>NC_133230.1:27053800-27422550 GCF_040436345.1 Pagrus major | reverse complement strand
ATTTATGGCAGTCACAACCTCTTGTGTAATTAGACAACAGGTTGATAACCCAACAGCAAACAGGTGTGAGATGGACCTGTCCTCTAGGTTAGCAGGCAATCTCCAAATAGCAATGGCAACCTCTTTACTCTGTCTGTCTGTTACCTTTACTCTGTCATCAATTGTGTCTCTGTATTGCACAGGAGCAGATGGACATACCCACGAAGTGATGGCTGGTGGCCCCATACCTACAGCTCCTGGACAGACAGAGAATGGCTGTCCAACTTCCGGATGAGAAGAACCAGTTTCAATCATTTGTGTGATACTCTCCGTCCATGGCTTGTATGCCAAAACACAAATTACAGACAGGCTGTGACAGTAGAGGCCCGTGTGGCAATTTGTATTTGGAGATTGGCTACTAACCTAGAGTACAGATCCATCTCACACCTGTTTGCTGTTGGGTTATCAACCTGTTGTCTAATTACTTGTTATTTGGTGCGGAATGAAGCGGACCGAGACCACCCCTTTTTGGAGGTCTCGGTCCGCTTGATTTAGTGCGCACCCGAGTGCGATTGATGCTTTCACACCGACGAAAATGAATCGAACTAAGAGCTTTTGGTTCGAATGGACTGTTTAGTGCGCACCAACTGCTGTTGGTGTGAAAATGCCCTAACATGCTGAAAACGCATATATGTCATCCACCATGACCCATTAAAATATCAAAAATATGCAAAATGTGAACTAGGAGTATATAAATAACATCTAAACAAATATATATATCTATATATATATATATATATATATATATATATATATATATATATATATATATATATATATATATATATATATATCTATATATATATATAAACAAAAAGAGAGACATAGAAACAAAACATTTATATGAGTAAATTCTTCTAGGTAAATTGTCATGAAAAACATTAACTTCATGCAAATAAGTGTTAAACAAAGGAATAAATCATGCCTAACTACACTGCCTGGCCAAAAAACAAGTCACCACCTGTATTTAACTGAGCAAATAAGAGCCTTCCATACATATACATACATTGGATAATTACTACATTGATTAATATGTGTCAGCTGGCAACAAGTTATTTAACCCTCCTGTTGTCTTCACATTCTGTATACGCCCCTTGTCCTCCGGGTCAAAAATGACCCACCCTCACTAAAGATCTAAAATAAAGCAATTTCATTTAATCTTAAATGCCAAATCTATTTTGCATGAAGAAACAACCTGTCATTCATCAGAAACTGTGTGAATATCAGAGTTTTCCCTTTTTACAGTGCAGAAAGACTGCATTCATTCAGTGGACACCACTCGTTTTTATTTCAACACAGCTGTCATATATGTTTTCATTACTAAAGTAGATTTTTATTATTATTATTATTATTATTATCGTTTCTTAAGGTACTGCAAAGGTGGTAAACAATATTTTTGTATCAAGAGAAGTACTTGTGTAGCCCATGAAAGTATCACAAAAGAAAGTAGTTTGCAATTTATTGAAGGCACTTCCAATAATAGTCAAATGTGAACAACATAAACCAACAAGGCAATCTGAGAGGGCAACCACGACCACTACAGGAGAACAAGCGAATAACACAGGCCACTCCCTAAACACATCCCCTATCATACACACACAATCTCAATACCACGCGTGGACAAGGCAGATATATTTCTCACATTTGCAGCACGCAGTAGGTGTTTTACAGTCCCCAGCTGGGGCAGCGGCTGGGACAGTGGCAGATCCAGCCACCTGAGCAGCTTTCACAACCGCTGCAGAGGCTGCTGTGCGGGGGAGATGCTCCCTTCTCTGAATGTATGGAGATACAAGCGCCTTTCCCAGCAGCTAGAGGAACACCCTCCTCTTGTTCAGCTTATCAGGCATCCAGGCAGGGTTGATCTCATTCCATAAGACAAAGGCATTGCATGATGACACATCGATGATGTTATGGAAGATGACTAGGGGCCAGTGGGCAGCCATCAACCTGCAGCTGTATGTTCCAATCACCTGGTCAAGGTTGTCCACGCCTCCTTTGTTGTGGTTGTAGTCCAGGATGATGGCTGGCTTCCTGTCCCCACGATCACTGATGTCAGCCGCTGTGTGCAGTGTGCTCAGGAGGACTACATTCTTTTTTTTCTTTGGGATGTAAGAAACTAGGGTGGTGGTGGGGGTGAGGGCAAACTTTGATGAGAGGGCCTCTCTCCCCTTCAGTGCAAGCAGCACAGGTGGGAGCTCAGGCTTGTTCTTTCGAACTGTGCCAACCACGGTGATCTTCCTCTTCAAGAGCTGCTGTCCAAGTTCATGAGTGCTAAAGAAACTGTCACATGTGACATTGTGCCCCCTCAGTCCTTCTGTCACATCAAGCACAACCCGCATCCCCTGGTTCTTCTCTGGGCCTCCACTGGTTGGCTTTCCTGTGTATACTTGCATTTTCCAAGCATACCTGGATTGTGCATCACAGGCCACCCATATCTCGATGCCATATTTTGCTGGCTTGCTGGGCATATACTGTCAGAGAGGACAACCACCTTTTGACAAAAGAGATCAGTAATAATTACCATTAGCGTCACAGAAAACAATCATATAAATCAATGTTACAGCAATACATAATAAAATGAATATCAATTACATTACAGACATGAAATGAAAATGTACCTCTGAATGGAACCAGTTGCTCATCGACTGTTACTTCAGGCCCAGGGTTGTAGAGGTATGGCAGCCGCCTCACCCACTTGTCCCAGACCTCTCTTATGGCAGCTAGTTTGTCTGTCACACATCTTGCAGATCTTGACTCACGGTTATCAAACCGTATCATTCTTGAGAAAGTATGAAAGACTTTCAGTGGCACTGTGGCACGAAAAATTGCCCTTCCACTCATCTTTATGACATTTTGTGCTGCCATCCTGCCCTGGTTGTCATATGGTGATGAGGACCACGGTATCTTCTCGTTCAGCTTGAGACGTTTCTTCATCTGAAGATGATGCATCATGTTCTGGGTTGTATTCCTCCCCATCTTCTTCTTCAGATACCCCCTCATCTCCCAAATCTGCTGCTCCTTGCTGGAGATGTGAAAGAATCAGCTCTGCGGCCTGTTCAGCGGTGAAACGTGCACTCGTGGCTTCAACACAGAGAACTGAGGGTTCTGTCATCTGCAGCACATGTAGACACTCTGAATGTACAAGTGTTAGGAAACAATGCTTTGATGGTTGTCTCAAACTGTTTGAACTTTGATCTTTGATGTTGTGTATGGGGTCGTGGAGAGGTGATGGTACACCTGCACGAGAACGTTTTAGTTCTGTCTGAGATCAGTTAGCAGTGTGTGTGTGTGTGTGTGTGTGTGTGTGTGTGTGTGTGTGTGTGTGTGTGTGATTTTAACTGCGTACAGCTTCCATGGAAATGTGAATAAAGGCAATATTTCCCTTTTTCTAATGTTGGGGTCACTTTAGGAAAAGTCATAAAATTTGAAGTTGAAAAAACAACACAGTTTAGGGTCATTATTGACCCAAAGACAACAGGAGGGTTAACCCTAACTGATGCAGTGAGTAGCTTCTCATTTCTTAAACAACCATGTCTAAAGACATCCTGTGGTCGTGGAAAAGATGTTACTCTGTTTCAGAAGGGTCAAATTATTGGCCTGCATCAAGCAAAGAACACAACTAAGGAGATTGCTGAAACTACTTAAATTGGGCTTAGAACTGTCTGTAGCAGAACAGAGCCTTGTTGAGTTCTGCTCTGGTTTGCATGGTCCTGTGTGTTTTCGCTCTAAATTGATCAGTGATCGACAGCCAATCATTGTATGCAGGCATACTATAAAGGCAGGTAGTGGTCCTCCTTGCTTTCCCTCTGTCGCCGTAGCATACCTCATTTCCAGTGCGCCCGCTGCTGTAGCAGGTATGAGAGCGATCTTTGTTTGTGCCTTTTTTTATTTATCTGTTTTGTTAGTGTGGTGTTAAAACCAGTTGCATATGACTTTGTACATGCCGCGGACCCTCTCCTCTCCTCAGCCGTGACGCTCTCACTGATCGCAGCTGGTAGGTTCGTATACTGTGCGCTGTGACATCAGTTAGCGTTTAGTAGCTAAATGGCTGTTGTTGTTATAGGTATTCGCTCGGGGCGGAATAGCACCTGAAGGCTCTCGTCTGCTCCCCCTCAGCTGGCTCATAAGCACGGCCGGATCAGGACCGCAAGTTGGTGTTCAGCAGCCAGAAGTGTAGCAGCTACTCGGCTCACCTGTAACTGCGCTGCTGCTTTGCCTACTGTTACTTTGCTCATCGTGGCTAACTACTGTTACTTTGCTCATCGTGGCTAACTGCTGTTACTTTGCTCATCGTGGCTAACTGCTGTTACTTTGCTCATCGTGGCTAACTGCTGTTACTTTGCTCATCGTGGCTAACTGCTGTTACTTTGCTCATCGTGGCTAACTGCTGTTACTTTGCTCATCGTGGCTAACTACTGTTACTTTGCTCACCGATGACAGATTGCTCATTTAGTCCCTAAATATTTTTTAGTTTTTTAGTCATTTACAGTTAAATTCTTAATGTCACTGGAAACTGAAAAAAGGTTCTCAAAACTTCTCAGTCAAGAAGGCAAGAAGTTGCAACCACATCAAATTGGCAAATGACAAGCCCGGCAGGACTTCTCTCCCTTATCTCCGTCTTTCTTCTCACACGATCTCCCTCCCTCTGTAGACTCCATCTCTCACTTTCTCTTTCTTCATCTAGTTAATTTAAGGAACATGAAAGGTTCTCTACAGAACAGTCATTCTTTTGTTTCCTCGCATCAAAGGTTCGAAGTCTCCTTTTAAGCTGCCTGATGACCGACTTTTTAAAAGAGAGGGAAAGGTGGGCTCAGCTGACGAACAGAGTGGAGGGTTAACACAGGGAATAGATCAGAAACAATGCTCCCTTTCCTCTCCACCTCTTTCTCTATTCATTTTTACTTCCCCACATCACAAGGAGCTGCGTAATGTCAGCTTTAAATTAACAGAAGGAGTGAGTGAGAAAGAGATATGAAGGGAGACAGATGGAAGGGAAGATATATTCAAGTATTTATATCTGTTCAAGCCAAGATGACATGCACACAACCCACAGTATCATCATGTTACCATCGTCACCAGTCAACAATACCTGGAACCTGTCGACATTTATTCTGGATTTTCATTAATAACCTTCTTTCCTTTATTAAAATCTTTTGATATTGTGACGTTTTTACTTAAAAATGCCTTCTTTGCCGAACTACCTGAATGGCTGTGTGTTTGCTCAAGATGTTTCATTCATCAACTCAACTCAGTTATGTAGTTCTCTGATTTTACAAGTTAGAAATGTAATTATTTGTGCTTTATTTTGTCCTGTCATCAAGTTACATCGGCATCTGAATATGCTAATTTCCTCCTTCCAAAATAGTAGAGCTGAGTCGTGATCAGCAGGCAGAAAGACCTGCGATCCAGCAGCCACATCCAACCTCCACCACCTAATATTACTGTTGAGATGGATTTTTTCAATGGCTATAGAAGCACAAATTAAAAGATGCTAAAGGTTGGACTGTAACTGTAGCTGATTGTGAGTATGTAACCACTGTGGTAAATCGGCAGGAATGCTGAGATTTTGGATTATTATCTTCATTGACATTTATTAATAACAACAGGTAGGTATTGGTACTACAAAACAAGAAAAAATAATAACAATATTACCGCACGAGCACAACAGCAGTTAAGTAAGCTAACGATAACTTTATTTAACTAAGTTATTTTTGATGTTCTTGCTAAATCTTGCTAAATACTATGTTGATCATCCTATTAGGGAGGTGGCTGCTACTCGTGTTTTTGTCCAGTTTCAAGCTGTGCCTTCCCAGATGGCTTTTTGTTACCAGCCATTTTGGGAAAGTAATTGTCTGTCGTGTCAGGTCAAAAGCACTATATAATATAATTAGGGCTGTCAACCAATTAAAAAATGTAATCTGTACTAAATAAACCTTAAAGGGATATTTTTCAAGTTTCTAATACTCTTATCAACATTGGAGTGGACAAATATGCTTGCTTTTGCAAATGTATGTTTATTATTATTGCAATCCAAAACAATGACAAATACTGTCCAGAATATTCTCCAGAATAATCTCAAAGGTGCCGCATGCTCAAAACGTATGCTGAAAGCATAACATGGCAAACTCAAATCCAACAAGCAACAACAGATGGGCATACTGACCTGAATGTAACATTCCTCAGTAATACTAACACAATGTGTCCAACTTTACACTTGTAAAGGTTAACTAAAAAATGTTAATCGGCCTGCAAGCTGCAGCCACCAATTTAGCTATCGCTGTTGAAGGTTTGTCTCATGTAGAGTTGTTCAGGTAACTCAGTTCTTCACATCGACAGTAAATGCAAAGAACTTTGTTCTTGTGGAGAGAACCATCTGGTAGGGCTTTGAAGCTGAACTTGCCATTCAAAAGCCTCCTTTCTTTCTTTTCTTTATCCATTTCTGCTCAAGGAGGTTTGTTTCTGCTGCCATGAACAACATTTACTGCTGCATCGCTTCCTGATTTCCCAAACTATGGAGCGGGCTGAGGGTCATTACATGCGTGCGTTAATTGCGCGTCAAAAAAAATTAATGGTGTTAAGAGGAATTTGCGTTATTATCGTGTTAACTTTGATAGCCCTAACTATAATATAATATAATATAATATAATATAATTTAAAATAATATAATATAGTATAATATAATAAAATATAGTATAATATAATATAATATGAGGAGATATACCCATGGCTGATAAAACAGCTAAAAAAGAAATGTTCATTAACATTGAACAGTATGGTTTAACTAGACACTTCTACGCATACACATATACACACTGACATAACCAGTTACAATGCACACTCCTAAAAAGCAATTAAGCTAAATAAGCCAGTCAAATCAGCAATCTTTGTGATGGTTTGGCTTTGGCTTCCTAATTGGCCCTGCACATCAACTACACACACACACACACTCGCTTGCACATGAGTACACACATATGAAAATGAACCACAAATCCACTAACATACTCTTTTACTTGTTGTCTGCATACAGAGTAGTACATGTGATCACACACACATTCTTCTCTTCAACAATCCAAATAAACTTGTGCGTCACCAGCTCTCTGCCATTAGCATCAGTCAATGTGTCAAAGTACATGAAGTGTTAACATGTTTTAGAAATGACTGATAAAGAATGCATTGCAATCTTGCTGATAGTAGAAATATGTGCAGTTTAATACTGCAGGTCCCAGGAATCCAGGGCGAGGAAACACTCCTTGAATGGAAGACCAACTGGTCTATCTGTTTACAGGCACATTGTTTGAATGAAGCGGTGTACCTGTAGTAACTCAAAATGCATTTCAGAAAGACTGTGGTTCAGCATTTCTGTAAGATTTTCTCTTTAAGTAATCACACCAAGTGGACAGACAGGTCACTTGTCTGTCAGAGTGTATCATTGGAGGTGTTACAGTCAGTCTTTATTCTTCACCAGCCACGTAAAGATCTCATTTGCATACTTCCCTCAGTGAGCTGGAGAGTGGTAATTCAAATGTGCTAAAATGTGCAAAAGGGTGAGGAATTCCACATCTGTTATTAAGAGTCAGAAATGCAGAAATGTTTTCATTCTGCTCTGTTTTTAAAGCCTTCCACTTCAGCAATTTCTCCTGCACAAAGCGGCAATATTCTTAATAACCTCTACACCTTTATCTGATGTAATTTCTACAGCTGTTATTCAACCCTAACCCTAACCCTTCAAAGGAATGTGACCAGAGTGAGACTTGGTGAATTGACAGAAACAAAATCATAAGAATAAGGTGAAAAAGGAAATGACTGGAAGAAAAAGGATTTACAAGCAAAAAATAGAGGCAATTCTAATACTTTTACTACAATCCAAAGAGGACACAGGTAGAACATTTTGAATCCTCTGAGACAGAAAGGCTGAGGAGTGACTTTCACACCTGGACAAGTTGTCCCTCTTCCTTCTCTCTTTCTTTCTTTGGAAAACCTTTTTCTGCCATCTCTCACCTTCTATCTCTTCAGCTCAGTAATAACACAGTAAGGGTGGGGATTTTTGGCAGCCTTGCAAATCTAATTATTAAGTCATTAAATCCAAAAGAAGAAGAAGAACCCGGGTGCTGCACTGTGCCCTCATGGCTGACTCGATCGATCTAGAATCGCACAAGATAAGAATCGCGATTCTTCTTTGGATTGATTTTTTTTCACCCTCCCACACATTGCAGCGCTCTTGTGAATCTGCGAGATTTGTCTGTTTCTGTTAAAAGCAACTTTCAAGGATGTAGCTTTTCTATCCATCTCTATTCAACTGGATTTCATTCAGTTTTTTTTTTTAATTTCCTTTCATTTGAGCCTGCACATAACGCCAGAGTGCTGTGTGCTGAATGTCCCGGGAGCAGAGGACATGACAGCTAAACGGAAAGGCTAATTAGAGTTTCATGTCGGCATTTAGTGAAAGAAAGTTTTGAGGAAAATGTTATTGTATTATATGTTATTTGCTGAATTACAGATTATAGGTAATTTTCGCAAGGTTTCACTTCCTTTTGATTAGCAGAACAGTAAATAAAGTCTTCTGTTATGTTCCAGAGATAGTATTATATATTGTACACAATAAATAGGCCTCTGCAGGAGGTCCTCTGTTCAGGATAATAAATCAAAATTAAAATTATTTACAGACCAAGCTCATGTTTCAAGAAGCCTTGGCTGGAACCAGTTGAAATTACAGAGGTGGGCTGGGGTTCTGTGTGACTGACTCACTTGATTTTTCTCTCTCTCATACACTCTCAGACGGCCACACAGGTGCACATTAATGGACAGTCGAGATTTGCTGGAATGGAATGAGGGCGGCTAGATTGGATTTCCGGGGGGGAATCTCATTTCAGTCAACTCTAATCTGAGAGAGAAAAGAGAGAGAGAGAGAGAGAGAGAGAGAGAGAGAGAGTGTACTGTCCTCTATCGTGGTTGCCACAGTGATGTGTAGAAGAAGTGTGTGATGGGAAACGCGGGCTGTTTGCAGCGTTTTTTAATTCTGCCACTTGAAGAGTCTGTATTTGAGAGTGTGTGTGTGTGTGTGTGTGTGTGTGTGTGTGTGTGAGAGAGAGAGAGAGAGAGAGATAAGTCATTTGGTCCTGTGAGAACAGTGTCGAGGCTTCAAGGAGACTTGGTTTGACCCCTGCCACCAACAGATGGTTCCTGGAGAAACCTAAATCGAAAAAACCCTTTTCAACCAGTTTCAGAAACTATGAAACTCAAATTAGCAACTGAGAGTTAAAAGTCCTTTTTGCTGATTACTGTGCGCTTTTCCACCACATCTGAAGAACTAAGATCAGGAAAATTAGGCGGATGAAGGATTAAAGAACGACTGAAGCATTTAAGATGCAATTTGTACACACAGGAAACAACAGCCTACACAGTGGTCCTGTTGTTCTTTTGTGCAACTGATGTTTTAATGGATGTAATGAATAAATCCAAAGTAGACGGGCTTAAGAACATACAGTAACTCTCCCAGCATCCACTCCTCTCTGGTTCCCCCAGTCTTTTAAATCTGTCGCTCCGTCTCTCTTTATTCTCCTGTCTTATCAAACTGGCATGATGACATCATGATAGGGTCTAATCGCCAAAGATTATTCATGACAATATCAATAAATACTTTTTCACTTGTATTAAGTCTCTCCTGATTGAAATATAATTTGAGTCTTTCCTTTGATAATTGTCAAGTCTTCATCGTCATAAGCTCAACTAAAGACATTTATGACTGAACTGTATTCATGATCCAACCATCGTTGTTTATTTGGAGTTGTCGCAAAGGCATCTCCTCTGTTCGCAACCCAGTCACCAGGAAGAAGTTAGGAGTTAATGTTTCTGCAAACCACTGTTCACATTTGCACATGTGTAAAATGCACTTTAAATGTTTATCACCTAAATATCATATATATCATTAGTTGGTGGGGATGGTGGTGGAGTTACAGGCTAGGAGGCTGCCAAGCCAGTGACCACAGTTAGAGGCTGCGTTTGATCATTTCTAAGTGTAAAATCACTTGATATTTTTGATGATGGATCACGCTTTACACTTTATTTATTTATTTTTACACAAGCATGGCACCACAGGATTTTTTTAAGGAGACCCGGGATGTTTAACAATGGTGTTTGTAGTAACTGAAACAGGTATTTTAAGCCAAAACATGATGTTTTCCTAACCCTAACCAAATGTTTTTTGTGCCTTAACCTAAAAGATCATAAGCACAGCGTGTCACAACATAAAATATAACGTTGAACATAGAGTAAAATTGCGACATTAAAGAACTTACTATATTAAGTGGGCTAGCTTGGCCCGTTGGGTCCCAATGGATCTAAATGGGCTCAGATCAAGTATTCACCCTCTAGGCTATATGCAAGTTGAGGCAGCACCCATTTGACCACTCAGCAATGACCAGTCGCAGTTGTTCCTGAACCACTGGGACGAACTATCCTGGCATCTGAGGACTTAGTAGTTCCTCTGCAAACTATGGTCACAAAGTGGACCATAGTTTGTGGAGTTCCACAAAGGTATAAATGTGTCTATGAGCAAGTCATCAACACTTTGCAAGGTTGAAAGCTCTGAGTTCTGAGTTCTTACATCTGTATCATTGTGTATTATTAACTGTATCTGTCCCTCTTCAAAAGATCCAAAACAAACATGTCTAGTGTCTATTAGTGTTAGTTAGTGGTTGGAACTTGAGTTCAATTTATCAGCAAGCAAACACAAAACACTCCATTTCCTTTTATTCTTTTACCCGCTTTGGATTTCAAACACTTATGTCCGGAGAGATTAGCTTTATTCAAAAAGAAAGTTGTGCTTTTTGTATTTCAAGGCAGCACAACATCAAGACGCACAGAGCAGAGGAACAGAAAACTAAAGCCAACAAGCAAAGGGATGAAAATGCTGCTTTTATTGCCAAATGTGGACCTTGATTTCAGCTGATTAGATTTGAAACATTGAAATTTGGAAGTTGAGAGGGGTAAAATGAATTTCAGCAGCAGTATGACAAAACTCTCACATGTTTGTAGCTGTTGGATGAAAGATTTGTAAAAATAATATACAGGGAAGGAAGAAACACATGGAGAGAGCGAGGGAGAGTGGTTGAGCGATAGAAAGCTATAAAAATCCCATTAAGCTCTCAGCCTTGATTGCTCTACAATTAAATGTCCATTTTCTTGCCTACATAGACAGGGTTGGCAACTTCACTTCAGCAGTTGGTGTACTGAGTGTGTGTGTGTGTGTGTGTGTGTGTGTGTGTGTGTGTGTGCGCGCATGTGTGTGTTTGTGTGTGTGTGGGAGGGAGGGTGCACGCCTGGGTGGTAAAAGCCAGCCATTAGTTGTTGAGTCTGAGTGGTGTTGCTAGACACTCGCACTTACACATCAGGGTGCCAAGTTCCAGTGGCCTGCCAAATTGATTTCAGGTCAAAATCAGTTAATTAAAAAAGGACTCAAACCGCTCCAGAGTCCAAAGCCCAGTCTCGGTAATCATAGTGTGTTTACCCTGGAATTTCACACGAGGGACAGTAGTTAAACAATCTTTCTATGTGACGGGGTGGGAAATAATTGACGATAATTGTACAGAGTATTTCACTGTGAACCATAATGTACTGGAGTTTAAATGGATGATACCTTACCTTACCTTTACCTTAAAATAACAGATATAGAATCATTTTGATGGAACAGTGTCCTGCAATAGGGTGAACGGTGTCTCTGTCTCAGCCACTCTGCCCCCATCACTTGTTTCTGCACTCTGTAACTTCAGTGAGAGGGAAGGATCACAGCGTTACATACGTGTTTACATCAAAATACAAGTTTTCAACTGGTAACATTGCTATGACATAAGTTTTGTTTGTAGTTAGCACCTACATGACTCTGACAAATTGGTACAGACCTGGGGTTTGTATTTATGACAGTGGTGTTGCCAAGTTCTATGGCGAGAACAGAAGAAGATGTTAGATCGCCAAGAGAGCAAAACGAAACAACTAGAAGTCATAAAAAACGACGATCTAACTGGAGCCATGGACCACCATGGGTTTAGGTGGTGTGCCCATTATTATTCTTCTAAAGTCCATCTTCAGTGAAGTCAAGCATTTTGGCACATTTTTAAATGAATAACTTGATAATGAGATGTCCAATATGAAAGAGAAGTATTATGTAAATAAATCATCAATCATGAGCATTAGAGAAGCGGAGCACTGAACTCCAGCACAAGCAAACGGGCCAACCAACACACACTGCACTTCTTCACAAAACTCCCAGTCAACTCTCCAAACCAATCCAAATGTATTCAGGAAACACATTTAAAAACAACAACAGCTGGCCAAAGTGTTGAACAATCAGAAATAGCAAAGAGAAATAACAAAATAAAACACAAAGACCATAAGAACAACAAAGGCAACTCTCATACTGAATCAAAAGCCAAGGAATAAAAATCAGTTTTGAGACATGATTTAAAAACAGGCAGTGTAGAGGTCAGCCAACAGGTAGAGGCAACTCATTCCAGAGTTTGAGGGCTGCAACTGCAAATTGGCGATCTCCCCGGTGCTTCATCAGGCACAGAAAATAACTTTGTGCTTCTACCACTGCAGCACAGAGGGAGATCTCCATGGCTGGGGACATCATGTTAGTAACAGCCCAGCAGTTTTTCATTTTTTCCCCTCCTTTCACCCCGTGTTTCCAAAATAGAACCTAGGCATTTAATCATTGATTGTTGTCAGCAAATTCCATTTTTTCAAAGAAAACAACTGCATACTCCTGCATATGTTTCACACTGCGATTCATTAGAAAATGCGTGTGAATGGTAGGACACTGGAGTAAGAGCCTGAAAATTGTGTCCTTTTTTCTATTTGTGGAGTGAAGATTTTGTATCGAGAGCTGATCCAATCGCCGCAATGAGATATTTAATTGGATGGAGGTAGCCAGGGATTGCCAGCCCTACTTGTCATGCTCTCTGTTTCTGTTTTAAAGGTAAAGCAAGTAAGGTGGTGACAAAATGAGAAAGGAAGGAGTGAAGGACAGAGGGAAGAAAAGAAGTAAAATAAAAAATGATATGAGCAATATTTAATGTGATTTTCTAGCAGAACTAGCAGAGAATATAGCAAACAACTGTCATCTAAAAATCACAGTTTGTAATGATTATTGCCCTCCCACTGTTTTTGGAACAGTTAAAAACCCAATATGCATGTAGGATGGCAGGAATGTGTGGCATAAACATCACTTCCCATTAGCCACTAAATAACTTATTAACTATCGGTTATAGTTACAGTATCTCATTCCACCTGTCTCCCAGCAGGGCACCAAAAAACACAAATGCGTTGGAATTATCCAAGATTTGGTCGGCCCTGCTGCTGGAACAAGTGTAGCAGCACAGACAAAAGGGCAAATAATGCAGGTAAGTTGTTTTGGGACCCACACAGTGTTAGTGATGTGTGCATCTCTGACCGATCACTGCCAGTCTGGTTGTGAAAACCGATGCCCAGTATTCCCCACATCTTGTCTGGCAGGTAAACTGCAGAATACGTGAGCTCACCTTTTTACTAATTAGGAGAAACACGAACACCCAAACATCAGTCTGTCACAGTGAAGCCATGGATTTGGCTACACGTGTTTGTATGGTTACAGGCTTGTTAAATTAGCTTGTTGGCAAAAGATTGTAAATGACTTGTAATGAACTTTCCAAGTTGATACTTTTGTGCCAAAAGATGAATGTTTTTGTTAAGCAGCTGTGTAATGAGGAGGATGATGTACAGGCTGCTCCTGAGGGCGATGACGTCCACTTTGCATCATTTGATTCACTCAGCTGGGCTTCATTTTGTGATTATGACCGCCTGGTGTCCTCAGTCAGAGAAATTAAACATTTATTATTTTTTTCCATGTCTTGTTATTTTGCCGACATTGTGTTTGTATAATAGAAATATTCCTCATACGCGCTTGCTGTGCAAATTTACAGTAGTTTGCCCACATGCAATTTGCTCTAATTTAAATTCTATTAATTTCCTTTGTTGTAGCCCTTTTTATTTTACTGTTGCAATAACTCAATCACCCCACAGGGAACATTAAAATTTAATTTGTTGGTTTTCATTCATTTATGCTGCCTCTTCACATATTCACATAGTTGTACAGCAGCAGATAAAGCTACAGGGAACCCAAGCACTTGTGTGGGTATTAGTTGTGCTTCATAGGAGCAAACAGGAGTCTCCAAATATAGACTCTTGACTTACGGATTAGCTTATATTTATAACTGAGCAAGAACATTGAACTGAGTCTTATTATTGAGTTGTAAGTTTTGTTTTACTTGATGCAATACTAGTATAGCACAAAAAATGGATATTTGTTTTGTATTCAACTCATATCAGCTAGGACACCAAAGAGAGCCACATTGCATGCCTGCAGTCCAAAGGATACTAAAAGACAACATCATCCCAGCCACAGCCTGTTTACCCTGCTGCTGTCTGGCAAGGGATAGTATAGTATAAGAGAAGTATCTGCTGCCATACCAGCAGACTACAGAGCATCTTCTTCCCTCAGGCTGTGGGAATCCTCAACTCCTGAATCCTCAACACCCCATCTGAAATAATTCAACCCAATTGCCGGAGTATGTTTGTGCACAACCACAGATAAGTTCAAGCTGTATGCTTCTTTAATTTGCAACCAATGCTGTACTTATGCTCTGGTTAGGTTTTGGCACAAAAAACACTTGGTTGTGGTTTGGCTCAAAATGCCCCTTTGATCTCCACAAATAAGGCTGTAAATATCCAGAGGTCTCCTTCAAAACATCTACTTCTGTCACCACAAACACAGCTGTAGATTGCCTGACTTCCTGTGAAAAATATCCAGTTTTGGTTTCCACAAACACGGCTGAAAAATGTAAAGAGGTCTCCTTAAAAACACCTGTTTTTGTTGCCACAAATACAACTGGAGATGGCAAAATAGTATTTTGAAGCTAGTTTTAGCATGAAAAGATGTGAAATGTGGCTGTCATTGAAAGAAAATAAACCATAGAATTCCTGTAAGCTGCAAGGTAATACTGTCTTTAGTGGCAGGCAACAGGAGCTGGCTTTACAGTCTGATGTACCAGGGGTTGTTCACTCCGAAGCCGTGTGAGCAGCTCGCTTTAGTGAAGGTGAGGTTCCTCTTTCCTGTGTGCATAATGAAACCAGACAGCAGCACTAATGTGAGTGCGACAGTTACTGCAGTTACATTAAAGCAGAACTCTTTAAGAGTTTCTTAAATGTTTGAGGGAGCGAGGTAAAATCCAATACAGCTACCTATTTCATGGCGTGCGTGCCTCGTTTGAGCCCATCTCAAGATGTTAATTTGCTGAACATCTCAGGAACAATCAGTTTTGACACTGGCAGCCCTGGTAACAGCACATACCTTATTAAACAAGGCATTTCTTTTAACTCAGGAATAAAAGGTCTGTTTAGAAAGCAGTGAAATATGCTCCGTGTGCGAGTATTTTTACAGGACTGGTTGAGAATAGAAGTCATATCATCAATCATCAATCTATGATGATCACAGAATCATCATAGAAATCATGCTATAAAATTGGAGTACTAATCACAAATGTTAACTGTTACATCCTTTCTTTCTTGTCTCTCACACGCCAAGAGGAGACTGATGAGAATGCCTTCAAAGGATGTGGTCCTACACCTAGCAGGATGGCAGTGTTTTCAGAAATGAACGTAAGAAGCTACTGCAGGCAATTTGCCTCCTGTCTGGCCCAATTTATGAGCTACTTTTGAACTTTATTCAGCAGGTGAAGCTGAACCTGAAGGGGCAAACTGAGGCCCAAAATGGCCTTGGTGCCAGCTTAGAAAGTTCAACCTGCCTCCAGTCTGTTAACTGCACGTCAGCCACTGTCTGGTTTGGATTGGCCACCAAACAGGACAGGTAACAGACTACAACAGATAGTCAGGACTACAGATCAGTGACTAAATGAGTTCTGAGCTCTTTAAACTCATCACATATCATATCACGACATCATAGTTTATTCATTCTGGAAATAGATAATATAACAGACGTGCTGACCATCACTGCTGCTTTAATCATAGCGCACTTAAATGGGCCTGCTCTGAGCCATTAAAGGGTAACTCCACAAATTTTAAACATTGAAGTGTGTATAAGGGTATTAGGGAGTACTACTGCATATATAAAAAAAAAGTAGTATAAAGCCTTGTGTAAAATTGGGGGCATTACCCTTTAAATGTCAGGAAAAACAACATATATGCAGTGTTTTCTTCATTTTTATACCGTACCAACATCAGTGCTGCTAGTTTAAACCTAATATACAGTCCGGTAAAAGGGAGACTAGTCACTTTGCAAGTCCTGAGCCACCACTGAAGTGTTGTGTAATGAGACTGAATCATTCATTAGGCAGATCATGCTGAGCCATCATTTATTTACACGTTTCCAAAATTATTTCATTTGCAATCTGCCACATCCTGTTCAGCCCTGTTTTCAACTGATTTTTCCAAATTTTCTCAACAACAGTCGGAAGTAAAATCCAGCCATCGTGGACATCCTGCTAATATTAATGAGTCACATGCTCATTTGATAAAAAAATGTGACAATCTCTGTTAAGAAAGACTTCTTATGCCCTGCTGTGTCCTGTATTTACTGTCTTTCCCGGCGCTGGAGAGGCGGACAGGCTCACCATTGTGGCCATCATCACATTTAAGGACTACAGCGTTATGGCCATAGAAAGCATATGCTGTTGTCGGATGATTTAAATCTCCTACTGTTCCCTTTCCCCCTACCTCTCTATCTTTTCCTCTCTCTTTGCTTCTCTCTATCCTTCAGCCTCATGAATACTGAGTAGCACATCAAATATTCATAGCAGCACACGCAACACACACTCATACACACACACACACACACACACGCTCGCCCTCACCCCCTCTGTCTTATGCACTTGAACGCACCCATACACACATATACGTACAACGACGCACTCATTCACATGCTGTGAGAGAAAGAACCAGCTCAAACCAAGCGGCCATGAAAGTTTAATACACCGGGTGTCCACTAGATTCACAAACAGTCACACACAAACACAGACACGTACACACACAGGGCCACGAGTGTGCACGCACACAGACACACAACATCTCTTTCTCTTTCACTCACAGCCATTAAAGTTTAATCTACAGGATGTCAAGCGGATTTATTTTATTGAGCTGTTTGTAGCACCTGTATTTTTACACTCCTTAAATATTTAAAACATTTTTATACTGTAGGATACAGCCCACGTCATCGTCATCATCGTCATGAGCCCACTGAAGTTGCAGGGCAGCCATCAGCACTTAGATGGATTCACATCCATCAAATGGTAAAGAAAGTCATATGGGTCTTTATCCTGGTGTTCCCTCAGGCACAAAGCTGTGCTGCTGTACACACAGTTAACCTTTGCTCAAAGAGTCTTCTGTGCTGCTTCTGAGGCCTGTGATTGGCCCGTATATATCCAGTATCAGTGAACATAAGTATAAATAAACTTATCTCACCAACGTGTTATTTGAAAGTGACTACTGCATTTTGTGATGCAGTAAGTGATCAAGCCTTTTTTAACCATTTTTTATACTTTCTTTACTTTTGTAAAATGATAAATAAGGACGTTAACAAATGACTTCAAACTAATAGTTTAACATTTTTGGAAAATACATTTATTCACGTTCTTTACAAGAACAAGATGAGAAAACAGACATTTCCAGTGCTGTGGAGTCAGTACATTGTTAGCCTAGCTTAGCATTAAGACTGGAAGCAGGGTGAACAGCGAGTGAGTCTTTGTCTTTTACATACAAACGAAAACAATTCTTACATTCATCTACTTCTGTGCAGCGTTATCAACTACAGAGCAGGCTGCCAGATACAGTGAGTGAGCATAGGACATAGAGTCCCTGCCACAATTTTGGTATTGTTCCAAAAAAAATATTTGGCACATTATTCCCTCTAAAGTGATACACTGACAGTAATAAATTTTGGCTTGTGTATAAATTAGATAAGATGCAGTGTGTCTATTAGTGAGCTTTAGGGGTGAGGATGAACATATTTTAGATCTTCAGCTATCTAAAATATAGAGACCCAGGCTTTTTACACCTGCTTCCAGGTCCATACCTGAAACACAGACATCAATCTTCTCACCTCAATCTTGGAAGGAAAGCAAATAAAAAATATTTTCCAAATGGACGGTTTCCTTTAATTCCTTTTCACACTACCATGCAGTCACTCGCCGCCTCCAGTTATTTCAATGAGGGAAGGGCAGCAGAGGGGAAGTGGTTCTGACTGCGGCGATAGGATTAAGAAGCAGTTGGTGCCCACATGAATACCACAGATTTTGCTCTTTGGACATCAGGTATCATGGGTCAGAAGCAAACATGGAGTAGTGATAATGTTGTCATCTGAGTACCTGGAGCTCTACAACACAGCGCTAACCTCGTATAAGGGTAACCAGATGAAAAACATTTCCACCAAACTAGAGATCACTGGTAAATTGTCTAAAAATGGAAAAATCATTTACTTCTAAGTGCTGTATCGTAGGCAACTGTTTCAGTTTCTTGAAGACGTCTCACCTCTCATCCAAGAGGCTTCTTCAGTTCTTCTTCAGTTTAGTTCTAACTAACTGGAGGGGAATTGCAGGCTTTAAAACTCTGTGTGGGAGTGTCCTTACAGAGTCGATAAGGACACGTGTGAGCTCTGAGTTTCAGAGTCGTTAGGGCCACTTGTGGGTCGTTGGTCCAACCAGCCCTTATGTGGGTTGCTAGGGCTAGGTGAGCCCAGGAGTGAATGGTTGTTAAGCTGTCTGGGGAGGGAACTCAGTACAGCATTGTAGGTGGGTGATAAGTAATGTCTTAGGCCACCTCCTCTGTTCAAAGACGGTCGTTCCAGTTTGACATAGATGGATTCTTTTACTCCTCTTTCAAACCATCTGTCTTCTCTGGCCAACATGTTTACATTGTTGTCCTCAAAGGAATGATTTTTCTCATTCAGATGTAAGTGGACAGCAGAGTCTTGACCTGAGGAGTTGGCCCTCCTGTGTTGTGCCATTTGTTTATGGAGAGCTTGTTTTGTCTCCCCAATGTACAAATCTGTGCAGTCCTGGCTGCATTGAACAGCATAAACTACATTACTCTGTTTTTAGGGTTTGGACAAGTTTCTGTCTTACTAGCACTACTAGCTACCACAAGCTGTGTCTTAGCTTCTCAGTGTAGCTGCTCTCAGCTTCCCTGATCTTCTCTGTCTGTGAGTTTCTGGCATGCTTGTACAGGGCCTGGTCCCCACTACTGTAGGCCTCCTCCTTGGACTGACGCAGTTGCCTGAGTTTAGGTGTAAACCAGGGTTTACTGTTGTTGTATGTGCAGAAGGTCTTGGTCTGCACATACATATCCTCACAAAACCTGATGTAAGATGTCACAGTGTCAGTGAGTTCATTAAGGTCTGAGGCTGCAGCTTCAAAAACACTCCAATCAGTGCAAAGCAAGCCTTTAACTCATCCGGCCAGTTTAGACTCATCCGTACATTTCCTCACAGTCCTCACTACAGACGTAGACGTTTTTTATTTCTCCCTGTAGGTCGGGATGAGATGGAGCAGACGGTGATCAGAGAGTCCTAAAGCTGTAGGGGGAACAGAGTCTTTTAAAACTGTATAGCAATGGTCCAATGTGTTGGTGTCCCCGGTGGGAGACTTTGTATGCTGTTTATATTTTGGTAGTTCGTGGGTGAGATTTGCTCTGTTGAAATCCCCAAGAATGATTTGGGTTTTTTTTCCCCCCACGTCTGTTATCTGGTTAGCCAGGTGTTGTAATGCCTCCATTTCACAGGCTTGAGGTTGGATGTAAACACCGACCAGAACAAACAAGGAGAACTCCCTTAGAGAATAAAACGGTTTACAGTTTATGGAAAGAGTCTCCAAGTGAGAGCTGCGTGACTTCTTCAACACTGTCGCAATCCGTACACCAGCCTTAATTTATGTAGAAGCAGGTACCGCCTGCCCTCGTCTTCTCCGTGATGCGCTCCACTCAGAAAAGCTGGAATCCCGGACAGCTCACTGTAGCTGCCGGGATTCCAGCTTTTCCTGAGCTGTTCACTGAACCAGGTTTCAGTGAAACACAGGGCGGCAGATCTGTGAAAGTCAGGGTTTTTTGAGGTGAGAAGCAGCAGGTCATCTATCTTATTTGCCAGGGAGCGGACATTCGCCGGGTATATTGACGGGAGCACAGTGTGTGATCCCCGCTGCCTTAGTTTGACGAGCGCTTCTGCTCGTTTCCTCCGTCTGCCTCTCCGGCAAATCCCATAGAGAGCTGCTGCACCTCCAACAAGAATCTCCGCAAAACTTTCCGCTTCAGTGAAAACTGCTGAAAAAGTTTAAGCAGAGGACTGTCCAATGTTTAAAAGGTCCTCTCTGGTAAATGTGACCAGACAGGGGTTGCAGAGAACTGAACAAATAAACAAAAACACGAAAAGTACTAGAGAGCTAATGGAAGATGATTTATATCATGCGGCGGTGTAAAAAACAGCTGTAATAATAAGGAGGGCAAAAAGTTGGAAAGTTGACTATTTCTGCTTTAAATAAAAGGTCACAAGTACTGTGTACAAAACCAACATGAAGTATAAGAAGAAAAAAGCAGTTATGTATTTCCTACCTGAAAAACAGTCATCAATGTTCTCCATGTGAGCTCTGAATTGAATACGGGGATTCTTATGAATCATCACCATTTGACGTCATCACTGAAAGGTGTAGCATTGTATAATGTAATGTAATCTATCAAAGCAAAGCAATGCATTGTGGGTGTTGTTATGGCACGATTATGTTTAGCAGATAAAGAACTATGCATGCTATGGACACTATACTATTCTATTGTGGACATTTTTAAAGCACTATCTACTAATACTACTTCCCCCCGTCCTGAAGTGCCCTTGACAAAAACACAGGGTCTTTACTGTTACCTGCGGTGCTGTTTTTTTTTTTTGCCATTGTTGACCTTTCAACTTCTCTCAGTAGGGAGGTGAGCACACATTTTTTCTTTGTGGAATTGAGAGTATCACTTAAGAAGAGGCAGGTTTCAGTGAGCCGCTGGTTTTAAGTGGAAGAACACAAAGGCTGTAAATGCAGGATCAAAGTGGAGGAGGAAGTCTTTTTAAAGGAGAGGGAAAAAAGTGGGACAGAGAGAGGGCAAGGCAATCAAGGCGAGAGACAGGGGAAGGACGAGGCAAAGAGAGGGAAAATTAAATTAAGTGGACACAGTGAGATTGTTACAATGGATTCACTACAGTCTTTGTTTTAATTAACACATCACTTTTGGAGTTCAAAAACCTACACTATATGGCTCAGTTAAAAGTAAAAGTTAAAAGTATGTGGACACAATATTTTGTCCATGTGTGATTGTCATTCCAAAACATCAGTAGCCTGCTGCAACAGCCTCCGCTCTTTAGGTTTAGGCGCAAAGCCCACCTGGTTAGGGTCAGAAAAATATTCTGTTATGGTTGTCACAAACACAGCTGGGGAAGTTTCGGCCCTTCTGTCAAAATTATATATTCTGTTACCACAGACGCAGTAGGACATTGTCCCGAGGTCTAGTTAAAAACAACTGGTTTTGTAGCTGCAAACACAGCTGGAGATGTCCTGACTTCTTGTCTAAATGATCAGGTTTTACTAAACACAAACAAGGCGACATACAAAAGTTGAAATGCAGTCTTGAACTGTGGTCGCTGGCTTGGCAGCCTTCTCGTCTGTAACCCCACCACCATCACCTCCACCTCCAAATATTAAAGTCAGGTCATTATCATGTAATGTGAACATGATATGACATGTTTGTTTTTTTTAACTATAATATGTATGTAAAGCTTAGCTGCTGGCTCTGGGCTTTACCCTTATGCGTATACAGCAATCTTCTCTTGCCTCACATAAATTGACTACAGCTGGAAACACTGTTAATCCCACAGCGCCTTCTTATGTGTTGTTTGTGTCATTCATAGAACAGTTTGGAAAGAAAGAAAAGTGAATCCAGAGCTATAAACAGAGCGAAGTGAAGTGAAGTGCAGAGGAAAGACAAGAAGTAAAGGATGCACTCAAAAGTGGGTATCATTATCTTGACTGAATGGCTACAGTGAAACAGAATAATGATAATGCTGGCAGCCTTCGCACCAAAGTTGCGAGAAGAACAAACACAACGACAGCTCTGAGCTCTAAAAGTACCACATAAGAACATGATATTTTGGCAAAAGCTGCCTTGGAAATGACTCACCAGCCTCCTGCTAACACCAAATAATTCCAGCTGGTTCGGTACCTTGGACAGCTCTTGTGGAGCATGTTAAAGCGTTATGGGACTATTTTACCTTAAAATAAGAGATTCAAAATCATTTTGATGGTACACTGACTTATAATAGGAAGACTGGTACCTGTCATTCCCACTGTGCAACCCAAACATTTCTTCCTGCACAATGTAACTTGGCTGAGAAGGTATGATCTCCCAAGAGAAGCACGTTAATTTAGAGAGTTTTCAATCTGATGCTTTGCCTCAACTCTCTCTGATTTACTGAATGAAAAAGGAACTACGGTGTGCACATCCTGGAAAAAATATTCAGGTACAAGATAAAAAAAGTTATATATATATATATATATATGTATAAATCCCTCGTTGTCTTTTAAAACTGTAGGCATGCCAAATCACAAATAAATAAATAAAAATAAAAAAAATATTGTGTGGTGTTTCTTTAACAGTGTTTTTGATAACATTCAGCCACTAAATGTGGCATTCCATCACACCCCTTCCATTGCATTATAGCTAATGTTGCAATGCAATGTTTGCTAATGCTAGCAAACATTGCTGACATTGCTAACATCAGCTGGCAAACATTGCTAATGCTAGCTAGTAAATGTTAAAATTGCTAACGCTAGTGAGCTAACATTAGGGCAGTACAATATGATGGTCGCAGACTGCAGAACTCAGCCTTTCTTATGTTTTGTTTTACAAAACACAGATCCCACGTGATACCAGCGGCGTTATGCTGTTGGCTGACAAACCTTGGTAGAAGCTGGAACCAAAACAATCATTTTGGACCCAACAAACTTTCTAAAATTATTGATTCACAGTCATAATAATGTTTTTTTTTTTAAATACTTTATACTTTATACTGCACCTTTCTATAAAGCTCTGTAGATGTATTATTTTAAACAATGATTTGTCTACACACAAATGTTTTCTAAAAATACTTTCTTTCAATATGACCTTTAAAAAGTATAGGTTTACATCTTTAATAAACAATGATAGAGACAGAGACAGAGATACTGGTCACTGCATTTATTACGCTTGTTGTCTTGACACTACTTCAAGAATATATGTATTTCTCTCCAAAACACACACGTGCTAATATTTAATTCTGTTTGCAATTAGATAAACAATTACCCAACTGTCCAGTTCTGCTGTCTACTGCACCCACAAGCGCTTTACAAAATACTCCCACCCAGTGTAGAACTTGGAAGCAGCAACAAGGCTTTTCAGCCTTTGTTGGGACCAATTTGGGCTCACTGCTGAGTATTGAGCTATTTCAGGCTGTCCTCGGTCATCCTATTTTAAAAACTGTTTTCCGCTCATCAGCCAGCTTGGATGAGACACACAGACGGACACAGACACACAGTAGCCGTGGGGAGGAGTGCAGGTAGACAGTGTTTGATAGTCTCCCTGCCTCTCTCCTCTCTTCTCCCCCTCCCCCAGTCTGCCCTTGTCTCTCCCTTTTTCCCTCCCATTAGTGTCACTGCCTCTTTCTTCCTCTGTCTCACATTTCCTGTCCTCCACTTAGCAAAGCAAGGAGCGACAACTGCACTACCTTGACATTCCCTCAGGGACCCTGTTGAAAAATAAGACCTGATGTTGGCCTGATGCTGCTACAAACTTTCTGCTCATACTGATCAGTTAGTTGTAATCATGGTATTAAAATACAGAAAAAGCTTAAAATAGAATCCTGTCGATTCCTGTTGTCTATGAGAAAAATCAGTAACTAATACACAAAACATGCTTCAGCATTCCAACCAAGTGAAGCAGTTGATTTCCCCCGTGGCATATTGAGTCTCTGACCTTCCCTGCCTTGGAAACACTGTGAAAATTGCATAATATTCCAAAAAGTCAATGACACATGTGCCCTGTTATTAATTCTTAAAGATGCCATAAAAAAGCAGCCATTGGACATGCCTATATCAAATTAATGTGCTATCCTGAGGGGTTGTTGGAAGCACCAGGGGCCACGTCTGAATAAATTGAACTACAGCCAAACATAAAAAGACTGGCCTTGGACATGCCTGATTAGAATTAGTTTAACATCCACATCCCAGAAGCAAACAGAAGGTGCACATGGGACCTGAATGACTGTAGTTAGTGACCATAAAATTAACATGCCGGGGTCATACAGGTTTGTCCTGCAACATGCCCGATTAAAACTGATGAAATATCCAATGGGGTCATTCTGAAGAGGCCTGGGGTCCTTACGACCAGGGACATGCCTGCATATTATACCCATAGGGAGGGTCATTGTGGGGGTCTTACTGTGCAGAGGCTGTCCCGAGCTGCCTATGGTTATGATTAATGTAACATCCCTTATATAGGGCGCACAGTGGAGTCAGGGCAGAGAAAGAGAGAGAGATAGGCATAGAAAATGTCTTGAAACTGTCTCCACATCCTCATTTCTTCTCTCCTTTTCTCTGTTAAATGGCCAGTGGCCTGCTCTCAGGGGTGCTCTAGGTGCAGAGATCAGCTTTTTAATATCAGTCAAGTTCTGACTATTAAAACTGATTAAAGTTATCACTGTAATCTATCATTGATGAATCCCCTTAACTTGCTACCCTCATTAGCAAGTTGAGGGGATTCAGGTGGACAGGCAGGGAAGGAGAGGAGGAGGAGAGTCACACAAAGACGTCACATGAACGGAGAGGATGAGAGACAGAACTGTGTGAATTTGCTGCAGTTGAGGTTATTTTTGCATAATTGAAATATGCTTGATAAACAGCCCAGTCACACGAATGAAATGTCGCCATGTTACGTTTCTGCAATCTGCAGATATCTCAAGATGTTTATGTCTCATAGCACGATGTGATATCACCGTGTTGGTGTTGTTCCTGGAAAACAGCAATAAATGTTGCTCCCGGATCGTCACTGCAACTGAGCAGATCCTTTTTATGGTAATGTCACAACTTTGTGAAAAAGACCAGAAAAAGAAGGTTATCCTTTCTCACACGTTTAACAGTGTGGAAGTATAATTTAACACCAACGGGGATGATGGTGGTGTTAAAGCTGGGTGAGACAGCTGCCAAGCCAAACACCACTGTTCAACTCCTCCACGTTTGTGGCGATAGAACCAAGTAAGCCAAAAACATTATTTTTTTCCTAATCTTAACTGATTTGTGTATAATCCTTTCATTTTATGTGTCTATTAAAACATGTTTACATGTGTTTAATGTTAAAAAATGTTTTTTGTGCTTTTCTGTACATTTACGTGTTTCTGTGTACTTGTACATGTGTGTATGGGTTGTTGACTCGACCATTTTAAAAAGGCATTAGCATGATTCCTCAGGAGGCCCAATTTCAGTTCAAAAAAATCAGCTGACTTGGTGTGTAAAGCATTTTATACTGAATGCAAACATGGTAATATGCAGACCGGACATCTGAACAGCAGGCTTCAGACTGTGTGACACACAGCTTAAATGTCTGTCAATAAAACTGGCATATTGTACCACACCTTAGTGGACACACAAACCTGAGCTGATTTGGTTAAAAAATAAGTTAATTCCACATCAGTCAGATTTCTCAAATGTAGCCGGACTCTAAAGTGCTATCCCTTAAAGGTCCTATTTGTAAAAAAAATGATTTTTGAGTCTCACAGGAACGAAGAAATGCCACTGACATACAGAAATACTGGGACTCTTTCACTGCAATCCATTGCAAGTCAGAAGTTGATTGTTGGGAGCTGGTATTCCCTACTTCCTGCCCACTGGTTACCTTAGCTGAGTTTTCCTGTCTCACCTGATTTGAACACCTGCCGACCCAGCTGCTTCTCATCATCAATTAGTCTGTGTGTTTACAGGCACTAGTTCACACCCAAGTACTGTTACAATTAAAAAAGGGTGAGATTTATCTTATTGTAGATAACCACTGAAATGCATTAGCCACTCAAGTTTCAGCTGCATGATAGCTCGCTGTCACACTGTCACGGCTTATTAAGACACTCGAACAAAGCCATCATTAATCATTAATAACTCCTGCACTTGTCATATCTGCTCTGAAAAACAACCTGGACAGCCTGAGAAAAAGAAGGAAACTATTCATAACCTGTAGAAGATATGTCTGCTGATGGATGATACAACTCTAAAACAATTATTTAGCATAAATTTAAAAGCCTGTCCACAGTATAGATTTGTTGGCCACAGCCTCAGCTTCTTGCTTTCTGCTGTTAATTATAAGTTATACAAGACTGCCATCTTGTGGCAGCTTGTGAATTTCCCCTTAAAAACACTACCAATACAGTCAGATATGTGCATATCACCGATGATTCTTACTTATTGCTTTTCTGTGTCAAATACAATTAAAAAAATATAGCTCACAGAGGACAGTAAAAATGCTGATACTCTACAGACTGTGGTCCGCTGGTTGTTGACAGCTGAATCTGGAAACATTTTTTTTGTTTTGGTACATAATTTCATTTGAACATATAAAGATGTATACACAGCTTCCACCCCTCTCATCTGCTTTCACTCATAACCAGGCTTGGGGAGTAACAGAATATATGTAACAGGATTGTGTAATCAGGATACAAAAAAGGAAACTTTATTCCAGTTAGAGAAAAAAGATGTAGTTAGATTGCAGATACATTCAGTGGAAAAGGTGATTACTAACAGGATTGCAATTTTTAAAATAGACTGATATACTAGTCTGTAACCACGCACATGAGCAAACATGACAACACCTAACGAGTCTCGCACAACATCACATGTCCTCTTATTACAATGAAATAAAAGTTATCTTATTGATATTTATTTTCTCTTGTCTCTATTTGCATGTTGGGTATTGAGCCAATCCAAAAGTAACAGGAAGTAATCAAGTCACATTACTTTAATATTGCCATACTTGGATTATGTTAGTGAATACATTTTTTAACAGGTAATTAGCAACTGTATAAGGATACATTTGTAAAGTAATCCTCCCAACCCTGTTCATAACTGATGGCTATACATAATTAATAAGTAATCGAAGTTGGTTGTCAATGGTTGACACTGGTTGTCAATGAGAAACCTTTAACCTCTCATGATATTCATATTTTCTAAGCTACTGAGAATATAATGAAAGAAACTGCTGCCCAATATTTTGGTATATATTTCTGCTTTCAAGCCTAAACTGATTGATTCTCTTCTCTTCCTAACCTCTGGGTAAACACACAGCATAACAGCATCAGTAGCACAGAACTGGATAGATTACAGCTGTGTTTTTCAAGCCTGGTCCTCTGGGCCTTGTCCTGCATGTTTTAGATGTTTCCCTGCTCCAACACACCTGATTTAAAAAATCAGCTTGATATCAAGCTGAACTCTGATAACAACCCATTCATTTGAAACAGGAGTGTTGGAGCAGGGAAATATGTAAAACATGCAGAGCAGGGGCACCAATGACCAGGAACACTGGGTTACAGCTCACTGGCTACCCTGTTAAAAAATGTAATAAGTCATTATTTTACTTACTTCATTCAAGTAATGTAAGTAATTATTTTTATTACTTTTCTAACACATTTTAAAGGGGCACTATGTAGTTTTGGAGAAGAATTTCAAACTCAGATTGTTAATACAAACTTGATATAACTGTATATAACTGAAAAAAACAAACTGTTCTCAGAGGAAAATAAGGTCCCCAGGGGACTGTTTGAAGCTGGAAAGGTGGCAGGGTCCGTCAAATATAAACAAAGTAAAACTATAAGAAATTGTGTTGTGTCGGTTATTTAGTCGTGAAAATGGAGAGAGTTTGTTTATTGAGGCATTAAAATCACTCAATGATGATGTTTCTCTTCTGATTAAAATGTCATTAAAAATTACATAGTGCACCTTTAAACCGGGCAAAAAAAGTTTTTAACTGGTTGTGAAACAGTGAAAATGTATTACTGATGTCTCTACATGACCTTCATCAGCAAGTGAGACCATAAATGAGAAGCTTAGCTATTTCTGAATAGTTATTGCACTTATTCTTAATGCCTGTCACCGGGTCAGATTCTGACTACAGGTTGTAAAAGCATATATTATAGATTTTTTTTATGGCAGGATGCTGAGGATGAATTAAGAAGTCTCACAGCCTACAAAAGGCTCAGCTGCTCAGTAGTCTGGTGGTACAGAACAAAGTTTATCCTGCAAACAGCTGTGTTTACAAAAGAAAAATAGTACTTCTTTGTTACTAGTGTTTTGGGTCTGTGTGTGTGTGTTTTTGTGTTCTTGTTTTCCTCCAGTAACTCCTACATCCTGTTTCTCCTTCTTCTTTTACTCCCGATATTATTTTCCTGCGTTACTCCCCTCATCCCCTGGCCTTACGATACGCATTCCAGACAGATCAGGATCTTTATGACATACCACTTCTGTCCACAGGGGCAACCAGCATTACAAAACAAAAAAAAGTTCCTTCGAGCTGTTTAATAAAACATAAATATGTAGTCTACAAAATATAAGGCTAAATTACATCTTGAAAAACACATAAATGTCAATTAAATCAGCCAATCAATGCACATTGATCAGACTATTCATGTCAATGGCAGGTGAAAATCGAAGTTTGAGTGCACACTACCCATGAACGCCTTGATGGTGTCACGCTCAAATTTGTCCTAATGGCTTTGTTGACCCATTTTGTGTGAAAATATGAAAAACACTGGCATTCTGCATGGCAAAAAGATGCAAAGCAACAGATTTAATGTTCTACAAATAAGGTTTTATTGAAAAAAAAAATAGTATATTCAGATCCTTTGTAATCACCACATTTTGATTAGTAACTGTAATTGCATTACATAGTTTTCTCAGTAACTGTAACGGATTACAATTACATCTATTTTTATTTTTAAAATAATTATAAATACTAGTAAAAATATTGGGCTTTTTGTTGTTGTACTGACTAATGAATGTATTGCCATAAGTATTAAAAAATGCTCCCAAAAGAAAGAACTGTTATTCCAGTCACACCTCAGGAGAGAGGCAGACAACAAGGGGCACAGGAAGTGAGAGGAAAAGGGAAAAGGACTGAGAGAGAAAGAGAGTGACACAGGAGGAAAGTACAGAGAGAGACAAAAAAGGGAGAAGCAGCGGACAGTAAGAGAGCAGATTGATTCCCCTGAGAACTAATTATACCATCACCACAGAAACGAACGTTGTGTCTCCTTCCTCCCGCACTTGCTGACAAAACCCACACAGCTTCTCCACATACATCCCATGCTGCCATCTAGCATGGAACATACATCTTAAAGGACTGATAGACGTGACAAAAGCATGTGTGAAATCCATAACAGTGTAGCTCCCAACTCTCCCATCAGAACACCAATTGTTCCGGTTAAGAAAATTCATGACGCTGATCAAGGAATTGAATGGCGCTTCATGCAAAATTTGCAGGCGGGAAAAGGCTGCTATACATCCTCGCGCCCCTCAGTATCTAACACACCACTTATTCACTGGTCAGTTATTCCGTCAGATGCGACACATTCCTCTCTGGTTGATCTCGCTTTTTTCTCCGTGTCTGTTCATCCCGACAGTCAAAGCTGTGGTTGCATCACGTCATATGTTCGGACATGCCAAACATCAAAGTGAAATGCCGTACTGTTCTTAACCCTGCTACTCTGTTTCCTACTCCTGCAGATGGTGAGCCTCGCGACTGTGTCACTTCCATTAACCACGTTTGCACACCCAGACCTGATCTTTCTCGTCTCTGGCCTGCTAGACACCATTCTGCTCCCAGCCTCAATCTCTGTCATGAAATGTTCTGAAACATTTCATCATTTCTCAATAAAAACACCCACTTACTTGTGGAGTTTACAGTGGTCATGTGCTAAAATATTCAGATACTCAAAAGCCTGAATCACATGCCCGCTTAGCCAACATTTCAAGCACAAACCTCACAGCTTTAATTACGCTTCAGGCATCACTGTTTGACATGACTGTTCCTCCCATCTCTTTTTAAAATCCCATCTCTTTTTAAAATCATTATTGAAATGCATATATAATGATGATCTATAATGATGATCTTATTATTATTATTATTATTATTATTATTATTATTGGTATTATTATTATCAATGTAGTAGTAGGAATAGCAGTAGTGTAAATGTAGTTATTATTATTATTATTATTGTTCTTATTATTACTCTTTTGACACACACGGCCCTCCATACATTCTCGGTGAAATCACCTGACCAGTATTTGGCAGATCACGTGATAAAACAGTCTTCTTGTTGTAACACATGACTTCCCGTCTTCTAAACAGCGTACTCTAGCAGGTAAAAACACCTCATTGTTTCATTTGTGTACTTCATGTTTACAAGTAATTAGTAGTTTTAGGTTAGCTGAGCTGCATGACTGACCTGTCAGCAGTAAATGTACATTACACTCGGAAGAATCCGCTTCTGCTCATGTCGCTTCGCTTGGTAAAAGTAGCCGCAGTGTGGCCGAGCTCACTCAATGTTAGCATGCGGATGTGAAGATGAACTGTAACAGACCTATATTCAACACGGTGTTTTAAATAAGTGACACATTGTACTGTGATTACTCTGATAAAACATCATCTGTGTTTTGTCATGCTGTCAGTGTATCTTCAGACGTCCATGACGCTGCTGGAACATCTGGTGAGTTAACCCGTGTTACGAGCTGTAAACTCTTCTCATTGATTTAGTAAGCTGGTACAATGAGGCTGGTCATACTGGACGACTATAACCTGGCCAGTGAGTGGGCAGCAAAATACATCCGCAACAGAATCATCCAGTTCAAGCCGTCTGCTGACAGATACTTCACTCTGGGTTTACCTACAGGTGAGCTCCATCCACACACTGTGATCACACTGGTTCTGTCACTGCAGGCTGTGTGTTAACATGTCGCCTTTCTTTCAGGGAGTACTCCTTATGGCTGTTACCAGAAGTTAATTGAATACTACAGAAATGGAGATATTTCATTCAAATATGTGAAAACGTTCAACATGGATGAATACGTTGGTGAGTTAAAGGCAGCATCAACCTCAGAATGAAGCACTATAGATTGGTAGGCAGCCTTGAAGTTTTTAAAGAATATTTAAGGAGTTGGCACATGGGAGAATATCCTGTTATATTGGAGGTAAGCCATCACCTCAGTACATGCTGTAGAGATGATGCATAGTAAACAAGTGGTGTACTCACTCTACTGTAACCTGCAGCATGTACTTACACCTAAAAGGCTGTTCAGACCAGGTATTACCATCTGTTCTGAGTGATCCGATCACGAGTGGATCTGAGTCCTGCCGGTTCACACCTGGCACACGTGACGGCTTGTGATCGTAAATAACTGGATCGAATTGGTTTAAAGTTTTTTAAACAAAGAAAGAAATAATTTAACATATAACGAATGCTGAAATTTCAAGAAGGCCCAAATAATTAATAATGTATAATAGGCACCATTTCACAGAGTGTAAAAACAAATGACAGAATTTATTGTTTTTATTTTCTTCTTTTTTTTTTAAGGGAGGCTGGGGCCTCTTCACAAGTGACAAAGAATTAGATTATATTGGTTACTGTTTATTTGTAAAATGTGTCCCGTTTACCGTTAAAATATCCTATCTCCTACTAAATTTAGTATAAAAGTGACAACAGTTGAAACATTGTCCCGCAGCAAACTGAAACTCTTTTACAAGTAAAGAAACAAGTTAACGTATTGCATGTAGTGATCAATTTACAAGAAGGCTTGAATGATTCCAAATTTGTCAAAGATTTTGTTTAACAGCATAAAGTTTCTCCAAACTCAACAACTCACAAATAATTGATTTTGCATGATTTGTAAGGGACACGGGTGCAGCTACCAGTTCGGTGGTTAGATCAGCCTTCACAAACATCTGCTGCTAACATTGGCCGGTTTAGAGAGCCCACGAATGTATTTGTCATTACAGAGACCCACACTGAAGTCAGACAGTGTGTTGTCCATTCTGCCTATTGTTGTGGCTTCTTGTTTCACAGAGGACGTCCGTTTAGTCGACCGTCCGTCAGTGTGGCCCAGGACACGTGACCGTACACACTGGTATAAGAATGTGGTGACATGTGGCCCAGACCACATTTTGAGGTGAGGTGATTGGATCTCAAATTCGTTGTCATTGGATCTTGGTGTACAGGTGTTCACACGTGTATTTAAAAGCGTCCACTTGTGATCGGATCGCTCAGGATGGATGGTAACATCAGGTCTGAAAAGCCTCTAAATTTGTTGCATTCCCCATAAAGTCTTTGTCCAGTTAAACTCATGTACATAGAGACAGTAATAGCAGGACAAGTGCAAGCCCTCAGGTGCAGCACTTGGCTGTGCATTTATTTTAGACCCCTATACACCTCGGATAACAGCAGTCTTACAGCTTTATTTCATGTCAGGTGGGTGAAATGGTCAAGGAATTAGTGTTTATCAGGCCCTTAAGGTAGTACCAATATCATCTGTCTTCACAGCTGGATTCATTGCAAATAGAAAAAGAAAGCCCCTTTTTTTTGTCCAGGTCTACCTCGTGGTCATCCAGAGAGCTATCACTCCTACATGTGGAACAACTTCTTCAAGCACATTGACATTGATCCAGCCAATGCTCACGTCCTGGATGGAAACGCAGAAGACCTGGTGGCAGAGTGTCAGGCTTACGAGCAGAAGATTGCAGAGGCCGGAGGAATTGAGTTGTTTGTAGGAGGTCAGGCACTTGACTTTAAATATTGTATTGTCAACCATTTCTCATCAGTCAGGTAGAGCCTGTTGGAGATGTCGGGGATCATTTCATCTCTTGTGTGCTCAGTCTCTGTTGGTTCCTTCTCATTGTCTCTCTGTATAGGTATTGGTCCTGACGGTCACATAGCATTCAACGAGCCAGGTTCTAGCCTTGTTTCCAGGACCAGAGTGAAAACCCTGGCTAAGGACACCATTGTGGCCAATGCTCGCTTCTTTGGCAACGACCTGTCCAAGGTTCCCACCATGGCTCTGACTGTGGGTGTGGGAACTGTCATGGATGCCAAGGAGGTCAGGTTGAAAACAGTTAATTCATTCCTCCATTGTCCTGCAAAACATACTTAAACAAAACAAACCATGTAAAAATAATCTGTACTCTTGACTATATGCACATTTGTATATACCTTAAAACTGAGTTTCAATGAGATCATCTATTTAAAGAATATACAGTATGTTGCCTCGCCCTTAATCTTTCAGCTCTCCAGGGTAAGCAGTAAAGTATAACACTGTTGTCCTCTGCTCAGGTGATGATTCTGATCACAGGAGCACACAAAGCCTTTGCTCTGTATAAAGCCATAGAGGAGGGAGTGAACCACATGTGGACAGTCTCAGCCTTCCAGCAGCATCCGCGTACCATCTTCGTCTGTGATGAAGACGCCACGCTGGAGCTACGAGTCAAAACGGTCAAATACTTCAAAGGTGCCAACAACACTAGGCCTTCAGTTTAATGACAGGCAGCTTATTAACACAAAAGCACTAGAGTGACACGCAGGCTCAGCCCAGCAGACTCCTATTTGGTGTTTTCTCTTTTCATTTATTACAAGGAGGTTATGTTTTTCACCCATGCCTGTTTGTTTGTGTTGCTTGGTTTGTCAGCAGGATTATACAGAAACTACTGAACAAATCTCCATGAAACTTAAGCCAGATCAAGGAATTTTTTCTCACATTCTTCAACATTTTCGTTAATTTGTAAGGGAATAATGCATGGATTTTTATTGGGGGGGGATCAGGTGGATTTAGGTGGCTGCTATCTAAGTGTGTCTTGTGTCTTGGCGGAGGTACATTTACTTTAACTCACCTTACAGATCAGAATGGACAGAGAAACACATCTTTTATCTCCGATCATTATGTAAAACTGATCTGTGGTGTACTATCCAGTACACTAGAGTCAAAAAAGCAATTCTGAAGGATCTTAAGTTAAACGAAACACTTTCTTATATTTCTATGGCAACATCTTTTGTTGTACAATATTACAAAGAGTACTACCGTTGTCATTTCAGTAATATTCTGCAGTAACTGTGCGTGTGTCTTACATACTTTTTCTTTTGATCCTATTTATTTTCATTGCAGGTTTAATGCACGTTCATAACAAACTGGTGGACCCGGTGCTCAGCATAAAGGACCAGTAACACAGAGAGCACCAAGGAAGCAAAGTTAAGATGTCAACATGGTCAGATCCCTGGATACTACCTGAATGGGCAGCCTTATTACTCTGGTACTGTTGTAAACCTTAGGAACTGTTGTGCCTGTGTCTCCTGTGCATATTGCTCAGTTAAAGACTTAAGCTGCCTTTGGATGATGTAAGCTTCAGATTGTTTACGACTTTAACGAGAGGTAATAAATGATCAGGTGTCTTGAATTTTAGATGTAATTATAAAATGGCTGCTCTCATCAACAGGAGAGTTTGTTTCACACTTAACATTTAAAAAATTGAACCAGTTTACTGTTTTGAACCCGTGCTGGTGGTTGAGGTCGGGGTGTGAAGTGAACCAAGCTTTGGTTTTTCATCAATGATTGGCCAAAGGAACCAAATACATAAAATATGATACTACATAAAATCTATCAAACCAATGAGCACTTAACGCACTTACTTCTCACAAATAAATGTAATGAGAAGTGACCTTTTGTTTTTACACTTATGTAGCACATCCACAGTGCTCTATGGGTAATTTTCAATACTAATGTCACAACATGATTTGAACTAAAGGTCCACTTACTAGCTTCTTTCCGAGTTTTTTACTGTATCGTGGGGTCTTTATCAATGAACCGAGTTTCTCAGTTGACATGACATCCTCTATCCTTAGACCCTCGATTTGAGTGAGGAAAAGCTTGCAGTGTTGAACAAAAACCCTGTACACAGGGGGAAAAGGATGGAAGACACCTCAGGAAGAGCCAGAGACATGCAGTCGATGTTGCATGTCCAGAACAGAACTACAAATTTCATTGGTCTTTGGTCCAACCTCTATATCGTGTCCTATGCATGTTGAGTAATATCAGACAAAATGTAAAGTAGACCTTGATGATATTTTCTACCCCAGTTACTTACAACTCACTGTCAAAGTTTCCTGTCATATAGTATCTGAATTCATGATCTCTTCAACACATCAGTTAGTCAGTATCCTTTTCAGGCTTTTCCTTATGTGCAGTGCAATAGCTTGATTCATTTACACCTGTAGTGTTGGGTTACAACATTCCTACCTTAGTTTGCTTTTATCATAACGTCACTCCTTCTCTTTATCAGGTTGTTACAATGACTTCCGGTCAGTGTTTGTGTACATACAGTATACTGTAGTTTTTAACTCTTTATTTTGTAATGACAATAAAAAAACTTTGCTAAGAATCCTTTGCGTCATATTTATCTTTTATGAGATACATATTCAAAGTTGAAGTAGATAATGATGACAGATGACAGTGTCAGAAACACCATTATGCTTCTATGCTGTGATGCAGTTCCATTGTTCTCCACAGGGGGTCAGTCATTCCTAAGACTTGAAACCAGCAGTGAACCATGTGTACTTATTTTATTTGTTTTTCTTTTTAAAATACATTTTCCACAAAGGTTTGCAAGTGTGCATCAACAAGTAACCTCTGTCAGTAACATATAGTTACTGTCGACTCACAGGTGAATAACTAAAGCAGATAATAAATACTTTTTTTCCCCCATGACTTAATGTTTCAGTCCTATTAATACAACCATACCATTATGTTGAAGATGGTAAATGATACAGAAAAGCAACAGAAAGCATATCCAAGCAACTTTGATTGCTCCTTAGCTCTGACCTACCTCTTCCCCGTGGGCCTGTCTTTAATTTTGACTATATACACAGGATATTTCCCAACAGTGCGTTGCAAAGTAACTAAAAGTAACTAAAAAAAAAAATCGTACCATGGTTCTGACTGTGTTGGGTGCCTCCCTCTAGCACAAACCCGGCATGAACAAACTTCTATTAAAGGGTGATTCCACTGATAAATACGAGTGTACAGTACTTGCCACCTAACCACCAGCATATTTTAAGCCGCAGTTCATGCTGATAGCCACAGCTATCTTTGAGTAACTTAAGTCCACCTGGAATCATCAACAGCATAAACCGATTAGCCACAACATTAAAAGGACGAGCAAGTGAAGTGAATAATATTGATCATTTAGTTACACTGCTAATTCTGCTGGGGAACCTTCGGTCCTGGCATTCACAAATCACCTGCCCCAACAACGTTACAAAACAAAACATGTTTTGATCAATAATTAAAAATGAAAGTCACTCTTGAGGGAATGGAATCAGATGGTGGGTAAAGTGTATTGTGTCTGAGATAGTGGTGTTTGTAGCAGCAAATACAGTACTTGTACATGTAGCAGCACAATTGGTCGACCAATAGCAGAGGATGAGCAGTTGAAAAGTGTGACTGATTCACAGTGTAGTCCAGTTGTTGTTTCAGTGTACTGATTGAGGAGTGTGACAGCAGCAGGCACTAAAGACTGCTTGTCACTGAAAGAGCTGCCCACAGCACTCAGGATGTCCATGTAAGAAGTGGGAGGTGTTGTCCATGATGGCCAGGATTTTACTTTCTCCTCCTCCTCCTCTTTTTTCACTCAGGCTCACTTCTGATGGACCGTGGGCACCTGGGACCATCTACCTGCTGTAAAATGCTGTATGTACATATGCTGCCTCACATATGTGAGGCAGCATATGTACATACAGCATTTTTATGGCTAAGAAGTTACCTTGAAGATAGACATCAATACATAACATTAAATGAAGTTGAATCAGAGTTGTTGAAGGTTTCTTTGTGGGGTTCCACAGGGTTCAGTGCTCCTGAGCTCATGAATTGTTCATACTGTACATAAATGATAGTTGTTAAATGTCTAAAACATTAAACAATGTTTTATTTACTGATGACACTTTATACTGCTCTGGGAAAGTTTGGAATGGCTTCTGAATACAGTGGGAAGGGAAAGAAGTTCAGTTATCACTGAATTTAAGGTTTATGATATTTGGTAATCAGAAAATCAATAATCAATCAGATTATTATGAGCTGACCAGCGCACTATTTATTAACTTAGATGCTTTAAAACCTGGTGATCTAGTTGATTACAAAACTGCACAGATAATGTATAAAGCTCACAATGATGTGCTTGCTAACTGTATTCAGAGGATGTTTGAAATAAGAGTCAGTTTGAACTGACAGGGGAATAGGTTTATGTATAAGAAAACAAGGGTAAGGACAATTATAAAGAAAAGATTGATTTTGTTTTTTTTTCTGTTTTGTTTCTGTAGTGTTTTGTATATGTACTGTATGTACAGGCTATTAAAATATGAGCTGCTTATATGATATGTAAAAAGGGTGACATAAGCTAAAGCTTCAGCCTACACCTTTTCAGTCAAAATATTTTGGGCTGCTGATGTTTTTTTGTTATGTATCTGTGTGTGCACACGTACAATTATGGCTGAAATAAACTGAACTGAAATTCATCTTCATTTTTTTCAGTGAAAAAGTCTAGCCTGTCAGACAGAATAGTATAGTGAAAGCGAGGCTTAAAGGGACCCTATACGCAGGTGGTGTCATTAGATGGGTAATCAATATTTACTTCAGAATGATAAATCAAAGAACAAAATGTATCTATTGCCAGTTTAGGTTGATCACATGCAGGTTCAAGGCAAAGACAGATATTTAAATCTTGAGACAAAATAGTTCCTGTCATCAATGTCTTAAACATCTATTACACTGTGTCTGAAAGTCAAACCCAGTTTTGAAGTCTGTCCAGTAAAACTGCAGAGCCAACAAAGTTGCAATCTCACTTGCAGTGCTGTGGTGGGGACAATTACACAATAAAAAGGGTTTCAGTGAGCATAATGTCACATAACGTTATTATCTAACCAGAACATTTCTTTGGTTGGGTGAACAGCATGCAAGACAGTTGATGTTACAATGCAAGCTTGATTAACATCACACCCATCGTGATTCACTTCCAGGCTTAAATAAATGTGTCCAAGTGGTGTTGACTCCACTCCTGTCATGTCATGCAACACTATAAACGGTGATGTTTGCAAGGAAGTAGTTTGATGCCAAGTTACCTAATGTATTGTTTAATATGCTGTTTTACCTTTTCACACTCATCAGGAAGCAGTGAAATGAAAATGATTTGTCACATTCCCTGCATTGAAATGACTTGCACCCTGGAACACAGCCGTACAGCATTATAAAACAGCATTTAAACTTCCCACCTTGAGCATGACATCAGTGGAAAATGGCCACTGTGTGAGTATGGTCTATAGGAAGTTGTTGCAATTCCCTGACACATCTGTTGCAATTCTATTCACCAGATGGTATCAATGGAACATCACACCAAATTGTATTTTTGGTTTTATTGTACCCTGCTCTATTAAGTTATGGATGTAACAGAAACGAATTATCACCAGTTACATGTCAAAGCTGTTTTAGATGAGATGAAATGAGATGATTCTTATTGGAAACAAAATCCAAAACCGTCACATTGATGGTGTCCTGGGTCTTATCAGTCTTGGCCGTTAGAAACACTTTACTTTACTTGTGAGTATATGTTCAGGAGACACACTGCCACTGTGCTGCCTGGTTGAATCAGGTTCAGGAGTTCAGTGTGGCTCACAGTAGCAGTCTGACACCGTAAACAGTGCTGCATTTGCATTTCAGCACCTCTAAAATTCATGCTGCTGATTAAATATGACATATATAAATACTGACTAATTACTTTATTATGATGCAGTGAGGCCTGATTAAACAGGATGAGATCAACCTTGTCTGTGTTTTAGTTTCTCCTGTGATGGAACAATCAGATCTGTTGCTTTTTAATTGTCTTATTTGAATGTGTGGTAAAGCAAAGGAAATATAAGTATTTTTGAAGATTTCTTGTTTTTCTTACATATTTATATATACACCGATCAGGCGTAACATTATGACCACCTGCCTAATATTGTGAAGGTTCCCCTTGTGCAGCCAAAACAGCTCTGACCTGTCAAGACACAGACTTAAGACCTCTGAGGGTGTCCTGTGGTGTCTGGCACCAGGGCGATTTATAGTGGATCCTCTGGGTCCTGGGCCTCCATGGATCAGACCTGCTCCAGCACGTCTTACAGGTGCTCGATCAGATTGGGATCTGGGGAATTTGGAGGCCTGGTCAACATCGGTATATATATGCATATATATATATGTATATATATGTATATATACATATGTATACCATTTTTTTCTAAACTTGAGTTAGCCCACTATTCTGTGTGAATGTGTGGAGTAGATGGTTTCAGTACAAGGTTCTATTACTGATGACTGACTGCCTGGTCGATTCTGGACATAAAGCAGCCATTTGCTGTAGCAATTATCCAACCCTCAATTTTGGCAATCAACATCTCAATTCTAGTTTCCAACGCATTTGCCCCAGGGAAATCACATAATATGTAGGGTTGGGCAATATAATTAATATATTATCCAACTTGGCTCACTAAAAATAAGTGTCTGCACAATTCTGGCTCATGATGAGGACATCATGCACGCCGTAAAAATTTACACCTAATAGAAAAATGTGTTCACCATCAAAGGCTACATTGACTGTGTGAGCCTGCACGTTGTCGGACACAGCATGAAGCAGGTCTCCTGCAGCTCCCCTGTGGCTTTTCCTGAGACATCACATGGATGTACTGTATGGTCTATTTAAAGGCTGTGTAATCCAGCAGTATGCAGCAGGTCTGTAGATGTGCCTGACACAAAGTTAGCAGTAGTGTTTTTAGTGGCTTTTATGGACAGTAAATTTCAACAAGCATTGGGTTATATAATAAAAAACGACAATGGTACTCAGTAGAGCGCATACCTCCACCGATTCCCTTTTATTCAATCAAGCCTAATCCAATATCAAACTGGCCCTGCATCACTCTAAATTTGGAACCACCCATAGCTGCTTAACAATAATTCAAGATCAATGCATTGTTCTCTGAGGAATTAATAAAAAAATATCCCACAATGTAAAAAGAAATTCAGAAAAAAAATCCTGGATCCATCCCTTTGTCCGGATCCACACCACAAGTTAATGCGGTCTATTCTGGGCTGAGACCCACCGTAATCCTGCTGACATACCAACCAACCAATGGTGGACACTGTTGAAATAATAAATCATGAATGATACTGAAGATACAGCACGTCTTACAGATGCTCGATCAGATTGGGATCTGGGGAATTTGGAGGCCCGGTCAGCACCTCGGGCCCTTTATTGTGTTCCTCGAGCTGTTCCTGAGCAGTGTTTGCTGTGTGTCAGGGCACATTGTCCTGCTGGGGGGCCACTGCCATCGGGTAGTGTTGTTGTGATGCGGGGGTGTACTTGGTCCACAACAGTGTTTGGATGGGTGGTGCGTGTCAAGTGGCATTCACATGAATGCCAGCACCCAAGTTTTCCCAGCAGAACATTGCATTGTGATGAGATGATCAATGTTATTCACATCACGTGTCAGTGGTTTTAATGTTGTGGCTGATTGGTGTATATTGTATTTACATTTATACAACTTATTAAACACTTATATAAAGGTATATAAAGCTGCAAATTACACTTGAAATGCCATTTGACCCAAAACATAGTACAAAACAATCTTTGGCGCAGATGGGGTCTCTGAATTTTGTTTTGATGTCCTTTATAACAATCACCAGCTCACTGATTTTGACTCAGCCACAAGTACGCATAATATCTGTCTTGAAAAAACAATAACTACAGTGTTAGGGTTTCGTATATCCTACTTGTTTTTGAAGAATCTTGTAAAATCTTCTGGGGTTTTTCTTTTGTTTCTTTGCACAACATACAGCAATAACAGGTCATTAATATTCATTTTCCTAAGCTGCCGACACAGCTGGGGCACACAGTCCATGCTTGGCGCTACTGTTTACAGAATGTTATCGTTCATCAGTGTGGACGCTCACATCGTTATCTTTATAGATATTGTTATGGTGATCATACTTGGTGTGGACAGCTCTTAAATCCCCTCAAAAGAAAAGGTAAGAGCTGCTTGCTTGTTTGTGTTCTCACCGTTAGCACCCAGTTTAGGGTTAAGGTAACTTGCCATTTCAGCATGTAGGTTACTAGCTCAGAGCCTGTTGTTGTTTCCTGTAGAGACACGGCTTTTTTAAATCCTAACATGCAGATAGCCGAATGGAAGAAAATGTTGGCTGGAATAGTCGGCAAGGCAGGCTGATGCCAAAAGTCTACATCCGCTGAGTCAGGCTATAGATAGGTAGTGTAGTTGCTTCTCTGAGTTTCATTTCAGAAAGTTGTGTTGTAATAAGCATTGCAAAGGGTCTGTACATTGCTAGACATTTTACTCCTGTTAGTCTGTATTCTTTACCTGCAGTTATACCAGAAACTCTGTGACAAATCTAAATATGAATGGTGGATCGTAGCAACTATTGCAGCCCTGTAGAAGCATCTAATAGTCCTTCAGAAGTTAATTGTTATTGACATGAAACAGTCATAGATGATGACTTGAATAACGAGCCTCAGTTCATTTCCAGGAAACTGTTCACTTGACTGAACCTGGGAAAGTGAATATTAACTCAGCATGTGGACGGGGAGTCTCAGAGGTCTGGCTTGTTGTAGAAATTGATCTGTGGTAGTGGGTGGCTGCAGGTGAAGAGCGACGGTCAGATGGGTTTTATTGGCATGTCAGATACTGTCAGCATCCTCTCTGATCATTTGTGCAGGAGGACACTGCCCCATACCCACTCCAATATCACATGCCAAGAGAAAGTGAAGCAGAAACACCAAAATAAATTTTTATGATGCATGTTTTTGTTTTTACAGCTGCGGGAAATCTTTGTCAAGAGCCACAGGAGTTATATTAAAAATATATATATATATAGTTGTGAACAGCAATAGGTGTCTGGGTTTCAATTGAGAAATGAAGTCATGGGGCTGAAAAAATGAACAACAGTGCTGCTTCTGGTGAGAAAACGTTAAACTTATTAGCAAAATGCTTGAGCTTATTAACTTGGAATGACTTGATATCATTCCCAAGTTTAAAGATTAAAGATTACTTTATGAAATAGTAAACTGGCTGGTTAGATCTATAATGCAACATTTTATACTTACACCTGTCATTAACATCCATCCTGAGTGATCTCACCATAATTGGACAGTTCTAACTCCGTCAGCTCACACCTGGGATTACAATGGAGTGACCACTCGTGATCAGATCTCACTTCCCCGCTCTGTCTGCAAATAAACACATACATTACTGGGACAAACAGACACAATGTTTTTTACACAAAGAAGGAAATGACTTCATGTGTAACATATTATATATTTACAAGAAGGCCCAAATAATAAAGAATTTATTTTTTTAAGGGCGTCTGGCGACTTTCTCCATGGTCAACAGTAAATAGTGAAATCAATTGAAACAGTGTCTAACAGTTAAGGAAATAAACAACTTAATGTATTGCACTTAATACAAAAATTACAAGAAGGCAAAAATGTTTTAAAGCTGTGTAGCAAGGTTTAAGTTTTGCTGGGCTCTGCTCTGCTTTGCACCAGGCGCATCAGTTGGAGCACTGTCCCTATAACATCACGCCCTGCGTTAAAAGTGATGTCCTTGTCGGGCACGCATCAGGACATATTCACTTTTACACTACAAAAGACATCGTCAAAAGCATCCCACACCATCTCGACAACTGGTCTGAGTGATCTGATCACAATGCGTCTTGGTGGTTGCTACACTTGTGTTTAGAGCTACCCACTTTTGTTTGGATCACCTGAGATGCATGTTAGTGTGTGTAAACAGCCTAATAGAGAATCAGGAGGAGATTGGGTTGAATATTTGCTGCAGCTGTACTGTGTGATAAAACAAAAACAGCAAAACAAAACACATGTTTTGGCATCTAATCTTCTTTGTTCATATATATATATATATATATATATATATATATATATATATATATATATATATATATATATATATATATATATATATATATACATATATATGTACATATATGTATACATATATATATATATATATATATATATATATATATATATATATATATATATATATATATATATTGGGTCAGTTGCTTCACCGAAGAGCACCTTTTTAGTGCTACATAGAGCAAGGCCTTCAGATGCATCTTCTTTCATGACATGCCACTTCCCTGTGATCTCAAACAGCATCTTGTATTATTTACAAGCAATACGGAGAAAAAATATTTATAATTGGATTATATATATATAATTAATATGAATCCATATCACTCTGAATCATCTTTCTGGCCCAACACAGAGCTGTGAAAAGCCTTACGGTCCACAATATTTAACTTGGAGTTTTCCAGTCTCACATGCTGTACAGTCAGCTCCTATTAATTCACAAGTAAAACATGACCTTTACCGAAATGAAATCATAGCCTTAACAGTGCTGCGAGAGAGAACACTGGCTACATAGGGTTAATGTGTTCACTGAAGAAAAGAATGAAATAAATAAAACATTGGACAATTGTAATTTAATCATGCTATATATTTCAATCAAATCAAGAAAAGCAGTCCTTCCTGATTGGCTTTTCTGAAAACCAAATACATTTGTGGAGGACACTCAGTGTTGTCTGATTAATTATCTCTGGTCCTTATAAATTATTCCATGTCACACTAAAGGCTCATTTATGCTCTGCATTAGATGTGCATTCAGATACAGAAGGAGCCCTCTGTCAGTACTCTGCCTTCATTTCGTCCAAATTTCTGCACGTATGTTGGAAAGATGGATTGAACATTGAAAACTCTGAGGCTATTGCTGAACATAGAAGCCCTACAGGATGCAAAATCATGAATTTTCCAAGAGCAGCACACTTTGACATTCACCACTGTTGAATTTAATCATACTAGTTCCTGTCTATGATATTTTGGAATCAGGGGGTATCACTCCCTCCAAGGGGAGGTCATTTAGAGGTTTTATATAGATTACGACTTGAAGTGTTGTCTGTAATGTACTCATAACCACCTGATTGTTAAATGTGTTTGTGACTTATACATTGCTTCTTCTGCATTATGATGATAATTTGACATTGTCTGACAAACATCTCTGTTGGATTGAAGAAGCTCTGTTAATGAAATGTTTTGTGGGCGCTATTAGTAAAGTGTGTTGGTCTTTTATCTGACCTTTTCCTGCAGAAGTTACCTGTAAGAATAGTCACGGAAAAAACTGATGTGTTAGAAAAAACATTGCTGTAAAAGGTACCTCATAACAATTATTTTTTCCTTTATCACACATTATAGTGAACTCAACATCTTAATAAATTCAAAGTTGTTTAACTCTGGCTATGAGGACACAATGCTGAGCTAGTTGAAAAGATTAAAATCATTTATCATTTTACACTTAAATTTTGCATATTGAGTTAACCCTCCCATTACATTACCAATGTTATGTATCCAATTCCAAATATTACCCAAGAGGCTTCATTATCCTCGTAATTGAAACTAATGGGATTTCTGTTGTCGTTGTGCAATAACAGAGTAGCAGGCTGTAGGATAAAGGAACATCAGAATGTGATCAGATGTGTCTGATGTAAACAGACCAGTGAACAGAGAGCCATCAGCAGCACTGTACTCCTCACTTATCCCTGTCTGCCAGGGCACTGAGTCTATAATTCAGATCCTGATCCAGCCTCCTTCCTTCCTCACTCTTCTCTGCATCTCTGTCAGTGACTGTGGATGATGAGGATTCCCTTTGGATGGGGGTTTGGACATCCCCTTGGCAGAGTGTGGGCACTGTCATCATGGCAACTGCCAGCCTTACTGATTGGGTAGTCCTCTGCCAGTGGTTTCACACGCCCTGGGGTCCGTGAAATCTCTCAGTGCTGCGGCTCATCATATTATATCAGCTGGAGAATTACCAATTCAGATCTGTGAGTGAATACTAACGTAGCAAACCATCACCTTAGTATATTTATAACTCAAACCTTTTATTGTAAGACGAAGATGCATGTGTGGACAATGATCATGATTGGCAATCACCCCCTTAAAAATAGTCTGTGTTAATGTAGAATTTATCCAGACATGAAACCCATTATTACTCAGCTCCCTAAACTCTAATAGTTCACCTCATCAGTCAGTAAGCTCCAATTTCTTTCATGTGGTCAGTCAAATCGTAAGCTCACTCTTTTTTCTGATTACCTCTATAATGCTATTATCTCTGGTGTTGGAATGTGAGTGAGGTTGGTGTAACTGGTACTTAAAGGGGCAATTTGAAAGATATTACCAGAATCCAGAATTTCAAGCAGTTATCAATGATTGCTGCTTTAAAGTGAGATGCCAGCGTATAAATGCTGGGTTGTTTCCTTCTGCCTAAAATGAGTCTATAGGACTTAATTTAAGTAACCCCTACACCAAAAACAGAGCTGTCAGAAATGAGTGTGTATGGTCATATGACACTTCTATCAACATTGTGAAGCCTGAATGACGGACAAATTCAGCATGTGTTTCATATTTCGGTGTGCTGTCGTCAGTTGGCTCACAGTTCAGAGCTTAGCTCTGACATAGTGGATGTGCAGGGTGGGCCTGTAGAAAAACTGTTGTTCTGTGTTTCAAAATTGAGCAATGATGAATATTTATTTATTACCCACATCAAAATTAGAGCATCACATCCTTTTTCAAATTGAGATGTTACTCACTTTCTTGTGCTTTTCGCTGATGCCAGACACAAAGTGTTCTTTTTGAATTTTGAATTTTTGCATTACTCAAATAAAATCTTACATTTCACTGCATGCCTCAGGTGGACTGCTCCACTGGCCAAACCTATTTGTTGGTGAATGCGATGCATTAATCCCATGCTGCAAATATGTTCTCACCTTGTGTCAGCCCGGTCATGATTCATCACTACCACCGCTGTGAGTCATTATAGCTCCTCTCATAGTGCATGTGTGCAGGCTCTGACCTGATGCTCAAAGCACTAGTATGCTATTCATGATCTTTGTGGCTGTCTCGTCTGCTTCCATGGAAACTGAGCTTCTATGATGTGGAATGGAAAATGAAGGTGACAAGAAGTAATCCAGCACATCCGGCAGGACAGAAGGTTTACCCTAGGACAGACAAGCATCGCTGTGTCCACCTAACACTGTGGCCTTGCTGTGGACTACAATACATTATTTCACACTCATTAACATACCTTTGAATTATTCCCTGACCATCAGCTACAAGCTAACATGGTGCCGTAGTCTATCGTCTTTCATCATATTTCCATGAGAATACACTGTGCCTCCTTTAACTCAGCTTCCGTATAGAGCTTACCCATTCTCATTTCACATTCAGTCTTATTCTAGAAGATCAATATCAGTCTCATGCCTGGGTATTTAAGCACTGAGCCAGTAAGGATGTGGTTAATTTACCTGTTAATTTCCCAATACTGCAATGTGCTCTGATGAATTACCAGAAAGGACTGGGCGACCTGCTTTCCTGAGCCACATGTTTTTTTTTAAATGCGGCCGCTGTGGATCAGGGGTAGAGCCACTGTCTTGTTATCTGAGGTCACTGGTTCGATTCCCCAAACTCCTCCTGATGTGCTGGTTGGCACCTTGCATAGCAGCCACCGCCATCAGTGTATGAATTACCGTAAGTCTTTTTTGTCTTTGGACAAAAGTCTCTGTTAAATAACGTAAATATTTTTATTGAAGGCATTTTTCATGTATAACTACAAAAGAGTGAAGACAGACAGAAAAACAAGCAAACACAGCAATCCTACCACCCCCCACCCACATCTCTGGTATGGTCAAATTAAGTTGTTAAATAACTTCTTCACTTCTCTTACAACCAAAAAATAAAATAAAATACAATCAAGTAAGGTATGAGGTCCCATGTGTTGATAAAACATATATCACAAACATTAGGTAGACAGAATAATAAGGGAGGGGGCAGGTTTTATACTGACTCACTAGTTAAGTGGATGTAATGATGGTAGTAAAGCCAGGAAAAAAAACATATTTTCTCAGATTTTTCTGGATTCCTCCTCACACTAAATCAGATTTTTTCAGGTGTGCTATATGATGTTAATTCATTTAACCATTGTCTCTGCGATGGAGGAAGCTCTGATTTTCAATTCTGCGGAATACACTTTTTACAGCTGTGCCTGAGGGTAATATGAAATATTTTTTAGTGAAACTCATATAAAGGCCTTGTATATCTTCTTTAATTATGTATTTCAAAAATTATTCAAGAAGAGGAGAATTCCAGATCATATGAAGCAAGTCCCCATCACACGTTCTACATCTCTGACAACTGCGGTTGAGAGGTGTTGCATTTTTTTGTTTTTGTTCACTTTTTGTAAGGTGTATGTGATAACCAGAAGCAGCACTATGTTGTTGGAAACACTGTAAAAGTGGGGGGAGTGAGTTTGCAGGGTCAGTTAGAAAAGTTTAAAGGTCATCTGCATATAATGCTAATTTATGTTCACTCAAACCAAAATGAATACCAATAATTATGCTGTTAGAGTGAATAGCAACAGCCTTAGGCTCTATGGCTATCAAAAACAACAGCGGAAAACTATGGCAACCCTGTTCCTTGCCCAGTTTTGGCAAAACTATTATTGTAGCCAATTCCAAAGAGTTAGGGAGAGTATTATTAGTCAGTGCTTCGTTTTGCATGTTTGTTAAAGGGATTAGAAGCGTATCAGTAAAAGCTTTAAAATATTCAACTGAAAAAGCCATTTGGCCCAGGGTCTTTATTATTCTGCAAAGACTTCATGGCATAAAGAACCTACCTTTTCAGATGTATCAGCATCCCAACAATCCCAGATCCCTCATCCCCTGGATCAGGACTGATGCAGCCTTTGAGTAATTAAGAGATCTTGGTGTAGATTGGTCTAAAGCTGGATCTATCTAAGACCAAATTGAAATCGCCGCCAACCAGACAATGGCCCTCAGCGGTTGCAAGTTTTAGTATCGTCATGGTTGGGGTCGTATACATTGTGACCCTGTTCATATTTAATTCACCCTTAACTAAAATAAATCTACCATTATTATCTTTTTCTGTTGATAATTGTCTTGTTTTTTTGTTTATAAGGATAGCTACACCCCTTGCTTTTGTGTTGAATGAGTAGTAATAAATGTGTCCTACCCAGCCTCTTTTGGATGAGTTTCTTGAAAAAATTAAATTTGTTTAAGTATGTCAGAATTTTTTTTCTCTTGATTGGAGAATTGATCCTCCTGACATTCAAAGAAATTAATTTTAGTTGACTAAACATATCTTGATGAAAGATGAAAATGAAAAATGTTGGGTACCTCAGAGCATACATATAACATGGGAGCTGTGTGAATGACAGTATCTATAAAAGAAAACCACACTATATGCCCATACAAGACCCACCCATTGATACCCCTTGAACTTAACATTCCTAGTGGGTAGGTTACTCTCTATTCTCTCTACAAGGCCTCTCAACAGTTACAAAAGAAGTATAATAAGTATCAAACCACATTAAAGTTTCTAGGAACTATAGCCTCCAATCAACAACAGTCAGAATTTAAGGCATGGACATGGAACCTGGTAAGTCATTGGGAACTGGACTTTAGGTATAACATATGCCACTGGTTAGTAAGAGGAATGCCGTGAAAATAATAATGATAATTCAGCTTTTAAACAGAAAAAGAGAAAACAGTATGAAGATTGAGCAGGGGTCCTTGGTAGGTTGTTTTATCAAAGTAGCAAACAGTTAACTCAAAGGTTATAGAGCTGCCCTCTCCATAATCCGTATGTAACTTACATGCGTCCTCCCCTCCACGTCACAGCAGTGCAGGTAGCGCAGCCAGGTGGAGGTCACTCGGTGAGTAAAATGCTGTTTTCTCAGCTGCTCAGTTAGTTGTCATTGTCAATGGCTTTCAAGAATTCCACCACTTCGGAAGGTGACACAAACCACCTGATAGTTCCCTCGTGTGTAATTTGTAGTTTAGCTGAATGGTACAGGGAATAAACGATCCCTCTCTCCTGAGAGCTTTTCTTGACATCCTTGAAGGGGTCTTTAAGGTGTTGCAGACTCTAGCTGCAGTCAGGGAATATATAAATCCTGTTGTTCTCATAATTAATCTCTCCCTTTTGTCTGGCCAGGCGTATAATTTTCTCCTTTTTCTTAAGGAGCTTCGTGATCATGGGTCTTGGTCTTCACGCGTTGCCACCGCCGATGGTTTTTTATTTTTTAAATTGTGTGAATGTGAGCGTGAATGGTTGTTTGTACCTAAATGTCAGCCCTGTGATGAACTGTCAACTTTTCATGGTGTACCCGGCCGTTCAACTCCAGCCCCATGAAAAGGATAAGCAGTTACAGAAAATGGATGGATGGTCAGCTAGTGTCGACAGTGCTGTTTCAATTTTAGAAAGTGAGGACTGGATGGAAGTTGTTTTGGTGTCTCTTTGTCTTGATATTTTTTCCTTACTTTCCTGAATGGCTGACGTAACTGCATCAGTTGAGAGTGAGATCTTTCCTTTAGGGGAGCTGGTCGCCATTTTGGTTGTATGCGCAGGTCTGGTTGTTCATTTAGACAGCGATGGAGTATCTTTAATACCCCTGAAGTTATACTATGCCATGCACTGTGTCAATGAAGAAATTACTTCAGAGGTGTTAACAATGTGGTTTTGAGAAATACATTGGAAAATAAAGGCAACTGTTGAGATGCACCCACGGACCTCAGGTTTGCATGACCTTCCTTGTCGGCTGCAAACTGGAAGTCCCCTGATCCATATGTTCTACAAGGAGTTTTTAACTGGTCATGAAACAGTCTCAATTTAATAATAATGCCTCTATATGACCTACATAAGCAATTGAGACCCTCAGCAAGAAGACTGACCATGTTTCTATGCAATTGGTGAAGGCCAAAATTAAAACGAGCCATATCAGAAATTGCTACAGTGCCACTTCCAGAAGAGAAGAAAAACATTTAGTCCTGATTAAAAAAACATGACAAAACACTGGAACACAGTGTATTCTTACACTTGGTATAGAATCAATAAAATCAGAAGCAATATTTCAGACTTTTATAAAGAGCGATAGTTTTCGGTGCTAGGTTTGTATATGGAGTTATATGCATATTTAAAGTGACATCTGTCCTTGCATGATCTTTACTGGCAGTGACACTTTGAGTGGAGTGCATGCAGAGACATCAGTGAGAGGAGTCTGACACATCAGGGGTGAAAGCGGCACTGAGGAGACAAACCAACAGGGACCACATACTCACATAGCTCCATACTCACACATAGGAAAGAGTGGGACAGGAAAGCACAGCTGAGGCCTTTCTACTTCACAGAAACCAGAACGCAGTGTGCCTGACCCACTGAGACCCGTTTACCTCCCCTGACATCTGGGTGCTACACTGAGACCAACACAGGATGATTTAACAGGAGGTAACACAGGTGAAGAGGAACCTCATTCACTCTGTCAGGGGAGCACTTCAATAATAAACATGGACTATGTATTCACAGCTTTTAGATACTTTAATTCAGAGCTTGAAGTGGAAACAGCGCCAGTACTCCCCTGATTCACAAGTTGGCATGTCTATCAGCCGGTATCAGCAAATCATCCAGTATTACATTCTGAATTTCTACAGTGAATAAGAGATACTGTACTAGGAGAGTTTGCTAATGTTCACAACATACATTTATTTAACCAAGGAGACAACCATTTTAATCACTACAGTAAAAAATAATTGACTATGTAAGGCTATGACTTTGTATGGTTGGGTATGATTTGAAACTGCTGAGAGGAAAGGCTTTTATGTGTTCATATTATCCGATTTAGTACCAACCTGCACAGCTTTACTGTCAGCAGTCAATTCTTACGAGGGAGAATGTCAGTGTCTTTACAATCTGCAGAGGGTTGTGCTAAGTGTGTATCCCTCTGAAGACACATCAACCCCACATCCCTCCTCTTTATTTACTGCGACATCATTCCTAAAGGTTATTTATGATGCCAATACCCAAGTGCCTCAGCTTCCATTATATCAGGAATAAAGGGGTTAGCGCTACACATTGTGTTCTTTAAATAATGAAGCCATATGCCTTGTTGCATTAATAAGTCATGCGCCAGCTGCCTGTGAAAGTAGGGGAGTGGGGATTGATATGCCATTTGTGCAGCTGCAGGACAATGTATTAATTGATCAGTGTAACAATATATCAGCTGTTCTTTCAGCTACAAAAGAAATCTAAGAGCATCTCCGGAGCTGCTGTATTCTCATGAGAATGTATATGGGATAATGAAGCCATGTCCTCATTAACTTGTACATGCCAGGCACACATGCTGACCATACTTGAAGACAACTACATTCTTGAAGATAGGCATACAAATAATTTAATAATTTTGCCTGAGATGACTGACATTTTTTGTTTTGATTTCAAGCGTCACAGCCTGAGGGGTTAAAAAGAAGCAGAGCTTACAGTCCACTGAGCAGTGTAAACACTGAACAGCTGATGGCAAGTCTTCAACCTACATTATTTCAACTGAAAAATTCATTTCAATTTCTAGTCAAATTTTTGACGTTTCAAAAGATACCACATATGTCAGGCCCATTTTTAGCAAAACAAAAAAAAATGCACAAGACTTCTTAATAATTCAATTTTATGTAAAAAAAAAAAAAAAAAAAAAAAAAAACAACAAGAAAGAAAGAAAGAAAGAAAGAAAAAGAAAACCCTCCATCTCCACCTGTGTATATATATATATATATATATATATATATATGTATACATATGTGTGTGTGCATATATATATATATATATATATATATATATATATATATATATATATATATATATATATGTATATATAAATATATATACATATATATATATATATCGTTATTTTAAAGGCATACTATGCAGTAAAGGTCGGCCGATAGTGGATTTTTAAAGGCTGATATGTCAGTGCTCAGTGCTCGTATGAGTGATGGGGTAATGCTAGACAATGATTTCCTAAAATCAAAGTGTTTTTCTATTCAGTCTATCTCTAATCTATTTGTAATAACAGCTGCTGAGACATGTGTTTGTGATATTGCTCAACTGTCATATATGTCCCACCCACATTTCTGTACAGTCTATTACCTCCAAAGTGCTGGGTCTGAATGCTGCTGAGCTGAGATGGGATGGATGGAACATTTCATTCCTTCATGCTTTAAAAAAGGAAAGGGCATCTGAGAGAGCACTTCCACTGACATATATGTGTCATACATTGTTTATGAGGCATTCCACTAAAAGAAAGGCTTGCTATACTTTTCATCTGGGTGGCACATGGATTAAGACAGAAAGAGTGAGATTTCTGTTGAAATCTTCAGATGGCTACATAGGCTGCTAAGATTAGCTTTATTATTTATTAAAGCTGATAGATTCTAAATGTCTTCATAAAAATTCTCAGAATCTATCTTTATCTGTGTGTGCGTGTGTGGCTTCTTATACTGCTGGCATTGTGAGGGGCAGATTGAGTTTAGGACCTTTGCAAAGAAGAGACATTTAAAATCCTTATGCTACTTGCCAGTTGACAAACCAACAGATACTTGAAAATAAAAAAAAGAAAGTGTGAGGTGGCCTCCTCTTTTTTTCAGACAGAGGAAGCTGGTGTTTTTTTTTTCATCTTTTATTTTTTTATCTCTTGCATTGTTTCAAACTGGTGGATGAATTAATTAAGGTTTAAACATTTCTTTGGCTCAATTTTGTTAATCCAGAAACTGATTTTAGTGTTGTGCTTTCTAATTGTGCCTTGATAACAGTGGTAGCAGAAACAAACTTAATGCACTCACTGAAAAGTGAGAGCAGATGTTTGAGTTAATCACAGTCTATAATCGTTGCCTCTGAAAGTCTCAGGTTTAATTTTCCCATCTAAATGTGTTTTTACAGTCTCAGATCAGTTTGAAGTTGGTTATAACAACTTTAGGGACCTCCACAGGCTGGGTCTTAAAGTTCTATAGGAATTACAATGAACCAGTCGACTGTAAAAATAATGGACAGAGCTACAGCGACAACATTTCTTAAGGGACAGAATGAAGCTCTAAGTGGAAGGTAATGGATGTCACCATCTTAGCAGTACCTGACTCCACCTAGCTTCTGGCTAATCAGAAATGGCCAAAGAGGCAAAGTGTGGATGGAGCTGATAGAAAGCCAAATGAAGCCTGGTTACTGAAACAAGAACATCTAGCTTCGAGCTACCAAGCTACCTCAGGCTTACAAGCTAAATGTGTTCACACAGAACAAAATACTAAATCACCCTGCATCATTCATGTGAGTTTGATCACGAGATCATTTGTGTCACCATGGAGCCATTTATCAGCTTTTTTTCATGCAGGGCCTTACTGACACAGTGTCACCTATAAGAATGTTACTGGATACTGTGTGTACTGAGACAGAGCAAGTGGACGGTCCAGTTGAGTGCTTGTCCTTCTCTTTTTGATTGTCTTGGATAAGCTTGGGATAAGTCAGCCTGCTGCAGTTTGTCCCTCCAATACACTGTACCAGGTTTGATTCCAACTTATGTGTTGATATAAAATTAAAACAATTTTCATGGTGGACTGCTGATGATGAATTGAGAAGTGTCACTGTGGAAAGAAGCTGTTCTGTAGTCCGGTGGTACGGTCCTAAAACAATGTTTATTTGTCTCGCCATTGTCATATTAAAATTATAGTTATACTATAAAAATAGTATTAAAAATATGTTGCCTGTTTCTTCCACTTGCTTTCAAAATAAATACATGTACTAGCCAGTCTGTGGCAGAGGCATGACTGGAGAACAGAGGCGAACAGGTCAGTAGCTGGGCATGCTGTTTAGCATGGCTAAATGCTACAGACAGAACACAACAGACATTTATTTGTGTAGCGTCATGTTTCTCGTGTGATCACTTGATTTGGTCTTGTGCCCCTGTTTAAAACACACAGTAGTGATCTGCCTTGGATCCTGGTTGTTTATAGTTATTTTTAATCCATCAATGAGGACAAATGATCACAAGTAGGACCAGCGTCCTAGTAACTTAACAACATAGCAGCTTGGCCTTTGGGCGAGCTGATCAGTGGGGTTTCACAACACATCACACATGCTGACTATGGAGTGACACTCCAACACCGCCGCACAAGCCTGCAGCGTTTTGTTGCACCACCTGATTTGGTCTGAATGTATTCTTAAAGGAGCAGTTGCAGAGTTCAGGGAAACCTGCTTGCTAGCTGTCATACTGACAGTCAGCCTTTCAGACAGGCTCTTTCTTTGTCTCTTCATAATGATTTCACACATGGTTGGTCATGGCGGTGTCAAATATGTAACACCTCATTAATATGATAATTTTCATTGGTTTTTACCTCGCACACAGCTGCCACAGGCTGTGACTGGGCTGATGATATCATCCCACTGTGCCGTTACTACGCAGTTTATTTTTATGGGCAAACATGGCTTTTTGTGTGTTTGCAGTGTGTTTTGGTCTCTTGCGTGTGTTTGGGGTGTTTATTACCTGCCAGTTGTCAATTGATATTGTTCTGTTTCTGAGTATCGCACAACAGACCTGGTAATTTCCTGTAAGCAGAACATTTTCTGCCGTCAACCAACCATTGTTGCCATGCATGTTAATATGCAAGGACACAGGCATACACACATACACTACAAAAAATGCACCCAGATATGTGACGTGCTGTGCACTGAAAACAAAAGCATCTTAAGGGTGCTTTCACATCTAACCTGTTTGGTTCTATTACAAAGAAACCCTGCTGCATTTTCCAGTTAGTTAAGTTGATTTAACCTTGCGTGAAAGCTGTCAATCGAATCAAGGTGTGAAACTAAAGTAACTGGACCAAGACCATCTGAATAGGAAGATGTCTCCACTTCCATTCAGACTCTGATGCGTACCAATAGTGGTGTGAGACCAACAACACAAATGTATGATAGAAAATATGCAATTTTAGCATGATTCAATAGCAATAGCACTAAAAAAATCATCTGCTGATCATTAATTGTATAGGAAGCAATCTTAGCAGCCTGTATCAGCAATGTATACATTTTTGTAAATTATTTGATAATCACTAATAACCCTGATAATCACTTATTTTCTCTGTGAGCTATTTGTGAAACTGGAGAACATAAATATACTTTACACAATAAAATCATTAAAGTGTAGCCTGACCAGCTGTCAGTCACTAGAATTTGATTTCCCCATGTGGCTCCTGATGATGCACTGATGATGTCAAGTCAATGAGTTACCTGTCAGTCTGTATAATGTGATCCACTTACAGCAACATTAGCATTGTTAAATGTTTTTATGGTCAGGTTTAGGTGGTCATAGCATTTGTATCCCTGTGTCCTGGGAAATGTTGTATTTTCTGTCATGTTATTTTTCAGATTTTTTTTTTATGTGACTGAAATTTCACGGTGTTTTGAAACTTAGAGACACATACAATATGGTTTGGCTTATCGTATACTCCATTGACTTCATTGACTAAACTTCATTAAAGTTAGAGAACCTTCGTTATCATTGGTACAGAACGAGTCATGAGTCGGTACATACCATTGAATATACATATCATAAGCCCAGTGTAATTCACCTCTGTGTAAAGTGTGAGGAAGCACCACTGAATCACAATGTTCTTTTTTTTTAACCACATGTTGTATAAAAACATGCAAATCCTGTCAGCTGAGTCGTGTTGACTCAGTGTGGCAGACGGTGAGCACATTTTGTTGGCTCTGCAAAAGCAGACATAGTTATTTTGCTGTGTTGCAGGATCTCTTTGCCCTCAAGCTGATGACCGGTACTCTCTGGGCTGCTGATAGCACAAGATACTAGGTAACTTTCTACCGAATGACGTACTTACTCCAACTGGACTGTGACTGAACAACTGATGAGAGAGGTTTAAGTGGAACGCCATAGTTTGTGTTGCGTCGAGTTTGGAGGGAGAACATGTTGGCCTAGGACACCTCTTCATCGTAAGATTATTCCATACTAAATGTATCTGCCATAGACTTAGGCTACATCTTATTAGGTATAAACAGACAGTATGCAGAGTTAGGACAGGGCTCAAAACTGGCAACTATACTGTGAGGAGGGGAGTTTTGAGATGCAGCACTTACCGTGCCAATAAGTGCTGCCAGAATCCCAGTTTTTCAACTTTGGTCAGCTTGAATAAATATTACACCAGTTTCAGAGAAATAATTTGTCCTGCTTTCTTTTACTAACAGCATACTCAAAGAGTTGTTGGAAACCCAAGCACTGGAAACTTTTCAGGTCAAGACACAAGCAGTCAGATAATCAGACGGTTGGAAGCAATCCCTCAAGTTAGTCAAACTTTTGGGATGGCTCTGTCTCTGAAAATGTTTAGGGTCCCAAGCTGTACAACTGTACCAAGTTTCATGCTTTTATGAAAAAGTGAGCGATTTCATGTGTAGATATACCTACAATTGTGTATTCCTTTAAGTTAATATGCTGTTTAGATATATTTTTTATGGTGTGTGTATGACAGTTTTAGCCGTATTGTTTCAGCTGTGAGCCTTGCAGTGTCAAACAGACTCAGGAGCAAATAAAGAAACAATATAAAAACATAATTCAAAACAGTACTTGTCTTTTCAAGGGCTTGGTGAATCAATGTGTCTCTGTTATATCAGTATAGAAGAACACAATGAAATGGCTTTGCAAGGGGGAAAAATGAAGATGACAGGATGGAGCCTATGATCGGAGCACAAAACAGCTTCAACAGCTGTCAGTGCTTCTTACATGTGTTGATCTGTTAACTGCAGTGTTGGGGGGTAACACGCTACAAAAGTAACTACAAAAGTAACATAGTGTCCATTCTTTGATAACTAATATTCCTTAAGTCAATAAGAGTCCAGTGATCAAAAGAATCAAAAAGGGTTTTTCATCAAATTAATCCAAGTTGTGAATACTGTCCTGTGTCCATCGCTCCCTGTCTGCCAACTTTGTTCATCAAACAAAAACTCAAGTTCTTCCAACAGGAGACATCGTTGTTATAGTTCTTGCCCGGTGTTGTTGGGTATTTTTGTTGTCTTTATCTTGCTGCCAACAACGCGAATGTGTCCCCACCTTTTTCTATATAGGTGTCACCCTAGGACAGCCCATGGACCATTGCAAAGCCTCCAGTTTGGAAGACTAGTCAGCTCTGGTCAGGCAGAGCAGTTTTTAAAGTGAGAGGCATTTTTAAAAATGTGTTATAAGGCCTGGCATTATGAATGCATGTTGTGGTTATGGGGCATAGAGTGTAACCATTTGGATCATGGTACAGAATGAGGAAACAGTACAGCTGTACTACAGAAGTAGCAGTTCGATGAGACGCAGTGTAGTGGATCTGAGGCCAGAATATTTTGTAGAGAACATTTGTTGAGGTAGTCTGAATGCAAATCTAATTCAATCAGCAGAGACCAGTTCATAAACTCAAAGCTCCACAGACCTATTTCAGACTAATGAGCCCTTTGTCACATAGCAACAGCTTCCCGGCAGCCATCCTCATCTACTTTTGCTGTTTAAAAGGTAGAGACGCTGAGGGGAGAGGGGGAACAAACAGTGATTTGATCATTCACTTGGCTGTAGAATTTAAATTGAAAATGGGGGAAAAGGTGAGGTGTGGCTAAGCAAATGTGAGTGAAGTAGACTTCTGTTAAGCTCCATTTATTTTGTAATAATACGAGTTATTACCTAATTCCATTAATTAGTGTCTCATTTTTTTCCCCACTTATATTAGAAAACAGCAACCATTGTTTCTAAAAGCACCATGCAAACAGAATCAACACAAAGTTCCTTGTAGTGGCTTTAAGATTTATGGCATTTATATTTATTTTAAATTTGTATTCATTTATAATTTATGAATTCACCTTGTGATACAGACAAACTGAGAAACTGAAGCAAAAACAAAAACATACCCTCTTTTGGCGGATGTACAGTAACAGCAAAAGCTTGGTTGATGTTTGCCAGCTGAATTTCCTCCCTGGATCAGCATGCTTGATTCAAATAATTTTAACGAATGTACTTAAATCAACTGAATTATGATAACTGAACAGTGGATTCCAAGAAAACTTCACATTTTTAATTAGCTTGTACTGGGGCCCCTGGCTGCAGGGCCAAAGGAGGCTCAGTTATTTGTTCATGCCCAGAATACTACAAACCTGTATGGATGATTTTCTTTTGACATTTAAATTAATTTGAAGCACTTATCTCTTCTGCACTGTTTTCTATGAAGACATAAACCCTCAGGAAATAAATCACCTTCCACTTGACTAAAGAAAGAAAAATATAACTGAATAACAAATGAATAGGTAGAATTTAATTTGTATGACAATTCAGTTTACAGTTAATTAGTAACATCACAATAGTAAGTAACTGGACGGGCAGCCGTGTGTGAGAAAGCTGAAGCTCAGGTAACAGTTTTGGGGTAATGAAGGGGCAAAAAGTGTCAGTGACAGGCAGACACTTTCCTTTTCATGATTGAGATGTGGATGAGCTGTTGGATTACAAAAGATGGAAATGGCCTTTTATCTATTATTCACATGGATTGTGGCTTTTCCACTGATTTCACTCTGTAAATGAAGACGGTGAGTGAGCGTGCCTTTGAATATCATATTTTGTGTTCATTAAAGCATGAGCTGTCACCACACTCAATTATTCCCACTTAAACAAATCTGGAGCCACACAGTGTTTTTGTAAACTTTGGAAAATAATGTTGATGATAGTCCATGAGTGTGTGTGTGCGTGTGCACGCATGTGTGTGTTACATGATGATCCTAGAATTTGAAGATGTGGCCAGTATGCCGAAATTGCTCAATTCGTGCAGAACAAACTCAAAAACTAAAAGTTTTTTGTTGACCTCAGTGCTGTTTTGGGTCACTAGCAAGCTCTTACTGACACTAGGGATTCTTTGTCATCTTCTGTTTATGTTGATGTGTTAGAGAAAACTTGGTGAAACTTCTTGCCAAAGGACTGCAGTTAAAATTCTGGATGGCTCAAACTGGCACATTTTTACAAATACTGATTAAAGGGGCTCTGTGGAGCTTATGTGTTGTGGTGGAAGCTGGTCATTAGTTTATGTTAGTGAAGTCCATTTCTAAACTAACATTAGCTACTGTTGCTCTCTGTAAGTGGAGCGAAGAGAGGCACTGAGATGAGGCAGTCGAGAACATACATACGGTCAAATCCTTGGATCAGCAGCATTAAACAACTTAAACAATTTAGCCTCAGGCTTGTATAGGCAACCGAGAAAGACAGAGAAGGTCTCATTTTTCCTGTTAAAATCCACTCTCAATTGGCCAATAAAAAAGTGATTAATACATTTTAATTGCTAAAAATTGTTCCATAGAGCCCCTTTAATATGTTTTGTTTATATAAATAAAGAAATAAAGGGGTTCACAAATTCATTCATCATTCATTCATTAATCCTGAGTAAGACATAAACCAAATTTTATGGCAATTTGACAAATAGTTGTCAAGATATTTCACAAAAAACACAGATGAAAATAAATAAATGAAAATCACCCAGCTCACTGTGAGAGCTCCCACTTGTCAGCGGATCACAAACTTCCTGACAGACAGGAGGCAGCAGGTGAGGCTGGGGGGAATCTCATCCAGCACCTGGACAATCAGCACTGGCACACAGGTATCTCCCCTCAAGGAGGAGACCAGGAGACCCATCTGTTAAACTCCTGAAGTTTTCAGACAACACAACTAGAGCCCGACACATATGCAGTCTTTATGGCCAATGTCACTACCAAATACATCTGCCGATAAAACACACATTATTTGCACTGATGCCTCAAATGTGCTTATCAAACAAAAATATGTAATGGGGGCAAGATATTTAACACTAAACTTTATTGTCTAAAATGACATCAGTGAACTGATACAGTAGACTTCACTGTGAATTTAATAATTATAAATCACTCCAAGCATCGTTGTCTGCACTGTGTTTTTTTAAAACAACAAAGTAATCATATTGGCTGATATCACACGCCTAAAACCATGGAGATTACAGTGGACTTCAAGAGGAGCCCCCTAACACTGCCCCCAATCACTACTTCACAGCACTGTATCTACTGTGGAAACCTTCAGGTTCCTGGGACTATTCCCCAGGACGTAAAGTGGGCATCCAACATTGGCTTATCATCAAAAAGGCTGAGTAGACTATATATTTCCTGCAGCCAGGCTGCACCGTTGACACGACCTGTTCCTAAAAGTCAGTGGCTCACCAGTGGAGTCACCAGGCCTCATTGTCACGAACTATTGAACATGACTATCCAATAGCATGGCTAATGAAAAGTTGCCTTTTAAATCAGGACTTGACTCTGATTAGATACTTCCTGACTATGCCATTCTTCACTAAATTGAACCAGATTAAATTCCACATCTGTGTGAGTCCTGGCTAGTGAGATCATGCACACAGCTCTGTCCCGAGGCTGCTTGTTACGACCATAACAGCTCATAGAGACCAAAGCAGAACAAAAGCAATGAGTCAGTCATGCTGTACAGCTTGTAGGCTCCAGTGCATTCCTTCAGCAAGTGATGGCTGCGTTTGGGTATAAATCAAGGAAGAGATATTAATACATTACATGATCCTACATCAAGTTATGTACTGCTCAGCTAATCAGCTGTGTGCTGCAGCTCATCAGTGGGTCGAAGACAAACCTAATCAAGTGCTGCTAAAAGCTCACTGTGGAGCAGCTCACATTTTAAGTGTTAGGCACGGCTATAAAACACCAGAAAAATGCTAAAGTGAGTCACAATTGTGAAGTACATGCCAGGTGCAACGTACCACGGAAAAACAATCTCGTTTTAGTAGCTCGTCTTTTTTCAGGTCTCATTTATACATCCCCTCGCACAGCAAGTCACCTTCCAGTGATTTTAACAGAACTGAGATGAACAGAGAGAATAGCAACCCACACACTGACCTCATCTCAATCCGGCAGGTGTGAAGAGAAAAGCATCCAGAGGCCGGTAGAGCCGCAGTCACCTCTAACTCTCTATGGATTAGTCAGTCATATCTGTGCCTGACAGGGAGCGAGCTGGAGGGAAACACTCCAACTGTTAGAGCTAATTATTTGGAAGAGGGACACCTGAGAAGCAAAGATGACTTTAGCCAATTCTGACTGCTAAGGCTCCTTCATGGGTGAACCAATTAAAAACACAGAGAATGCCAACTTCAAATATCTGTACAAATATTCAACATATCATTATCTTATCTACTTTTCATTTCCAGCCCAAGCACTGAGCAATAGGTATTTCCCCAGAATTCTCCGAAACTAAATTTGAATCAACATGACAAAAACTCAACATTAATATCATATTACCAGCAAGGGTTGGGCGGTATCCAATTCTTGATACTGTTTAACATTCCCCAAATGTTCTGTGGTATACAGTATTACCACTAGCTGATTACAAATCATAACAATACAACGAATTTCACGATATCACGATGGAAAAACACCACGATACAGTTGTGGGACTGTGACAATATCTAGTTCATATTGTAACCTAAATAATTATATAAAATTTTGGCGTTTATACTTCTTTACCAACATCTACACGCACCTTTAAAGGTACATTCCATAACTGACTAAAGTGGAATTCTAACTTAATTAGCATTTCATGCTTTTACACAGTCTCCATCAGGAAATACTTTTTGCTGAGTTTTCATGAAGCTGTAGATGTTCCAGCTTTCAAAGATTTTTTTTTTTTCTTTTTCATTTATTTTTTTATTGATTTTCCAAACACATTAGTGACAGTTATAAGAAAGCAAGTATCAGGTTTCTCATTATTGTTACAAAACTCGAATAAAAACAAACAATGATCAAGATACTTGTATATAAATATATATAAACAAACAAACAAAACAAAAAATAAAAATAAAAATAAACAAGCAAACAAACAAAAAGAGTAGGTCACTTATACTAAATGAAGAATTGGACAGTAGCATAGATGGCAGTTATTAAAGTGTACAATCACATACATCTGCACAAAGCATGACATTAAAACAGATCAGACAACGTACAAAGGGTTGTTTGTCAGTTCGGGATGTTAGGAAAAGTCAATTTATTTGTGTATACAAAAAATGGGCCCCATGTTTTCCTGAAAGAAGCAGACGATCCCCTCAGTGTGGAACGGATTTTCTCCATGTTGATAAAGTGAAAAATGTCCTTTATCCATACATGACAGGTTGGTGGAGTCGGGGATTTCCACTTCATAAGAATGAGACGTCTAGCTAAGAGGGTTACAAAAGCTACCAGGTTCTTCTTATAATTTGGTACAGCAGGTATGAGGGTAACTCCAAATAGGGCAGTAACCGCCGATGGTGTAAAAGAGACAGAGGTGATCTGTGAAATAGTATTAAAAATCTCAATCCAAAAGGTATTCAGGGAAGGGCACGCCCAAAGCATATGAAAATAGGTAGCTGGGTACTGGCGACATCTGTCACAAATAGGATCAACATCACCATATATTTTAGACAGTCTGACCTTAGTTAAATGATATCGGTGAAGAATCTTACATTGTAGCAACCCGTGCCTAGCAGATATGGAGGAAGAATGGACCAGCCGCAGACACTCATCCCAAACATCATCTGCAAGTTCACATTGTAAATCATTCTCCCATAGCGTCCTAATAGTACGAAGTGAGACTGGGTTTATAGAGTGAATGAGATTATATAACACAGAGATCATGCCCCTTGTAGCAGGCAGTGGGGTCAAGAATGGGTCCAGGCCAGTAGGTTCCGGTAAATTAGGAAAACTGGGGTAAACATTTCTAACAAAACTACGGATCTGTAAATATCTAAAAAAGTTATTTTTAGGAAGAGCCGACTTCTCTGAAAGCTGCTGGAAAGATGAAAATATATCATCATTATACAAGTCCTTGATTGTTTTGATACCCCGCGCCTGCCAGGAAGAGAACGCTCTATCTAATAGTGAAGGATGAAATAACAGATTTGGTGCTAGCGGGGCCAGTCGCGAAGGAGCCTGAAGGCCGAAATATCGTCTGAATTGTCTCCATATCCTCACAGTAGATTTAACTATTATGCTCTTTGAATAGGGTGAGATTGGGTGATTTACAGGAGCATGAACAAGTGCAGACAGAGAGGCTGGTTTGGCAGACATGGATTCCATAACTATCCATGTTGGGGGAGAACCGGAGCCCTCAAAATGAAGCCAGAACTGAATTGCTCTGAGGTTACAGGCCCAGTAATAAAATCTAAAATTTGGCAATGCTAGACCCCCCTGAGATTTTAGTCTCTGAAGCAAGGGTCTGCGTAGTCTCGGGGTCTTCTTGTTCCAAATAAATTCAGATATTAATTTATCAATCTTGGAAAAGAGAGACTGTGAAAGAAAGATGGGTAGACATTGAAATAAATAGGAAAACTTAGGGAGGGTGTTCATTTTGATAGAGTTGATGCGGGCTGCAAGGGATAAATTTAATAAGGTCCAACGCTCAAAGTCATCTTGCATCTTAGCAACCAACGGGAGAATGTTAGATTTAAATAGATCCTCGAACTGAGCTGTGACCCGAATACCTAAGTACACAAAACTATCTGAAGCAACCTTGAATGGAAAGTTGTGCAGTGGGAAACTTCTTGCTGCCAGATTCAAGGGTAAAATCTCACTTTTGGACAGATTAAGTTTGTAGCCAGACACACGGCCAAAAGAGGTGAATGTGTCTAAAATAGTCGGGATTGAGATCGAGGGGTCCGAAATGTACACTAAAAGATCATCTGCATAAAGCGAGACAGTATGCTCAACACCATACCTGAGTACACCTCTGATGCGTGGGTGAGACCGAAGGGCCACAGCATGAGGTTCAATGGCAATTGCGAACAGGAGGGGACTCAGAGGGCAGCCCTGCCGGGTGGAGCGGTAGAGAGGAAAATGTTCTGAGAGGATGTTATTGGTTCTAATGGATGCTGTGGGTGAAGTGTATAGGAGTCTCACCCAGGAAATAAACTTATTGCCAAAACCAAACTTCTGTAGGGTATAGAAAAGGTAATCCCACTCCACCCGGTCAAAGGCCTTCTCCGCATCCAGCGAAATTAAGACTTCTGGTGTGCCTGACGAAGAGGGATTGTACAGGATATTAAAAAGCCGCCTAAGATTAGAAAAAGAATATCTACCACGAATAAATCCTGTCTGGTCCGGAGAGATGATGGAGGGAAGAACTGATTCAAGGCGCATGGCAAGGAGTTTAGATAGAAGTTTTAGGTCCACAGACAATAAACTTATGGGTCGATAACTTGCGGCCAGTAGGGGGTCCTTATCTTTCTTTAAAATAAGTGAAATTGTAGCCTGCATGAGAGTCGGAGGGAGATTAGATAGCAAAAAAGATTCATTAAACATGTCAATTAAAATTGGAGCTAATTTATCAAAGAATTTTCTATAAAATTCTATAGGAAATCCATCTGGACCTGGACATTTCCCTGTTTGCATGGAAAAAGCTGCTTGTCTAAGTTCAGCAATAGTGATCGGTTCTTCCAAAGTCTTAACAGACTCAAGATCTACTCTGGGAATGTTAAGAGAGCTAAAGAAATGGTCGAGGGCAGAAGAGTCAGTCGCATGTTCAGAAGAATATAAAGAGATATAGAATTGTCTGAAGTGTTCATTAATTAACTTAGGATCTGTAGTAACACCTGATGAGGTTCTAATTTGTGGGATTTGGTGAGAGGACGCCGTCTGTCGTAAGTAGTGGGCAAGTAGTCGACTTGCTTTATCCCCATGCTCATAGTACGTGGATCTGGATTTCAGCAGGAGGTCTTCGACCTGAGCAGAAGCAAGAACATCGTATTCTGCTTTCAATGAAAGCCGTTCTTTAAAAATATCAGGTGATGGGGAAGTAGCATAGATATTGTCAAGTTGAGCTATCTGTTGCTTCACTTCAGACATTTTTTTCTTCCTAAGCTTACTTTCATAGCTCGTAAATAGGCCTTCAGAGCTTCCCAAATCACAGACATAGAGATATCAGGAGTTTTATTTAGCGATAGAAAATAGTCTATTTGTTGTGAGATAAAACTCACAAAATTTTCATTGGATAACAGCCGTGTGTTAAGACGCCAAGGAGGACGCGCAACATTGTAGTCCTCAAATTGAGTTTCCAAAATAACAGGAGCATGATCTGAAATTACAATAGCATCATAAGAGCAGGAATATACTGACGATAAGAGATGGTTATCCAACAGAAAGTAGTCAATCCGTGTAAAGGTGTGATGGACATTGGAAAAAAAGGAATATGCTCTCCCTGAAGGGTTAAAAAGGCGCCAGGGATCTGACATGGAGAATTCGTCCATAAAGGATTGAATGGTTTTGGCTGATTTTGAAGTTGGTACATTTCTAGTGGAGGAACGATCCAATGTTGGGTTGATCCAACAGTTAAAGTCACCCCCAAGTATGGGGAGATATGAAGGCATGTTGGTTAATTTGGAAAATACTAACTGAAAAAAGGCCTCATTGTCCCAATTAGGGCCATAAATATTAACGAGCGCAACAGGAGTATTGCATAATTGGCCAGTAACAATTATATATCTTCCGTTAGTGTCAGAGACTATATCAGAACAAGTAAAATTGATTGACTTTCGAATCAGGATTGCAACACCTCTAGATTTACCCTGGAAAGATGAATGATATGTTTGACCAACCCATCTCTTACACAACTTAGCATGATCTGATAATTTTAAATGAGTCTCCTGAAGATAGACAACATCCCCACCTAAGTGTTGAAGATGATGGAGTACTTTACTACGCTTAATCGGATGATTAAGACCCCTACAATTCCAACTTATAAATCTTAACCTCCTCCCGGACTGACAAAACTGGCTATTCTGAGCCATAGCACGCACTGATCTTAAAGTAAATGTGTGTACAGGTGTACTCAGTGATAAACGGATAGCCACTACAAAAGTTAAAGTTAGGTGACCTAATGACACAAACATTATGTATCAACAGAACGGAACAAGTAACAAGGAACAAGAGAACAAAATTTCATTACGGACATGGAAGTAGTGGATCCTGATGATGAAAGGACGGGGCGCCTCTCCCTCTTTAGGTTTTGCGCGGAGAGTGCGATGAGCTCGGTCAAGCAGTGGCATCTCATCCAGCTTCAATGTGTCCTTTAGGAGTTGCGCAATAAAGTTGGTCGGTCGAGGGCCCTCCACGCCTTCCGGGACACCAATCAAACGTATGTTATTTCTCCTCGACCTCCCCTCTAGGTCCTCGCATTTGTCATTCAGTATTTTCACCTGGGCTTTCAGGGAATTCACCGTTGAGTCCAGCCTGGACAGCTCGGTGCCGTTGTCAGTGCATGCGCGCTCCAGCTCATGCATGGTCTGGTCATGGGCATTTAGCCGCTGTAGCATAGGTTCAACTGTATTTTCCAACTCTTGTTTTACCGAAGTGATCTCAGAGCGGAGGTCAAAAGCCAATGAGTCAATTCTTCCGCATATATCACCTTTCATGGAGGCGAGCATTCGCTCGAGCCTGTCCCAGTCAGGAAAGTTAGCATCTAGCTTCGGTGGGGAGTCCGGGTCAGTCAAGGGCGAGGCCTTAGTGCGGCCTCCTCGTGATGACTCTGTCTTCGGGCCAGTAGAAGTCATGGTCGACTCAGGAGTGCGAAAGGTGTTCCAAAATCAAGTCAGGGGAAACTAAATTAAAGGTATCAACAAGTATCCAATGATAAAAGACGCTCAAAATTTCGAAAATAGTCACAGACTTCAGGAGCAACGGAGAAACACGTCTCACATGGCGACGGTCGGACACGCCCCCCTTTCAAAGATTTTAAGCACCAAACTAAATCTTGGTAAATCTTAGTTTGCTGGCTCTTAAGGGCACTAATACCCATTAAGGGCACTTGATCTTGTTCCTATGCCACAGGAAAGTGTGATGACTTGCTAAAACAGAGCTAAATATGTCACCTAAAGTCTGAATATGTAATGTACTACCAACCACATTTTTACACAGCTGAAGTTAATGGTCAACGGTTAATACAGATAGGATACTTGTACTTGGCACTATGTTTTAAATGTTGCAGTATAGACATTCATCAATTTAAAGTGCATAAAACAGCCACAGTATATTACCTGTCACAGTTAAACACTAGCACAGACTATGTTCTGTGATTGCACAGAGACCTATTATAGCAGCACAGTGTTTCTCTTCATGTATCTAATCTGAAGGTTTCACACTACACTCTCATTTGCCAGCCAGGAGGTGGGAGCTTTTCAACTTCTCACATCTTTATACCCATAATCACGTCACACCAGGAGACGACAGTTGGCTTTATTTTCATCCCCTCATCATCACCCTCATTCAGGCACCACTGACTTCCCCCATTCAGCCTACATGGTAATTGGTACCTTCCAGCGAGAACAGAAGAAGAGAGACAGTTACAACTTAAGGGATGTGGGACCTAAACAATAAAGGAAACCTCAGAGGTTCTTTGGATAACTCACAGCCTCGAAATAGCTTTTGTAATATTGTACCCGGCCTCCGAGATTGCCCCCATGTAGAAAATGTTCCATTTCCCTGGAACCCCATGTTTAATAATTAAATTTAAATTAAAAACAAATCAAGAAAGAACTAAACAGTTATGAAATACTAAACAGTTTGGCAAAACAATGTTTGTGGAGAGCTCTGACAATATGATCAGGCTCCTGGGATAATACTAAAAAGAATGAGTGTTTTTATTATTCCCTCCAGAGATGTGCCAGAGATCTCATTTATGAAAGCTCTTTAATCAAGTACTTTTTTTCTTTAACAGTTTACATTGGCCAGTACCAATCCTTTAGAAAAACAAAGTGGAAAAATTAAAGGCATAATAAAGTTTTTATTTGTGACACCAGTAAGATGATGAAGGACAGTGAGCACAGGGACTTTGGTGATGTGTCATTAATTATGAGACTATTACCAGACTTGGCATGAAATACTTTTGAGCCCCCTAAACTCTATCCTTGTCTAATGTGTTAATGGTAGTCATAACTTAGGAGGCAGAATTGACAGCCAGGAAATTAAAATCGGGTAAATGTGGTGCAATTTGTCTGTGTTTTTAATCTTGAGTGAATTCACCTTGTTAATTGATTAACTTTATTTTCCCCAAGAGGTGAGTGATTTGCTGTGTGGGCAACAAAAGAAGCTGAAGAAACAAATTTAAAAAATGCATGTTCCCAAACACATTAGGGAGACACATTCTACACATAAACCAGAGGAAAATAATATACAGGAACTGTAAAGCATAAATGTGCAACAGTTATCCAAGTACTGTTAGCTTGATAGGCAAATGTTAACAGAATAGTCATTTATTTTCATTTTAGAACATAGGGTTGTATCATGAAGGTAAGTTAATGCTACTATTAAAATTGATATTATATAAACTGATTAATTAATAATAACTCTTAAACATAAAACTATCTGTTGTATTTGAGTGTTGAGTATAAAAGCTGTCAGCTTGACACAGGACTTCTGCTTTCTTAAGTTGCATTGAGGTATAAAGCTGTTTCTGGCCATCTTTTTTTAGCCGGGGTGGGCTATTTTTACATGCGGCAGATGTGATGAAAGAATTCCCTAGACTGTCACTTTTTAATTTGCAAATGAAAACTTCACTTTAAATTATGTCATTTTTCCATTTGCAACACACATGTGTGACTGAATGGGCATTAAAATTGCATATATAATCCATTCTGTCCTGACCGTAAAAGAGTGGACCACCTCCACTTGAATAGTTGTTGGAGGGTTCATTAGGGTTTGACCTTCCAGTCATGTGTTTTGTGGACATGGAGCCAGGCTGTTGCAACTAGCCATCCGGTCTTATATATAATAAGTAAGACCTGTATTCTCGGCACAAATTCAAACACATTTTCAGTGAGTAACTCTGTCAAGGTTGCCCTAGTCCCTGATCCCGTTTTTGGAACCTCAGAATCTGCTTTTTGCAGATGACATGGTGCTTATAGGATGGCTGAGCTCAGCCTTAGATATAAGGTGAGGAGCTTGGACATCTGGAGGGAGCTTGGAGTAGAGCTGCTCCTTTGTATTGAAAGGAGCCAGTGAAGGTGGTCCGAGCATCTGATAGGTAGTGAGACTGGACATCTGGGAAACATTTTGTGATTTTATGTTTCTAGAGGGAAGGAGGTTAGTCGATAAACCTGATTGGAGTCTTCTCTGACCATTTAACAAATTGCAGTTTAGAGGGCCAGTGTGTAGGATTTAGAAGCACCTAGAGGTGTGATTTGCAACCAAACACCCCTCCTCTCACCATCCCCTGTGATGGCTGCAAAAAACATGAAACATATGTGCAAAATTGCATACTCCTTGAAAGATAAAGTAAACAAAAGGCTCTTTCTGAGGTGACGAAACCATAAAGATTCTTAGTTTCAGGTGATAATATGCAAATGAAAACAACAATAATATATAATTCCATTATATTCCATCTCTCCCAATAGATCCCCCTAAATCCTACACATTGGACCATTAAGGCTTTCAGTAATGGTTTCAGCTTTCTAACAATGGAATCAGTCTCAATTGTGGTTTAGTTAATACAATGAAGTATTTCTAAGTGCTATACTGTAGGCAACTGAGTCCAATTGGCTATGATATAGCACTTAGAATTACCATGACCTGGATGGCTAAGAATCTTCACCAACACAGTTAAGTATTGCTCTAAATGGACCATTAGCAGCTTGTGGCTCTTTTAAAGATCAGAAATTGTGTTTGTTTGGTCCTGATGTAATCCAAAACATGATAAAACCCTAGGTTGCTGACAAGAAGTGCTCACGGTGTGATGCATATTGCTAATATATCAGCTCAGCAAAAATGACTCCCTTCATCCTCTCCAAGTATGAGTAATAATGAACTTTTTTTGTATACTGTATACAACAGCACTTTTTAAAACTACATAATAAAGTGCCTGACAATGTAAAATTAAAAACCTACATAAGAACATCATACCAGAGGTATGCTCTACAATATGAAAAGACCATTGAATGGCCATTGCATAAAACTGAGGTGTAAGAAGGCATTTAAAAGATGACATTGATTTTGCGAGTACATTCAGACCAAATCAGGTGGTGCGGCGAAAACACAGCAGGTTTGTTTCTCCATGGTCCGTGTGTGTGACGTGTTTGGAGCCCCCAATGATCAGTTTGCCAAAAGGCAAGGAAGCTGCTATGTTGTAATGCTACTTGCATGCTACACATCAATGGATCAAAAATAATAGTAAGCAACCAGGATGCCAGGCATTAGGAGGGTAAAGCAGCAGCAATGTTCAGCAGTTATACATTTCACAATCCTCTACACTAAAGTTCCAAAATCTCCACAATCCTATGATCTGTTTCTGTTATGACAAGCATGTACAGTTTCCCAGTTACACCACTAAAATGCCTGAATAGTGCACTTTGGGTATTGTCATCAAGTGCATGTGCAGGTCCATTATTTAGCCTGACTAGCAAAAGAATGAAAGGCTTTAATGTTATTTCTTTCACTTACCTGGGCCGGTCATATTCTCAGTCTCAACAAGTTAACTATCGCTACATTACTGAAGTGTGTCTTGAAGCTGTCTCACTCTTTCCTGTAATGTTAGAGAGGAGCAGTTCTGCAGGATATTGTTGTTGGAGACTTAAGACATAATGAAACTGCATCTAAGGTCTATGTTAATCCCAGTGGTCAAATAATTAAGTACATTTCCTCAAGTACGCTACTGTTATATATCTGTTATCAGTCTCCTTGATTACTAATAATTAATAATCAGTAAACACTGAGTCTCAGAATAACACTTTTTCCAGGCACTGCTTTATTTTCTCACAGTGTAGAGTTAATAGTCACGATACAATATGAGCAACGTTTACAGAGAATGACATACACAGATGAGAGATGTGTTTATATGGCTTGAGTTGAATGCAATACATAGTAGTATGCCAATTATTAATAACTAGTACAGCAAACAACCTTGCTCTCATGTTCACCTGACTATTGAACATGTTTTTTGAGGTTGTTGGGCTGAAAAATACAGCATTCGATTTTGAAGTCATTAGCTACTTACAAGGAGGCAATGCAATTTGTATGACATGTTACAGATCAACTTTTGAATACACTAATATGGAAATGAAATACACATAAGTTGAAAAGCCATATAAACTTACATTTTATTTTTAACATAGATCATGAAAACAATCATTTTTTGAAAGCCAAGACATAGGAGTGTTGAAGCTGAGGGAACTGAAGGCCCAATGAGACTATACTGCACTATCCTACAATGTGTAGGCAGAAGCCATCAGTGCTAAACCTAAGACACAGCTTTGTCGAAACGTGCAAAATTCTTGGAATTATACTCAGCAATTAAATATAGTCAGCAATGTAGCTACGATATGTGGGCAAAGAAGCTCTGAAAAACAAATGGTGCTTGCATTTATTATGCTGTAAATAACTTGTGGTATTGTAAATGTTAAACATATTCAGTTTGTAATTTGGAAATATAAACAAATGCACTTTGGAGAGATATATTTGACCAACACTATATTAAAATGCAGCCTGCTATATTTAAAAGCATTGTAATGATGAAAATCAGAATCATCAAAACATTTTTGCAACCCATGTATCTACAGAATTTCCTTTTGGTACAGTCTTACCAGGTCTACCAAGCCTGTTATAAATGTTATATTAGAAGAAAATGTGTCATTTGTACAAAGATCTGATCAGCTCCAAGAATAATGTGAGTGGAAGAGGAAAATCCTAATAAAGGGTTTCACTTCTGCTGAGGTGGAGGCAGGTAGGAGGAACTTTTGTGTGTTTTGGCTGTAAAGCTCAACCATACTGTGGTGGAGCCAAACACTGATGTGTGATGATTATTGTTCTCTACATTGTCTGGTTAAGTTTAGGATAGGCTTGCAGTGTGTGGAGAGTTTAAACTTTAAACTGGCCTGCCTCTCAATTTGAAAATCTGGCACAAAGAAAAAAAATCATCTCTCATAAAAGCTGGTTTGAAAAAACACATTGAAGTGCGGTTGAATGACCCGTACTATAATGGGTCACATAAATTCAGAATTCCATTCATAATGTACTGTACATTTCCACAGCACTAATTCCATCAGTTCGACAACAAAGCAGGGCTCCAGACTAACCTTTTCCACTAGTATCACTCCTCCTTTCAGTAGGGCAAAGGAGCAACAGCCCAAAATTTAGGAGCACAACTGAAATTGTCACTTGGACAACAAATGGGAAGCAGAACACCTCCAATACTAACTGAAGGCAACACATTGATATTTTTCCCATCGTAACTTTTATGTGTTTATTAATATATGTATAAATGCATTATTAGATTTCTTGTAAACCAGGTACTTATGCACAAAAACATATACTGTAGGTGTTTTAGAGGAATTTTTCTCTAAAAAAGGAGTCAGACAGACCCCTGGAGGGATTTCATAACTGCTACTACTGCTGTGTACAGTGACTCTTGTGGGCAATTTGAGGGAGCATGCGACATTATACTAAAACTTTCTCCAGTCCAGTATTATTCTACAGTTCTCTGGTTTATCAGTTAAGTAACTGAACTGCAGACTGGACTCTCTTTAATAATCAGAGTGACAGTGGACTCATATAAACAGGTCCAACGCAGGTTGAATAAGCATCTTACATCTTACACGTCTCATGTAAGAAATGCCTGTATCCTCTACACTGCATTTTTATAAACTATGATAATCTGGTCATCCATCATCTCTCGCCCATGTTCAGGCAACGTCTCACTCCCTCTTCCTGTCTTTGGGTTAGAGGCCTGGCAGGCAGAGTAATGAACGCACAGCACAGCTTGTCATGCTTTTGTGTGCATAACACATTGTGTTCAATTTACTTTCCTTTTATGTTTTTGTCATTGTATGTCCATGTTGGAATGACTGTTTTGTTTGGTATTTTTAAATGTGTGTGTATATTGGGGTTGGGCAGAAATAGTGTCCATTCTATGAAGAAAGGTTGGTATTATGCCATCTTGAGCTGTTAGAAGGCTTTTCATGAGAAACAACTGTGCAGGAAGTGCTGGGCTTCATTGACAGAAGCTTAACAATGACAAAAAAAAACAAAAAAAAAACGGCAAAGTAGAATAGAACTGCCTACACTGAATTAGTGAGTGGGAAGTGAGTTCATAGAAATAGACTAATAGCAGCAGAGTGGCTAGTACTGGTAGAACTGATGCTCTGGAAATGTAGTTTATGATGAATTTATCAAGACAACACGCAAACAACAGTTTTTACCGAAATATGATCAAACCTACTTTTTGTATTTTTGACCACGAGTATTCACTCATATAGTTGCAACAGTTGTGTAAGCTGCATCAGTATTGCCAAAAGACATGCAAACATTTCTCCCACCTATTATAAGACAAGTCTGGTGTGGTTTGTCATGTTTTAAATAAAAAAAAAAACTGGTTTAACTGTAATTGGTGAACTACGTTCATGAAGTAGAAAATGCTATAACTCAATTTGGTTCAGACAAAGGATGTACAGACATTTCAGTCATGTCAAGCATTCCTCATTTCTCGGTGCAGTCCGGACTTTGAACTATTTCTTTAACATCATTTATCAATTAAAATATTCAATCAATTGTACATCCCTTGTTCTGACCAAACTTAGTAAACTAGCAGGTGTCACTCTAGGAGAACAGTTGCAATAATGTTCATGTTTGCATAGATTAATGTTGCTTTAGGTACATTCCTTGTTAGATACTTGCATGGTTGAAAACTACTTGTGTATGGAAACCTTCTGAAATATGGGTTAATTAACAGCTATGCCACCTGGCATGGCATCAACTGCAGATGCTGTTTTAAGACTGTTTTTTTTATCAGATGTTTTACATATATGGAAACTTGATTCAGTCAGAACATATGTGCAACATGACATTTTTACAGGAGATGCTACTAAACAGTTTCTTTGGTGTATGTGAAAAATTCAAGAACCGCTTGTCTGCAGTTATTTAAGTGGAAAATGTCGGTGTAGCATTTTTCCTCTCTTGGTATCTGCATTGTCTGCATGTGTTACATTTCCATTTGTCTTCTCTCTTTATTTTTTGAAATATCACCAAAAAGCAGAGGATGTTGCAGTCTATATCGATGCACAGTATACTGCTGAGTAACTAGTGGATCTAAAAAAAGTGTACAGGTGTTTCGGGCTGAAAGCTGAAATCTTTTTCAAAGTACTATTTACATGAAATGCTAAATAACTTATTTTCTTGAGTTATGGTATGGGCTCATGATGACAGTTTACCAATGTCTGGGTTTGTTTAAAAGAAGCAAAGAACTTGTGTTACCCATAATATGCTTCTGTTATACTTTCTTTACTGACCAGCAGAGACAATAATGATGATGTCTGAGTTACATCACCAACAGTAATGCCCATCAGTAGTTGACTGAGTAACATTGGCTAATATTAGAGTGTGTCATGGTCCAAATCAGCTGTTCTTGGTTTGGAGCCCCTCTCTGCTAACTTAAAATGATACTGTCTATGGGTCGACCAATTTTTGGCCTGGCCAGTTATCGGGTCCTAGCAGAACAATGATCGGCTTTAACATTATTTCCTGCACTTACCTGGGTCGGTCATATTCTCAGTATAAACAAGTTGACTCTAGTGACATTACTGAAGTGTGTCTTGAAGCTGTTGGAATAGACTCTAGGAAAGACTATTTCCTAGAATGTTAGAGAGGAGCAGTTCTGCAGGATATTGTTGTTAGAGACTTAAGACATAATGGAACTGCATCCAAGGTCTCTATTTTTTAAATCCAGTGGTGAGATAATTAAGTACATTTCCTCAAGTAGGCTCGACAAGTACAATTTTGAGGTACTTGACTAGTACTTTAGTTGAGTGTTTGCATTTTCTGATACTTTATACTTCTACTTTCCTACATTTTGGAGGCAAAGATTCTACTTTTTACTCCACAATCATCAAATGAATTGGTGTGCTGTTATAGATTAAGCTATCCAGCAGTATAAAAGCAATTAATATGAGCTCTCCCTTAACCAGTTTAAGTGATGACACTAGTGAACAATGCATTAGTAACTATATTCCAGTAGTATATTGTGCACTTTTATGTTTTGGAAAACTAAATGGTAACACTATAAGTTCTATTTTATTTAATTATATTCTTAAATGCATTTCTGCTAAGCTTTGTATCGGATTGTGTGGTAAATCAAATCAAAAATGTTGACACCAAGATTTTTATGTTTACTGTGAATGTATATCGGTTACAAATATCAGTTATCAGTCTTAATGACTAATATTCGATATCATCATGATCATTTAATTTGGCTAAACTCTATAAACAGATATCTACATTTGAAAGCAGATAAAGAAATAAAAAAGGTTGAATGAAGCAAATAAGCTAGTTAACAAAAAGCAAAATCTCTGCAGACAATAGCAGATGGATGCTGAGATTGCATTTATGCCAATCTTTCCGTCTCTTTTGCTCTCCACACGGACTGCATTTACCTGCATGCAACCAAAGTCCACCCAAACATGATCTGTCAAGACTACTTGGACTAAAAACCGACTAAAAACAGAAATAGGATTTCTTCCGAATACCAAAAACTTGTCCCTTGCCCACAGATTCTACTTTTATATGCAGATATCTGATTATAGAGAATTTATTCCGTCAAACTATTTAACAACTTCATGAACGTTTGCCATTTTTGAAGAAACGATTTACTGTATTTCTGTGCAGTTGCATAAGGAAAATTAAGATAAAAAAATCCGCTTTAAGTCGATCATAATTTATCGTTCCTTTATGAGATCTTCATGACTCTATGCTCTTGACAGCTGCCATTCAGACAATATAGATAAAATGCTGTGGAGAGTACTTCTAAGAAGATGGTGCTGGAAATATTTTAGTATGCATTTCTCGTTTTGGATTGTTAGTGGCATTTTACATGCAACAGAACTGTATAAAAGGAAATACAAGTAATTTATGAGCTGTATAGTGAAGGACATTGTTTTTTCTAACCTGTTCATGGAGGAAATGCACAATTAGAGCTGGAAACTTTAAATTCAGAACACAAGTGTTTTTGAGAGTGTATGCACATTTTCTTGAACAGTGCATCAATGACAATTCTTGCACTTTGTGTAAGTTATGATACTTTAGAGTATAAAATCTGGCTGCTCGAAAATCAACCATCATTGTTCATAACAATTCACTGTTTGACAGAGGTTACAAATTCTTTCCATGCACTACCTTCTGAGCGAGGCTGGTCCAGTTTGACCTCACTGACCATAATTTTGTGAGGTGTTGCCTAGAAAAATAGAACTGTATGAACAATGGAGTTGTTCAACTATCTAAAGATATGCTCCATGGTTGTAATATAGTGACCAATAGTGCCCCGAAGCCCCCAATCCCTGCAAAACTCACTGTTGTTATTTTAAATCTCAAGTGATTTATGAAACCCAGCTGAGTTTACATCATGAGAACGACTGGTCTATTTAAGAAAATCAGGGAATATACCTTTAAGAGAGGAAACAATACCCATTTATTCCACATTACAGCTACAAAGTGCAATGCACCTCCTCTTTTCTGTTTCTTAACAATGTCAATAGCACGGTGGCAAAGAGTAAACAAACATTGGGCTTTTTTTTTATATCTTTGATGGCAATATCTCCTCTGTATAGACTGGAGTTTTACTTCCTGCAAACATTTCTGGGGTCAGAGCTGCTGTAGGTAGGGTGAGGGTTTGACAGCTTGTAAACAAATCAAATCTAATCTGCTAATTGAGTCAAAATACTTTCAAATCTTCCTTTATTCTGATAAGGTTTAACTTCCACTGTTGCAAAATCACTTTAGTTGTTGAAACCAACATTTCTTAGCCACCGCTGATATTCTCCTACTGGTTATGTCTGCCATTTTAACCGCCAAAAGCAACAACATGCTGGATAAAAATGTGGACCAAATGTACCGATATGTTTTTTACGCAACCTGATACCATGCCAAATCGTGTAATAGACCCACCAGTCCACAGTCTCTTTTTGTTTGGCCTCAACTACCCATGAAAAAACATCTTCTCATTCCACGGCCAAGTTAGCAATAACAGACATGCAAATATAGGCAACAAAACTAGCTGGTTAGGTTTAGGATAATGTTTCAGATCATGGTTACGAATTAAAAAAACACTTTCTTAAAATAATCACCATTGACTTTTTGCTTTACACAGGACTTGAACCCTGGTCACCTGGATGTAAGTCCTATCTTCTTGCAATACAGACATTCTGGCTCTTTACACCATGTTCATCATTTGCTCCCTTTATTACCGCCCCCTGTTGGTACTGCACCTTCACACACGCATGTACTTTTGCACCTAGGTGACGCAAACCATCAAACTCACAAGCTGTCCTCAGGTGGATTGGCGGGTCTATGACACGCTTTGGCCTGAGCCTGGGCTGAAGAGACACAATGAGAGCTGTCAGCTCAGTGAATCAGGGTATGTTGTCAACCTTCAACAAGATCCAAATTGGAAAAATCAACCCAACATTTTACTGGTTGAGATCAACTTAAAAACCAGAGAAAAAAGATTGAGTGAAAAGGAAGTATGAGTGGAGTTAACAATTATTATGAAGCATTTTAGAAAAATGTAATTTAGCTATACCGTGTTATTGAGATTACCTGCAGTCATTAGCCCTGATGTCAAGATCCCCACTTTAAATGAAAAAAACAAAAACACTTGGGGCTCTACTTCAATAGTGCAGTCACAAACACCAGTGCAAGGGGCATGTGCATAAGATAAAAATATAAACCTATAGACTGATTTTCTAACATACAACAGCCATGCAGCGATGGGGAAATATATTTGGGCTATCGTGCTCAACTTGCTGCAACCACGAAGCCAACCTGGATGAGTGGTGGACAATGGATAGATGGGTAAACTGTATTATGCACCAAAGGATTTGTAAAAGTGGAAAATAAATCAGAGTGGTATGTGCATATTTGAGATTTTTTCTTGTTGGGTATAAAAATACTCAAGAAGAATACCACCTTGCTGCAGCACTGGCAATTTAGAGTCATAAAAAAGGAATCAACCTGGCAACCATGAATGTCCTCACAAATTTCATAGAAATACAGCCATTTTTTTTTTTTTGATTCCTTGCTATGTTAAGTCATAGCCATACTGTACTAGCCAGTAGTTGTTGACCGATCTTGCTCTGGAACAAGGTGTTGGACAGATTGACAGACTAACTGACAGCACTCTTTTGCATTTTTGCCTCATCACTAGTACGAAAAAAACAAGGCACTGCCATTCATAATTCATCTTTAGATTTCAATTTAGTTCCTTTTTTGCCATACATGTTTGCTGAGTAGCTATTATTTATGCTACAAGAGCAGCTTGGCTTTAGTGAAATGTTTGCAGATGTTAAACTCCAGTCGTCCTTTTTTGAGGTACTGGTTTTATAGATACAGGTAACCTATCCAATATACCAGGTTGAAAAGGCCAAAAGCAGTAGGAAAGAATATTCGAGAGTATGAATCAATCTTGGAAACCCGCACATGCATCCTGTTCTCACGCCAGGCACCTGAGCGGCAGTCATCGAAGCAGCAGAAGAAGCTGGCACAGTCTTTACCATCCAAACACTCGTAAGCATAGTCAGGCTCCTCATGATAGGGCACAATGTTGTTCATCTGCAGCAGGGATGTGCCAGGTCGGATGTTCACCATGCTGGATGCTTTCTGCTGTGGAGGAAAACACACACGCAGGTATTTCAGTATGTTACTTTATAAAGGTCGACCGATAGTGGATTGTTAAAGGCCGAAATAATAACCATAGTTGGTAGAAGGAAAAAGCCAAGAGCAGATTAATCGGTTACTATATATATATATATATATATATATATATATATATATATATATATATATATATATATATATATATACATATACATATATATATATATATATATATATATGTATATATATATTTATGTATATGTATATATATATATATATATATATATATATATATATATATATATATAGTAACCGATTAATCTGCTCTTGGCTTTTTGGCTTATTTTTGGCTTGGCTTATATATATATATATACATATACATATATATATATATATATATATATATTTATGTATATGTATATATATATATATATATATATATATATATATATATATATATATATATATATATATATATATATAAAATTAAAATGGCAGTTGGTACAGCTGAAGTTAGCCCGTATTTTTCTATCCCAATTGGCAGAGTACTGCATGGAAGGTATAGCTCAGGAGGTAGAGCGGGTCGTCTAGTAATCGGAAGGTCACTGGTTCAAATCCCGGCTCCCCTCAGTTACATGTCGAAGTGTCCTTGAGCAAGATACTGAACCCCAAATTGCTCCTGATGAGCAGTTGGCGCCTTGCATGGCAGCCTCTGCCATCAATGTGTGAATGGGTGAATGTGCCAAGTATTGTAAAGCGCTTTGAGCTGTCAGTAGACTGGAAAAGCGCTATTGAAATGCAAGACCATTTACAGCAGTTACCTGTCTGTGTCAATTTATTTACTTTGGATTAAGAGGGAGATTTAGATATTTTCAGCAGAAGTGGCCCTCAAATGATGATGATTGACTCGGTGTATCCTCCATGCAAAATAGTGACGTACTCCCCTGCGGTTGGTGGAGGCTGCGAAGCCATCGGCAACTATTGGAGCCAAGTTCAGCCGATAACAATAGTTTGTAAAAGGTCCGAATCAGTCGACCTCTACTTTTTTGGGCTCAAAAGAAAATGACACATTGAAAAGGAAGAGAAGAGATAATGAGTGCTACGTACCTGTGTGTTATTGTTGGCTTTTGCCTTTTTGGTCTGTCTGTTGCTGGTGAAGTAGTGCAGAGTGCCGTACTCCATGAGGGCAGCGAAGGTGAAGATGAAGCAGACAGAGACGAACAGGTCCATTGCAGTCACATAGGAAACCTTGGGCAGGGACTTCCTGGAGATGGTGCTTAGAGTTGTCATCGTGAGCACTGTGGTGATACCTAATTGGATTGCCACAGATACAAATTTGTATGTGGAATATGAAATAGTTTTTCCTCTAGATTGGTGTAAATAAATAAAATTAATTATGAATTTGACAGAATATGTCAGCCAAAGCACAAAATCAATGAAATTCCATAGCAATCTGGGGTAGTGGGCCATAGAAAACCAACAGACCAGGCACGGCGCCAGGATTTCAGTTTTGGGTTGGCCACGGTAGTTTTGGCTGGGCCTCATAATTACATATCTATGTTAACAATGTTTGCCTTCTTTTGACAGTTTCCAGTCTGTCTTAACAGAGGTGATATGCCTTGGAGGGAAACTAGCACATCTGGTTGATTATGACACTATTCCACTCTACGTCTAGTGAGCTAGTTTAACTTTTAACAAGAGAGCGAGCCTTCTATTGAGTTGTCTCAATAGAAGGCAACATTGAGACAATAAAGTTGGGCAGGAATCCTCAGCTCTACCTCCCATCTTTCCTACATTGTTTTCTCAGTTATTCTAGTCTCTAGAGAAAAGCGATCAAAAGTTATCATCTAAAATTCACATCATAAAACAATAACTATGTTGTGAGAGAGTGTGTGAGATCCCTCAAAAAGAGGAATAATGGTGCAGGACTAGCAGAGTGGAGGCAAGAGGACGAGCAAGTGTGCTCGTCTTTAGATTTTAAGTTAGTATATTGTTACTATCGTACACAGTATTTAGTATACTGTTGAAATATATATAAAATTGAGAAAGAAGAATAGAATTGTACTTCACTTAATTTAACAGTCAGTTGCTGACAGCATACGGACGTTGATACAACTACTAGGCTACTTCTGTACGCTGTGCACTGAAACTTAATGCAAATTAAACATTATGAGGTTCAGGACCTTCGCTTGAGGACATTTTACCTAACTGGACCTCTTTGAATTTTAGTTGAATAAACTCTGCTATACGGCATAGAACAACTCAGTTTCTGATGGGGTTAGGCTTAGAGTTGGATTTCAAGGTTCAACAATTACCTCTTTCTAGCTTTGGGGCAAATGTATGAATCTTTCATAGCACAACTTTAAAGCCCTTGAAAACTTGGCTTCAAATGTTAGGCTTCAGAGTTTGGGTTGGTAAGTTATTCTAGAAGCCCGTTTTACTATACTTGTAGAAAATATCTTAACATCCCAACAGCAATAAATAATTCAAATGCTCTGACAAATAAAAGAAAAAAGTCCAGTATCTGTCTCTGTTGCAGGCCTCTAATAAGCCCACCAAACCATTTCATTTGGCCCATACGAAAAGATTAGATAGGCTACGTGTCTACCTATGTACCTGCCTACCTGCTAAAGCTAAGCAGGCTAGGTAAAAGAATGTAAGCGAGTCAGGCAGTGCGCAGTTGTGTCTTGGTTGCTCTGGAGGGACGGTTAAAGAAAGGGGGGGGATTTTTTCTGTTGGACATTTTGACACTTTTCTTGCTGGTTTCTCCAATATTAACGAACGCAGCTATAAGTATTTCTCTACAACATTAATATTCATGACTAAATATTAATAATCAAATTATGATAATAAGACTCATAAAACTGGCTTATCTGCTACATCAGGCCTGTGAGGGTGTGATTTGATCAGATTTGGGGCCAAACAACCCGCCAACTGTTCTCATTCAAATATTGCTGAATCTTGATTGGTACAAGGAAGTATGTGACATCACCTTTTTTCTAACAGCGCCTTTCCCATTTTTAACCCACGACATGAGGACATAATAATTTTTTTCTACTTTGGATGGGATCCCATCACTCATAGTAAGAAATTACTGATTGATGGAAAACAGTGTATGTTTTCAGGCCCTTAAGGCCTTTATTTTGTTGAAATATTTCCAATATTGATGGCCAGTACATTAATTTACAGAACAAGGCAAATTTGAACTCTCTTCAACTTGGTATGAAATAATAAGATGTCAAACCTAGAGATGTGCGGGCTGGGACAGCATCCTTGTTGATCCAGAAGGATACCCAGGACAAAACCACAATCATACTGCAGGGTATGTAGGTCTGGATGGTGAAGTAGCCCATTCTCCGACTCAGGTCAAAAAAGATCGTCATGATTACATATTCACCTGAAAGTTTAAAAATAGGGTGGACAGGAAATAAGAGGGGAAGGACATTTTCAAAGACGTTAGCTAAGGAAGCGTTAAATAGAGCACAGATTGGGATTTCTGGGACCCAGTGCAGGTTACCAATTTTACATGATTATGCATTCTTCAAGTAAAAGTGGAGACTGGCAATATGTAAATCTGCTTGCCTATAATATCTTACCTGACTGTGTGTGTGCCACATCAGAGGTATTCCTCAACCCTACAAAGGCAAACTGGTAGAGTCTCCAGTACCGCTGGTCTGCCACCTCCACTGCCCGTCTTTGCCACCGGTACATGATCTCATTCTTGGGATAACCATCTACAGAAATCACGCAACACAGACACATGACACAAAGTCTTGCTAATGCGTATTATTTCCAACACGAAGCTCAGATATGTCATTCAGTGTAATGTACAGCACAAGGGAACATTGCACCATAGCAAGCCAAAGGGGAGCATTAATGATGGGTCTGACCTGCACAGTCTCATGAAATTTCTTCAAATGAGCAAGATGTCTTCAAATGCAAATAATAGGCTGTGCACTGCAGCATGTGGTAGGTAAACATGAGCTTTAATAGACATTCCTGTAACAGTCAGTGGGACATAGGTAGGTTGTGCAGAAGTAAGCTGGTGCTTAGTCTGAGGCAATTCACAGTTTGGAGGCAATTGCTCTATGTGAGGTTTACGATGATAGAAGAAAGAAATCCCCTTTGTCATTTTACTAGGGGTAGACCGATTACTGGCCCTGGACAATTATCGGGCTGATATTCAGCCTTTTTCTGATTATCGATATCTGAGATTTCTCTGTCAGATTGCTGATACAAAAAAGCCTCCTCTCATCCTCTGACATAATTTCCCGTCCACAAAAATATCTGATTGGTAACACATAACAATTAATAGCCTATAAACACTGAATAATCTGAATCTGCAAAGTAACTAGTAAGTAAATGTAGTGGGGAGAAACTATAATTGTACCTTAGAATAGAACTTGAGTAAATTGTACTGGTTGTTTGAAATTTTGACAGATCTTTGAAGATCTTCATTTTTACTGCTGATGAACGTTGGTCTCAAATATCGGCTTTTAGTCTCCATCATTTCTAATAATTGGCATCAGTATCAGCCCCGAAAAATCAATTTCAGTCAACCCCTAATTAAAACATTGATAGTGCAGTTTGTTTGTTGATGCCACAATACTGATTTGACTTAAACTTGTAGTGCTTTTACACTGGATTATTTCACACATAGAAGTCTCATGTTTGCCTGTTTTTAAAATATTCCAAACTCTGAAATAAATATTTTTGGGATTAACAAGTCCTCATACATTACATTCATCAATCATCAGTGCCTCCCACAGTGACCTGTACAATACTTTGTACAGGTTGTCTGACATGACACTCTTAGGGTGAAGTTCCTAAAAAGAAAACCAATTGGTTCGGGGAATATTGTGTTGTAGTTTTAGCTATGGGGAAGATTGCCTCAGCAGTTAAGAAATTATTCTTCCGATAAAAACAAAAGAAGGATGACGCCTGGGTGTTTCTGGGGAGCGGGATCTCAGGTTACTGTACAAAAACACAACTTAATAACTTGTTCAATAACACAACTTAATTGCATTATTCACTGATTTGGGTAAAACTGGATCTTATTCCATTGGCAAAATATTTCCTGGGTTTCCCACTGTTGTCCAGCTGCTCTGCCTCAACTGTGGCTCATTTAAGTAGCGTATCATATCCCCAGGTGCTACGAGTGACAAGCCAACAGCCAATCATTTAACAGGTGTGTAGTTCGGTTGCACCATCGCCATGTGACTGACATCAACAAATTATGGATCCCACCACAGTTCTCACAAGACCAGCTCTAGTTCACCTGTAAATGGTTAGCTCACACTCAGTAGCTCTGTCTGCTTTTCTTGCAGTCTGATAGGGGGGTTTCTGAGCCTCAGCTCTGCCTGCAGACACACCGACCATGTCGGCCTCTGTCCCAGTCTTCCGCTGCTCCTCTCGGGGTCACTCATTCTCCAGTTCGGCTCTTCACTGCAGGAGTGTCTCTGGGCTCATTAGGTTGAGCAAACAGGACAGCTGTCTGCAGCTGCCGGCTGCCCTGCCGCTGCTTTGCCACCTGGTCTGTTTGCTCTACCTACGAGCCAAGAGACATTGCTGTTGCGACAGCCAAGGGGTTGGTGTTTTATCGGATCATCTACAGCTCACGGTTTGCTGAATAAGCAAACATGCAAATCAAAAAACACAACTGTCCTTGATGAAGTGATTTAACCTCTTAGAAAAATTAATTTTAATTCAACTTTTCTGGTCTTCAACTGGTCTTTACAGTTGATAAAACTAATACAGGTCATTAAAACTGATCAATATTACTGATATCGATCGATATGAAACTTCAGCCATATCACCCAAGCCTACACATAATTATGCCAAAGCAAATAGCACTCCACTAGCCGTTTCATGGAAACATTGATTGTTATGTGTTGGTTTAACAATTGACTCTGCTCCCTGCCAGTGAGAGCTAACAGCTGTAAAAGGAGGCTTGTTTGTAATCAAAACTTATGTTCTTTTAGGCATTCAAACAAATGACCATTGCTGCTGTCTTCATCAGATTTCATTAGTTGTTTAGTAGTTTTTGTTGATACAATTCCAACTGGTTTGTGCTCATTTGATGACATTTAGTGTGACTGTTTTGGTCCTGATATTTGTCCTAAACTCCATGAAATGGTTTTTGCAGTTTTCACTAGTGTGTGGAAGATTAAAATCATGACAAGACATGAGAGGCTAAAGCACAATGCAAGAGACGAATGAAGGATGACACAGACAGCATGAATCAGACTGGGAGAGGGTGCATAATTCATTAAGTCTGTCAGAGAAAATGGGGCTGGGTGACCTCCTCTCTCCGCTGGTGGAGCATATGATAGATTGGTACAGGCTGAGAGAGGGCAGCCTCAAGCAGATGAGCCTGTCGGCAAGGAGAAGGAACAATGGCTTAGCCACTATGCTAGCCCAAACAGAAGCCCCTCTCTCTGGGTGAGTAACGGAAGTTGAAGTCGAGATGGTTCAAAAATGGGACGGGAAAGCGTTTGACCACCTACAGCTTGAAAACTCCAGTGGACACGAGTGTTCATCCATTGGAAAGTTATGCAGCTTAAGGTAACACTCCGCATTAATAGTCAACCTGACAAAAACAGAATTGTGACAGAGAAAAAGGCAGGTCTCAGCATTGACTTTTTCCCTCCGTAGTGTGACTGAACATAATAAATGTACTTCATGTTCTCTCTGTAACTATACCAGCAAATGCAGAAAAAACAATGACCATTATATCATGCTTTTATAAATTCGGATCACCTAAAAGAGAACTACACGATATAAATACAGACGCACACACTAAAGCTGCACAAACAACAAAGCGTTGATAGTTAAACGTTAAAAATGGCTACCGAAAAAGGTCAGCAAACCAGGTGCATAACGGTCCTACCTCAATGTGTACATGACCCTCCCATTGCTCCACAGCCTCAGCAGGCGGTTGGGAGTGGTGATCCAGTGGGCGTCTGATTTGCGGGAATTTCTGAAGAATGTGTCGGGAATCCAGATTTTGCCTACCATGTTACTATTGAGCATGAGCAGCTTCATTGAGCTGTTAAACTTGAGTCGGCTGTCATACCATGTCTGGGCAAAGAAGATGTCGATGGTGTATTCCTGCAACAGAGTTAAGAAGTTAGACCTAAAAAAAAATACAAAATCTCAAATTTCCTCTTATTAACTTGAGCAAGACATGTGTGACAAAAACACTTAAACGCTGATTTTGACTTCATGTTAACTTTGAAGAGGTCATATTATGCTAATTTTCAGGTTCATACTTTCATTTGGGGGTCCTAGTAAAATAAGTTTACATACTTTAATTAAATAAAATAAATAAATAAATTCTCATATGGTGCATTGCTGCAGCACCCCTTTTGACACTGTGTCTTGAACGCTCTGTTTTAGCTACGGAGTGAGACATCTCGCCTCTGTTCAATCTTTGATAAGAGTGGCACATGCACATTACTTAATGGGCAGGATGTAGCCAATCAGAGGCAGAGTAGGCCAGGAGCCGAGCAAGGTAGTGTGATCCAAAATAACTAGCTAAAGCTGGTAACCATGGGTGCGGTACAGCCGTACATGTTTGAGCCCAATTCTGATACCGAAACACAGGCAGAACAAACCAAACCACCTTCGCAACCAAGACTGGGGCAGGACATTTTAGAGTGGCAAGTTATTATTTTGTAAATATCTTTTATTTCAGATATAACGTTTTAACTTTGCAATTTCTCTACATCATAGTAGCAACTGTATGTCTGCTGACTGACTGGAGTGGTTATATTTTAGAAATCAGAAGAAGCACCAAGTCTCACCATGTTGATAGGGTCCACTGGTCCAATGCTGTTCACATATACGGCTGTTTCAATTACTGTCGGCCTCACTGAAACATAACAGAAGACATACCACATTGACACGGACAGCATCAACTTTTGTATGTTTGTTAGCTGATGTCCAATGTTGTCTGAGCTACAACAAAGAACAGCATTATATCCCTGTGACTGCAGATCCCAATGTTTGTCTAAGTAAAGGCCAAGTTAGGTTATATATATTAAAGGTTTTTTTTTTGTTTTTTTTTGCATTTCAAGTTGTTTTAATATTTGTGGTCAAGTGTGGTCAGTCTGGTGCAATGTTGGTGCCAAGTGATGTCACTGAGAACTTCTGTAAGCGTTGTCGTCATTTTAGCTAACTTGCTGTCAGTTTTACAGTTAGCAATCCCCTCCTTCCTCTCTACGTCCCCACATAAATACGAAGCGGTAGTTGCCAGACATAGCAGCAAACAGGAGGGTGCACAGAGCAGGACAGGACCACCTCTTTATAGTGTTCACTGGCCTGAGGCAGGGATACCAAAAAAAAAATGTGTTCTCTTTTATTGCTTGAGCAGGGGGAGGAGAGACCGGCCAAACACCTTGTATTGGTGATTACTGTTGGAATAATAGAGCTATTTAACAAAATAAAATAGATCACATACAGCAGCTTTAATGTATCTATGTTGTGTCTAATCTCTTGAAAAATGCAGGGGTAACAAACTAACGTTTAAGCAACATGAAAAAGAAGTCACATAGGCTCTCAAAATCATTAAGTTTGAACATCTACAGTTTCATGTCAACTTAACAAAATGTATTTCCTGATGGAAGCTGTGTAAAACATGAAATAACTTAAGTTAAGTTATGTATGTCGATTCAGACGTGCTAGCAGCACGAATGACCAAAAACACAATAGTGTAAGGTTGTTTTTCATGTAAGGTCACCCTCCTTGTGCACCAGTTTAAAACACACTGTAATGATAGGCCTTGCATTCTGGTTATTTATAGGAATAAATGTGCGTTGCTTTTTTCCAGCGGTTGACGTGGACCTGTAGTGTACTACTCAGGCATGCTAAATCTACTATGGTGAAGGCATGTTGATCAGATGCAGCGCAGGATGGCATTCAAGTAGCATGGCTAAGTGCTAGCACCAGGGGGAACACAGTGGACATTTCTTTGTGTAACGTTATGTTTTACTTGTATTCACTCAATTTGGTCTGTACCAGTTTTGAACCCATCGTAATAATATGCTTTGCATCCTGTGTTTTTTAAACTGTCAATGTGGTCAAACGGTCACTTGTAGGACCAGCATGCTAGTAGCAGACCAACATAGCAGCTTCTACTTTGGTATATAATGGTGGTTGGCAAACTGCTTTTAGGTGCATTATTGCCACCTTCTGGATAAGCGGGTTAAAGTTCATAGCATTAATTAAGACAAACATGCCATGAAAGGACTCTCCCACACAGCCGCACAACCCTACAGCTGGTCACCCAGCTGGTCTTTTTGCAAACATCTTTTGAACTTCTTTTAACTTTATTGTGTTTTGTGGTAACAGTTAAAACAAAAGCACATTTCCAGAGGATGAACTTGACTTGCCTCCAATGTCGGGCCGCAGTTTGTTGTCGTAACCCAGCAGCAGCTTATTTAAGATCAAAGTCACATCGCTCTCGTAGACCTTTGGTGATAAGACCCAGGTCTTGTTTATGGGAACGTCTTCATAGTCCTCTTCTTCCTGTTTACTAGGGCCAAATGCTGCACTGTGGTGAAGACAAAAAAAGAAACATTGTAGGAAACAAAGTCACAGGTATTTACAGTATAGTGCATATAATCCAATGGCTATGTGTTAATACCAGAAAATATATGGGCGTTCATGCAGATATGGGTTGGCTTTGCAGGAGGTTTTGAGCAATCTGATGGTTTTAGTAGTACCATATTGTACCGGTTTACAAAACTCTTAACATTTTACTCCATTTAGCATTGAAAAACCTCTTAGACAGCACTTAAGAATCCAGGGTTGACTGCAGCACTGGGTGAAAGTAGTATACTGTGATTTGTCGCTGAAGTCAGGAGCCTCACAATCACAACACCTGCATTTAGGGAAAGCCTACACCTGCAGGAAACCACTTCTGCACTCAGACAGAAATAGCCTCCCCGGCCTCAGATTACCTTCCAGTTAGAAGGGAGAAGCATTGCACGAGATTAGATCATCTTCCATCAACCAAGCATACTCATCAATTTAGCCCCAAATGTCCCTCTCCCTAGGCACATCCTCCAGAGGGATTCTGAGGTATACCCATGCCAGATGGCATACGTAATCCCCCAACCAGTACTCCCAGTTTGAAGTGACTAGAATACCTCCGTTCTTGAGGTATTCAACATGGCTTGAGAATAATTGTTGAGTGTACCTGAATGGCCATGGTATAAGTGTTTTCAGTTGTGTTAGTATGGACAGAGATTATTTCTGCAATGGCGCTACAACCCTTGTCTGAACAGAGATCTTTTTTTTTTTTTTTTAAATCCTGTTTCCAAAAATATCTGTGTTCGTGTGGACTGAAATAGGTGGATTGGTATATTGTGGGCATGCTGTGCAGATGACCAATAAATGGGCTGATGACAAAATGACATCAGGTCATCATGAAAGTAGAAAAAAACATTGGAAACCTAGTGTTTTAGAGCCGTTAACCTCATTATTTGAATCTTTGGCTACATTTATTAAGAAGTCCAACATTGTGACATTATACATATATGACAGAAAATAAGGAAAAGCATTTTGATGTCAATTAGTGTGTTTTGTGAGATAGTAGTAAACTGACTGTTTCGGTAATTAGTCTGATAATTGTGAGAGTAATGAGGCGCTTTGTGTTAAAACTACTTGTACTCAGCCAGGCATAGTTTTAAAAATTGATCATTGGTAAAAGGTAAAGAAGGGTTTAAAAAATGAAATAATGATTGAGTTCTGAAGTCTTGCTACATCTATTTTAGACAATAGAGTGTTGAGGATGAGTTCAGGAGTTCCATTGACGCTGCACTTTCACTGATAGTAATTTTATGTATAGATTCACTAGGTTTATGGTTGCTATGTTGAATGAAGGTTTCCACATTGACTAGAGTAGATAGTGAAGCTATTTGGTTTATTTCAAGAATATTTAGCTCATGTTTCTCTTCTCTTTTGGTTATAGTCATCTAATTGATTTAACAGCGCCCGTTAGCCCTTTCCTTTGTAGTTTTGCCTCACCTCTTTTTGTTTGTGCCCATTTTCTAAGCTCCTGCTAATGCATTTAATGAACTTCACTTTAACGATTACCATCTGTTTTTTATGTTGCTTCCCTCTCCCTAGCGAGTTAGGTTGTAACATTGTTTTGCAAAATATCATTGTGCCATAGCACTCTCCAAGGACAAAAGCAAAGTTTTGCTTATCAAGCATGTATTTGTTCTATGCTTACTTCAGCAAACAACATAGCATAAAATCAGCTGTCGCTGAAAGCTATTCATTTGGTGATCACACCGATACATTTCAATAAAGCCTCTTTTCAGTTATATTCTGTTGTGAAGCAATACATTTGTGAAGTAAAAAATATATATATTTTTTTGTATAATAGGAAAGGCTTAAAGGGTATCTCAGACCTGAATCAAAGTCACATACAAAATCTCAGTGACTATAGAGAAGCAGAATGCTTAGTGAATCCCATGAAAAAAAGGCCTTTTTTGGGATGTAACCTAGGAATGACACACAGCTGTAGGCAGTGGTATGTGTTTTCTGATGCCCTGCCATGCTGTGTCTATTACAGGCAGTTTCACACTGCTGAACTCTGTCTGTGCCAAGGTGTGCCGCTGCTGTTCCCTCTTAATGAACATGGACCTGATACTGTAAAGAGACCCGAGGACTTGGCGTTCAGCCCAGACTTCTAATAAAAAAAGAACATGACCGCAACCTCAGCACAATAACCCAGTGCAGCAGAAATTATCCTTACTACTCTCACCTGAAAACAGAAATAATACTTTATAAGACGTGTCCACGTCTACTGTATGTGAATCATGTTTAGAAAATAGCAACATTTTCAGCAATTTGGTAACTGCAAATTTACAATATATTTTTTGTCATGTTCCCCATTAGCAGTGGAGTTTAACAATGGTAGTTTTGGTCTATTATTCTATCTGTTGTCCATCCAAACAACTTGGTTGGTACCAAACACGTGTTAAGGAGCAATTTTAAGTTCAGCTCGAGGACACTAACATGGGTATGAATATAGAATGGTCCTTTCTACAGCAACAGCCACGCAACACTTACACATACATAGTGTGGATACGCAGATTTCGCCACACTACGACATACTGTGTGTGTTTTTTTTCCCTCTTGGCACGCCTGCCGGACGTGACATTGGGGGCGTGGCTAAATCTTCAATTCCACCTTTGATTTCGAAGGTCGAGATTGTGGCGTCAGTCGATCTATATTCTGACTTACAATCGAGATCATGACACCTCTACCTCTTAGTACAGAAGTTCATAACCGTCTTCTACTTCCCATAGTACGTAAAAGAACATAAAAGAAAACAGAACCAAAACAAATCATCACCAGCAACAGCTCCAAAATCCTATGATAGAACAAGAAAGGATGTCAGACAGTTTCAGTCTTTAGCACTGAGCCATGGTGATTGCTGCTTGAGTTGAACTTAAGTTTAAAGTCACACACTGAAAGCTGGTGAGGCAGTCTTCCACTGAGCCTTCTTGCTTTGATTCTTGATTCAACTGGAGCCCTGGAGACTTTTAAACATGAGTCACTGATTCCGCACCAGTTCAGCCTGTCTTAGCATGTTCTTCTCAGGGACTTTTCTCCACTGTCATATGTTCTAGTGGTTGCTTGGCAGGCTAAAACCAACAAAGCCTGTGCTGCCACCACTTTCGGTGTGAAAGTGGTGGTGTCCGGTGTGGACAAAAGACCCACACCCACTAACATCTGGCTTCTGTATGCAGTGTGAATGTATATTGTCTGGATTTACTTCCTGGTCAATTGATGCTGTGGGAGAAGAATATGACTCTTCCAGGACATTCTGTCTTCATACGATAAGATGTCATACGTACCCTGTATACATGTTAAGGTCTGGATAAGGGCATAGTGATGTCTGCTCTATGAGTTTATATCTCGTGGTCTCTGCAACTTAGCGATTCGAAGCTACTGTAGATATATCTACAGAACAGATGCCCGACATACCAAGCCAAAGCAAAGCTAATTGTTTGTGTAAACTCGTAGGATGGCCTTCGATCTATCTATGGTAGCAGACTTACTGTCTTCTACCCATTTTCCTCCTATTCCTCACTTGACCAGAGGTGAGAAGCTCTGCAGTAGCTTTTCCCTTCTTGTTGTTAAACAGATAACCATGTATGGGAGGGATGCTTTCTGAGCTGTAGATATAATCTGAACATTTGGAGAGACTCGTCAGGATTAACATGGCATCGCTCTGTGCAAAGTCGAAGATATTAAAAAAGTAACCATTGTCAGTGTCTTCCGTGTGGTCTGAGCTGAGCCTATCAGCCGCCTGATCCGTACTGGGCATGTGCAACTCTCTCAACCGAGATCAGAAAGAAGCAAGAACTCCTCAGCAACTTCTGTTATCAGCTCCAGAAAAAACTTGTCTAATTCAGAATGTTATTGAGTAAGACTTTTCAAAATAAGTTTAACGTCTTCTGGATGTAGTCTGATGAGGTTTATGATCTCCTACTTTCTACTGTTGCCTGTTTTCCAGTGCTTTTGTGACACACAAGGTAAAAAAAACAAAGGCAAACTCATCCCCTGGCAACGTGAAATGAGTTATTTGCTGATTATTAGCGGGTTTACCCGTGTTTAAAAAACGTGTATACATGCTAAGTTCATCATGACACTGTTAGATATTGTGTACAGTTTGTAAATAATGAAAATCTTGCTCCAGCTATGAAGGAGCAAGAGCAGCTCTGGCTTCAACCTCCATGATGCAATGACCAGGGCATACAGAGCCAGAAGATCCTGCTTTACCGAACTCTACCTAACTCTGCAGTGTTCCTTATTTTCTTCCTAAAAGAGGGCAGGTGGCACTGTGACGTATGATGGTACCGACACCATCTGAGAGAAATAATGAATAAATCCTGTCTGAAATATTAAAATTAAAGATCCTACTAATCTTATCTTACATGTACAGAAGGCTTTACGAAAACATTCAAAACACTACAGAGTTCACACTGTATATATCTTAGCCTGATCATATCACTGTTCACGCTGTATAATAAACCAGTCCCAACATGTTCTTATAAAAACGATGTGTCTCAACCAAACTAATTGCCCTGCAACGCCTTTGTCTTTTTAGGAGCAGAATTCCAGTCCAGCCACCCCCAGTGATGAATTACCACCCTGCCCTTTATTCTCATCTGCAGCTGGTCTCACAGGATAGTGCTGGTGTTGTGTCAAAGTCTATTCCCCCATTGATGTGTGCGTCCCCTTACTAGCGGGACTGCATTCTTTCTACTAGATCAGTGAGTAACAAAACCCCCTAATTTATTAATACAACTGGGCATTTTACTCTTTTCATAGCACAGAGATCAGACATTCTAGGTCAAATTATGGCTGATATTTGCTTTGGACAGTAGCCACTCTGTTAGCGGTGGACATGTCACTAAAGCTGTCTTTGCAACAGCAAACACAGTGTTAGCAACATGGCTATACCACAGGGAAATAATAATAATAATAATAACTTTATTTATATAGCACTTTTCAAAAACAAGTTACAAAGTGCTTTACAATAAAACAGATAAAATAATTAGTTAAAATCCAAACAGAGATATAATATTTAAAACAATTTAAATAGTTACAGCAATTACCATCAATTAAGAAAAGGCCATAGTATAAAAGTGAGTTTTAAGAAGAGATTTAAAAGAGGATACTGAGTTTGCCTGCCTGAGATCTCCAGGCAGGGAGTTCCATAGCCGAGGGGCCCGAACAGCAAAGGCCCGGTCACCTTTAGTGACAAGTCGAGATTTTGGAACCATTAGGAGGGCCCTGCTGGAGGATCTCAGGCGGCGATCAGGCTCATAAGGAGTCAGCAGATCATAAATATAGGCAGGACCTTGACCATTCAAGGCTTTAAAAACAAGCAGTAAAATCTTAAAATCAATTCTAAAACTCACAGGTAACCAGTGAAGGGCAGCAAGGATTGGTGTAATGTGGTCACATCTCTTAGTACGTGTTAAAAACCTAGCAGCAGCATTTTGTATCAGCTGCAGTCGTTGGATGTTTCGCCTGCTGATACCAGAATAAAGTGCGTTGCAGTAGTCCAGTCTGGAGGAGATAAAAGCATGGATAACCTTTTCTAAGTCTGCAGAGGACAAGAATGACCTGATCTTCGTTAGCTGTCTCAGTTGGGCAAAGCAGGACTGCACCACTTTAGTCACCTGAGTGTCAAAAGATAACTCTGAGTCAAAGATGACACCGAGATTGCGGGCCTCTTTTCGAACATTGTTAGATAAGGCACCCAGACTAGAGGAGAGATTGGTAATGCTACTACTGTTGGGGCCAGAGGGGCTTATTATAACAATGTCTGATTTGGAGTCATTCAACTGCAGAAAATTTGCCGACATCCAATTTTTTATCTCAGCAAGGCAGGACAATATACAAGACACATCAGTTTTACCAGGCTGTAGTGGGACATACAACTGCGTATCATCTGCATAGCAATGAAAATCAATATTATGTCTACGCATGATTTGCCCCAGGGGTAACATGTAAACAGTGAAAAGGAGGGGACCCAAAATAGACCCCTGAGGGACCCCACAGAAGAGAGGAGCACAAGAAGAGGAGGCTTCTCCACACATTACAGAGAAAGACCTGTTGGACAAATAGGAGATGAACCAATCCAGAGCCACATCACTGATACCAACATAATTCTTCAGACGGCTGATTAGGACATTATGGTCCACTGTATCAAAAGCTGAGCTCAGGTCAAGGAGAATTAATATTGAATACAGGCCTGTGTCTGCTGCAAGCAGTAAGTCATTGGCAACCTTGACCCTAGGAAATGCTAGGAGTGGCCAAAGTTGAAAAGTTGCTGCTGCAACTAATTCTTTAAATTACATCTCCCACTTCTGCCTCACTGAAAAATACAGGAATACTTATGCAGCTATTCCTTATTTTCCATGTGTCATGCTCAACACAAGATGTCTCCTACATTACAGACAAGTTAATTCTCATTGTATATCTATATATATATATATATATATATATATATATATATATATATATATATATAGACATATATATATCTAGAGAGAGAGAGAGAGAGAGAGAGAGAGGATAACAACCTGTCACACAGTTAGGTTTTGAGGGTTAACCCCCCACCCCCACCCAAATGTTATATGTTAGTTTCCTAATCCCTCTCTGCCTGTGAACACAGGTTTATAATCTCCTCTGTGCCTCTGGAGAAGTTTTGTCAAGTCTGAGAAAATAACCTGGATGATGCCAGAGTTACCATCTCAGCCCTGACCTCAGACTACAGGCAAACAGACAGCTTAAGTGACAAACTGTGAACAACACAGTTTGAAAGGCACATTACTGGGAAGAGGTGGGCCTAGAAAGGTGATATTAAGGTGCATTGTGGGAAATGTGGGATCCAGGAGTTTGACCTCTAGAGATTAAAGTAAAGATATCTCGACCTCTGCTGCTGCAATTTTTTAAACAATGTTCTTGGAATGACAGCAGTCGAGGCTCTGATTGGCTCTGATTGCTCTAAATGTTTAGTCAGCATTGACTACACACAGATCCCTCAATGAAAACTGTAATTATTAAAGCAAGAGACAAGTCACTTGTAAAATGGAACAGACACACTAATTGATACACCAGACACTCATTTTAAGACATCCAGGCCCAAATTGAACTTTTTTGGATAATGAGTTTGTTGCTTAAAGAAATATGATGTCTACTCAGCTGATCTGCAGCTTTCTACCTCACAATTTTGACATTTTTCATCTGGAGCAGTAGGCCTGTCCTTACCAGGACACAGTTTACACCTCTGTGATCGACTGACTGACAGAGGTTTCCTCTGGGGTTGTTAAGTGAAAATCTGTGTCTTCCAAGGAGCAAAACCATCCATCATCCCTCCATCAGCCTACATGACATCCTCCTGCTGCACTGAGACAGACAAAGGCTGAAGGCTCATGACAGACTACGAAACTTAGATGCCGGTGTATTAAAGCCATTCTGTTTTTGTGCGCAAAATCACGCACGGATTAAAAAAATGCAGACATATCACTCAAGGTTTGTTAATTTTAAGAACATTTTCGGAGGAGGCAGAGGATAATCTTTCCCTCTCAGGCCCCAGCGAACACAATGACCCATTGTACCGTGATCACAGACAGAGTACAAGATGCGGAACGCAGCGATTCCTGACACGAGAGCCCGCAGGAGGCGGCAACATCTGCAGCCGTTTACTATGACAAAGCTTCCTCCTCTCATCATGGTGGAGGCTCCCTGCTCCTCCACATCAGCGCACACTTACCAGAGTCCGAGCAGAGCGAAGAGCAGCCAGGGATTCATGGCTTTGTGCCGCACAGCTCTGACAAACAGCCGCTTCATCCTCTCCTCCACAGCTGGAACACGACCTTAACAGCGTCCACGGAAACACCAGAAATCCACACTTGGCGTCTTCAGGTCGCCTCTAAACGCAGCCGATGAGGGTTAAATGTAGCGACGGAAGGACGTGAGAGATGCGTCCATGATGTGTGTGTGAGTCCGTGCGTGTGCGCGCGCGTGGAGGGGGATGTGGCAGAGTGAGTGAGGCTGCTGCCAGCGAGCTGACTCTGCTGTAGTCCATCTGCAGTGCCGCTAACAGGCTGCTCTGACAGACGCTGCTCTTCACCGGTGTCGCTGAAAAATACGTTTTTTTTTCTTTTCACATAATACCCGATTTACGGTTATAGATTTGTATTGTACATTGTTATTCACACTGACTTTTTTCCCCTATTTTTTAAACAGAGCTGTATGCAGATGAAGGCACCTGCTGCTCTGTACAGCCTCATCACGCAGCGTGCTGGTGACCACATGGCTTCTGAGCAGCTTGAGCAGTTTGGGATTGGATTAAGCCCCTTGCTCAGGGGCACCTTGACAGAGTTATGTGAGGAGAAAGTGCCACATTCAGTCCATTCTACACATCATGGTTCCTCAGTCACCCAGCAGGGCCATAGCCAGGATTTCAGAAATGCTGTTATCCTGAGTCCAAGGAGACCCCAAGTCAAGAAAGCAGAACGTGCTTCACATGCATCCTCACACTACTTGTATGGACACTGAATGTTGGCACTGAAGCAGTGAAATTGACATAATTCCCAATGACACTGACTTTGCCCATGATTATTGTCCTTTGTCATAATGAGATGTGGTATCATATATTCAAAATAGGGGAGAGGAGATGCAGGCAGGTAATAACAATAATTTCCAACTGAAGAAGGTGTTGGAAATACTTTTATCAAGATTTTAATAACACTTCTCGTGTAGGTTTTCTTTTCTTTGACTGAAAATACATCTGACCACTCCAGTCGACATTATGCACCAAAGGGTTGCTCTGCTTATTTAGATTCTAGCTTATTTTGCATGTTTTATTTAACATTATGATACAATCTACATTTTAATAGTTTTATTAAACATCAGATTTAATGTAAATATATGCCCATTTTATATAAATATAGGCCTGATAGGCAGAATATACTCGCATCCACTGGAGTGGACAGATGTATTTTCAGTCACAGTAAAGAATATAGGCCTACAAGAAAAATCTGATAACATTTTTTTTTACCTGTGTAGTTGTCTTAGAATAAAATGATTTAACAGTTCACTTTATATACTGCTGATGTATGGTGAAGACTGCATTGGACACATATGTCACTCCTTCAAAATAACATATATTGAAAACAAAAGTTATTCTCAGGATTTTTTACTTGTCGAAGAGTTAAAACAAACATTAAAAATGATTACTTTGCAATGTTATAATTCATGCATGAAAGGGCTTGAAGACTAATTTCTAAAGAGTTTGGTACTTGGAGACATGTTCCACATGACTAACATACATGTAGACGGTCACACAAGGCAGTGGTTGGCAACTTGGAGGGCAGTTGTACATGATGGAGTCACGAGATAAATCATAAGGGTTGCTAGTTAATTATAGATGACAAAGCCCAGGTGTGTAAAATTTTAAAAAAGTTGTTTTTTTTTCTTTTACAAACTTTTCTGTGAACTTTTTCCTGTGAAATACTGTAATACTATTAGAATAATCTACTGTCTGTTAAACCTGCACTTTCTCAAATGAAGTTCTACCTACACTAAAGACAGATGGTTAATGTATTGGATGTCATATGACCTGGAGTAGAACACACACAGTTTTACTTAAACACCTGTCAGATGAGATTCATGTGTAGGCTGAGGTACTGCAGGCAGTTTGTGCTCTGGGATAACGTATGTGAAAACAGATTGTGATTATACAAATGATCACAAATTGCAAGACAATTATAATCTTAAGTAATCACTGAGTTATCTTGATTGTGAGTATAGAATTGGCAGAACATTAACATGAAAAGTTTAAATAATTAGAAGTTACAACCCTGTTGCTTTCTTCCCTCTTCCCCCATATGAAATTTCCTTTCATATGTTTGAGTTATCTTCCCCAGAATAAAGACTTGGAATCACACAGTAATATAGTTTACTGTAGCCTACTTTGTGCTTTTTTTTTTTAACCTTAATTGCCTTTGGTCTAGTGAAGTTCTGTGAGATGAAGGCAAAGTGTTGGCAGTCATATGTGCACCATAGCTCAATTAAATTTCACTTTGTCACTTGGTTTCACTGTCAGCAGAGTGGATGAGTTGATGAGATTAATATCTATCACAACAAGATCAAACTGCCTCTGCATCTGAACGCTCATTAGTGTTCGTCCTCACATGAAAGAAGAGGACGAGAACCATGTAGGGTTGTGTTTTGACCAGAAAATATAAATTGCTTCTCTGAGAAGAAATACATTCAACATTATCCTTGTGTCTGATTGATGTATTCATGGATGACATCACTGTGGTTTTCTGAAGGGATGGTTTGAGTCTGGAGTTTGGGAAAATGTCCTCTAGCTGAATGATAAAGGTCTCCTGTTCGTCTAGTCGTTGGTCTCGTTGACAATGCATTTCAAGCGATTGTTGGGACACCATGTGAAGAAGCTCTCTATCTCTATCTCTGTGTTCTCACAGGATGGTTGGAGTTTGGCTTTACCATCGCCAAACATAAAAATCTGAACTGAGGGCAAAGGTGAGGTGATGACTGGAGGTATCACAACCGCTGCAGCAGTGTGATAGTTGGACACCTGTCAATAAAGTAAACGCACCAAAACGTGCTCACTTTGTTTGAAGCTCAATATCGCCCCTTTTTGATCGCTACCAAAAAAGTCATTAAAAGACATCAAATTAACTACTGAGACCTAAACCTCCTGTAGGGAGAAAATGCTTCTGTTGCTAAGCAACTGTATCAACTAATTGTTCACGCCTAAATGGCATGAAAGAGATGACAGAAACCAATTTCAAGAAATCCCACTTGCTTTTATCTTTTCATCAAATTTCCCTCTCTGTAGCATCAGCACTTCTGTTATAAGACCACACAGAATTACATTATGCTCATATACATAGTGTTGTATTATTTTGGTAGGCCTACAGCTCAGAGTATTATCATGTCACCCTCAAATAGTCTGGTTCATCCCACAATACTTTAAAGGGGTAATTTGTAAAATATGGCAAGGAATTTACATTTAAAACATTTTAAAAAATGAACTGTTATTATCAACAGAATCTGAAGAAACAACACTATTCACCTAATGTCAGAGATGTCTATGTATGTACTGAATTGCAGAGATGTCTACTGAGGTTAGTATTCTAACCAGCTAGCCCTGGCCTGTCCTGTCTCCTAATACCACGATTATCACAAGAGGTGACAGTTCGATAGCCCCTGTAGTAAAAGCTGCCAGTTTGCTATTTTGTCGGATTAGTAAAACTATCTTCCTTACTAAACAGAAAAATACTCCCATACACCGTTTGAATCCAAGCGGCTCTTTTGTTACAGAACTAAGACAAAGTTAATTGCCTTGTTAATTCATCGCAAACCACACTTCATTCAAAGCTGACATTAATGAAATAAAACTCACCAACTCCTAATTTGTCTTTCCACAATCACCTCTGGTTCGATCAAAATAAATCTGCAATTCAGAGTGAGATGTGAAAATATTCTAGCTCTTCATGCAGTTTTCACCCACTGCTGATGCCCAACTCTGTCTCTGTCCTCTGCTTCATGACTCTCCTCTGTACTGTGTCCCCTGTCTTCAAACTGACCACCATCAGTCTCAGAGGCTGTGTTCAGTCCCAGTCTGGTATCTAAATGTGTTCACCTGGAGGCTGCTGAGCCCGCTTGCATTGAGCCCTGTTGTCCCTCTTCGCTCAAGGTTACAACCCAGGCTGACTCCAGTCAGCTAGCAGGGCCACTAAGCTCCACAGATAACTGAGTTGCTAACAGCAGCTGGTCGCTACAGCCAAGATAGCTACAGATATCCTCTTTAGTTTTGGAGCGATGTTCTTTGTAATGAATTCTTACCATTTCTTCCAAATTATACCTTTTGAACACTTTATTCATTCATTGTGATAACATCATTCAGTTGTGAATAAAGATTTGTCAGGTGTTACTCTATGTTTTACTTATTGTCAGAAGTCCTTTAAATTAACAAAAACAACAATGTGATAGTCCATCTTTCAATATTTTCTGACTTCCCCTTCCCCTACTGAAGGTTTAGATCTTGAAAAACATCTCAAAATAAATAGTTTTTTTTTTTTTTTTAATTCCAAAACAGCTGGCCATTGTAGTTTTTAGCAAATGTTAATCTGTGTATTCATACCACAGCTGATCTGGCACACACATTCTTGCCCGGCTCCTGCATACGAGCAAACAGTTCCATCTCTCCCATTAAGTCAAGCCAACATGGAGTCTTTGGGCTCTATCTTATACCTGGTGCAAAGCGCCGCAGCGCAAGTGTCATTGATAGTTTCAGACCGACGCAGTTGTCATTTTCAAGCCCAGTCCCCACGATTGATTTATGATTTATAAAACACACCCATGACTAATTCAGAGTCTAAATACCACCTCTTTGCAACGTGCGCTGCACTTTGCGCCCAGATTATCCGCCGTTTAACTAGCAAAATGGACTTGGACATGCCCTAAAAGCCCTAGTACGCTGCACTTTAGACCATGTGCTATAGGCCGTCTAAATAGGGCCCTTTGTCTTTATTATGTCTCTGTGTTGTGCTGGCACTGTTCCTGACCTCTGATCTTATCTAAAATGTACATGTGGACATGAAAGTTTGCGTGTATAGCATTCAGTTAAAAACACTCAGCAAAACAAAAAATGTATTGATGATTGGTAGGTAACAAGCTAAAAATTTGATGAGACATTATTCACTTTTGTTCCCATCAGATCACACTGTGAGATAGCAGTGTGTTTGTATTTGTTTATGGGTGCAGGGCTAAGTCCCTTGTTGCTGACTGAGGCGGCAGACAGCCTAGTGGTGAGAGAGGAAGGAGAGAGGTAAATTATTCACACATGATAAAACCATTGTGAACAGCCTCGCCATCCCTGGGGCCGATGCTGTAGCTGTAATTATTTTTTAGATCTGAGTGGTGCTGCTGGGCATACACAAGGCTTCTCAGTGGCATTTTACTTTACACCGAGAAGCTGATTGTGTCAAAGGTACAGAATGTGATAAGAGCAAGCTATTAGTGCTAATTACTTTGTTGGGTTTAGAAACAATAGCCAGGTAATTAATGGCGATGTAATCCAGTGATGTGATATGAAAGAACATATTCAATCTGACATTTTTAATTCTAATTAGCCACTGCCTGCAATGATCCATATCTGATTTGTGTGACCTCAGTCTGCCACAATTCATGTAAATTTTCTCCAAAGACAATGGTCGCTATCTTTCACCCAGCGCCAAGCGGAGCACAAGTGTCATTGCTAGTTTCAGACCGAGGCAGTTGTCATTTTCAAGCCCAGTGCCTATGTTGTGTAAACAGCAAATGTGCTTGCGAACACCTCTGCAGCCCTGAGCATGTTGGTCTTAAAATGAGGTGTGGTCAATGGCACTGATGGCACACTGCTATCTTGAGGAAGCATGAAGCCACTGTGCCATAGACCAACAACAAACTGGTCTAAAGTTATAGCGTAGTATTTTTCTTGCTATTCAAAGGGCACATTATTCAGATAGTAAGATGCACAATGTGCGTACACTCTGATTTTATGATTGGAGAAGCTGCTTTTAGGTATTTTAAAGCTTTTGCTTTAATGTTTTTCTATGAATGCAGTAATGTCACGGTAACGAATACAGTGGCACATTTAAGCAGCAAAAATAAAAGCCCTAGTTATTATTGTAGTGTATTGGATGGAGGTACATACGTTTTCCATAGAGAGATGTGATCCATAAGTACGTTTTTTCATTGTGCAATGCATGTGTTCTTTGATTTCCAGTTCATGAGGCGATAGTTAGAGCTATGTGGAGTAATTTACTGTTTGATTCGTTAAGGTTAGTTGTTGATTACAAACAAACAAACCTCAGAACTGTTTTACCTAAATTCCACCAGCATGTCCAGATCCCCACCAGAGGAAGTACTATCCTGGACCATGTGTATACAAATATTCCTGGCAGCTACAAAGTCCTCCCACATCCTCACTTTGGTCTGTCAGAGCATAATTCTCTGCTTCTTCTTCCTACTTACTTTCAGTTGATAAAGAGGGTCAAACATCAGTTAAAACTGTTAAAGAGGTCATATTATGCTTATTTTCCAGTCCATACTTGTATTTGGGGGTCCTAGTAGAATAGGTTTACATAGTTTAATTTTCAAGAAACACATTATGTTTCTCATATGATGCATTGCTGCAGCATCCCTTTTTATACTGTGTCTTGAAAACTCTGTTTTAGCTACATAGTGAGACATCTCACCTCTGTTCAATCTTTGGTGAGAGTCGCACATGTGCATTACTTAACAGTAACACCAATCAGAGGCAGAGTAGGGCGGGTCAGGCCGAGCAAGGTAGTGTGATCTAAAATAATGCTGCTACAGCAGTAGCAACTGTATGTCTGCTGACTGACTGGAGTGTATATCTTTTATTATAAATATATATAAAAATATAAATTTATATAATAGCTGTTACATAGTGACGCACATTACGGAAGTAAAGGCTCGACTCCAAACCAGGCGTTTCAGGCAGTGCAGGAGCAGTGTTTTCTGTGGGAGAGAGTAACTCGCTTTGGCGTGGACTTTGGGCTTTTTCACTTTACAGACCATTAACATGCATAAAAATGCTTCGTAACACAGTTAAGGAAAGGCAAAAAGTGTGGACAGATGAAGCTACAGTAGCCCTAATGGAATGTTTTGTGTGCACATACTGGCACATGGTCAGAGATGCTGCCACTCAGGATAACAACATCATTCTCGAGAAATATACATCTCGTGCGTGTGATCACAAAGACAGTAAGATCATCCCCCAACCAGAAGATATAAATTAATAGAAATTTGGTGCTGCAAGTCGTAATTGTGTTATTTGTCTTTGCAGTGTCGTTAGTTTGATTCTTGGTGTTTTCCTTTCCAATAGAATTTGGAGATGATTGAGTCTAGAGATTTTAACCGGGAGAGGGCGGGTTGAGTTGGAATCATTGTGAAAAGGTCATCTTTTTTAGGGAGTATTGTCATTTTAACAGTCCCCATTCTGCTCATGACGGAGAGTGGACGGTTAAGAAGTGGGGTTAGGTTGAGACCGAACAACTGTGACAGCCTGGGGGAGATATTAAAGCGCAAATATGTGATGTGAATTGTGCATAAAGGGATAGGTGGTGTTTGGGCTGCCACATCGCAGCTATTACTATGCAGTGGAACAATAGAAGATTTATGCCAGTTTATGGCGTAATTAGAGGAAGGAATAGCTATATGTCATCAGCATAATTTTATGATGCATTTGGTGTATGGATTCCTTTGATTCAGGTGTTCTGATGAATGGCTGCAGCTAGTTGTTTCATGAAAATGGTGAAGAGGAAAGGAGAGAGTGGGCATCCCATTGGTGATTACACCAGCTGCAGTGTATAGAATTTTATTCCAGCCATTAAATGATTCCCCAAAGCCAATTTTTTGCATTGTGTATATGAGAAATGACCAGTTTACTCTGCCGAAGGCCTTCTTCTAATGAGACAATGATGGTTCCTCTTTGTTGTAGTGATGAATAATCCATTAAGTTGCAAAGTCTGCGTGTGTTACTGGATAAATGTCTACTTTTGATCAAGACAGTTTGGTCTGGGTGGATTATGGATGAATTGAGATGATGGGGATTTTTTTCTATTCTGTGAGTGAGTGTGTGTAGTTATGATTTTAATGTTCACATATAGAACCCAGCAGGAAAACCATCCATGCTTTGTTGTTTGGCATGAGCTTGAGGGCAGTGTGGAGTTCGATATCTGTTATCGGTGAGTCAATCATTTTAATTTGTTTCTTACTGAGTTGTGGTAAATTAATGTTGTTAAGTAATGAGTGGATGTCAGCTATGTTCTCACACGATAATAGGAGATTGAGGGGGTGGTGATGGTATGACAACCCACGGCCACGTGAGAGACCACTGTTTGAGACAGCATTTCAACATTTCTAGGCATGAAACCACTGGACATTTTGAATGAGACTTTGTGTTATTGGCAACAAAATCAGATAGATAGATCAGATTTGACAAGACTTGAGGACAATTTCCAGCTGAGTTTGTGGTGACTGAACACGTGAAGCCAAAACATGATCTTTTCATAATCCTAGTGGCTTTTGTGCAAAAAACCAAAAGAGACCATAATCACACCATTGTCACAACATAAAATTCAAAATTTAACCTTAAGAAACATAACATTTTAACGTAAAGAAATGTCAAGTTACAACATATCTTTTATATTAATTCTGGTGATTGGGTTGGGTAAAAGTGTAGAAGAATTGAATAATGAAATGATGTGATCACATATATTCTGAGTCAGTTTTATCATTTTTGTCCATAGCTGACGAGTGCAAAGCGTGTGGGGTTTGAGCTTCTGTGTGAATGGGCAGATGACATCCAGTGAAAGGCTTGCCAGCAGTAGGGATAAGGTGATGCTGGTGCAGATCAAAGGCAGGTGGTCAAATGCAGAGAAGAGGGTAAATGTGCTGATGTGCTGTGGATGCTGTGCTGGACCTTATTATAGCCAGTTCAGCAACACTCACCATTCAGCAGAACTCCTCTCTCAGCAATGCTGTGGATCTAAACACCGTTAGGATTTGGACGCCTTGTGTGTGTGTGTGTGTGTGTGTGTGTGCGTGCGTGTGCGTGCGTGCGCGTGCGTGTGTGTGTATATGTGTGTGTATTAAGGATATCGAGTCACCTTTGTGTGAAGCAACCTGCACAGTGCAAGATTTTAGCCCTAGTAGCAGCAACGTGGACAGATAGTGTTCAGAGCCTGTAGCATGCTAGCCATAAGCCATACTGCCATGAAACTTTCATATATTTACATTTCCAAGAGATTGAATCTAAACACTTCTGCTAATCTTTCATTTAATGCTGGCATCAGGCTGAAATGCCCAGCTGCCAAAACTCAGCTGATGAAAATACAGATAAACTAATCCTGTGGCTTTACTAATGCCGGCTTTCAGTGCAAAATTGTTGCAACCCTCCTCCACTCTATTCACCTCCACTTCAGCATATCCAACGCCCATTTCAAGCTCATCAGAGTCCACCTCATCACATCCAGATGCTCAGCCATCACCTTTATCCCATCACCACCATCAGCGTCTAGGCTTCATCAGGGGGTTTCCTATACTACTCATGGCTTCACCATCCCTATTAAAATATAATGGATGTCACGATGGGGCCTTATCACCAAAGACTCATATTTCTCATCCAATGTGCACATTGCAATAAATATTTATTAATTGACTGAAAATGGTCCCGTTAATTGTCATACAGTTGAGTGGATTCTTTGAATGCAGGTTGGGGATTGATTTGTGGATCCTGGAGGTTATCTTGATTAATGGTATTGTCTAAAGAAAACTGTCTAAAAAAAGTTAGTGTTGTAGTAGTTAAAAAATCATGTCCTTTTCAAAGATGAGGACGGAGGTTGAATACAAATAACATGGCAAAAAACAGTCACTGTCCAGCTTACTTGCGATGAAAATCCATGGTGGGGGCAGTCTGACTGAAAATCCAAGGCACTCTGATAAGTTTAAAAATACTTTATTTGGTAAATGGATACATGTTTCGACTACAAAGTCTTGATCATGGCATCAATGCCCTCAATGATTTTCATTGGAAGTAAGCTGAAGAGTCACTGTTTTGCCATTTTTTGTAAATTGTCATTACATTTTACTGTGAACACCAAAAATGTTAAGCCCAATGACACACAGTTAATTGCACTGATTTCAGAGAACTTAGTGGGTCCCAAACTTTCCAGTCATGTAACTCTACAAATATTAGATACAATATCAGAAGATAGGAATACTGGGTTTGAATGAAAAACTGTGATTTCACAAAATAAGCATAACTCAAATTCTAGTTATGATGTTTTTCCCATGCTTACAACTGTATCTCAAATCTTATCAAGTAACCTAATTATGGATTTTCAACCATAAGTTGGGGCGATCTTAAACCTCCCATCTCAGATATGAATGTCCTCCTTACTCTTCTCTGGTCATCCACTGACTCCTGGTCATTGACCTTTCACCTCTTCCCAGTGAATGCTTTGAGTGGTTTTACTCTGGTGTGAACAGACAGGGTCTGAGGGACCTTGTGCTTATTCTTTTCTTGCTAACTAACCTTTATGGTTCAGAATTGTCAGATCTGAGCTGAATACAAGAATTAATGTTACAGATTACAGAAAATTCAAGAGTTATTTTCTTAAAACCAGAACCTAAAATCATGCTAACACCTTTATTTATGGATGGTTTTCTTTTTTTCAGTTTTTGTTTTCTTTTCGCACATGTTGGATCTGATGGTGCACCTTAGTTTTGCCCAGCTTAAAACAGGAAGACACTAAGAATTGTTGTCAGTGCATTTCACAAGTTTGTATTAGTGGTCATATGAATCAGGAGGAACTTCTCCACTCCAACATTTAAAGAAACACAAACAGGGTCAAATGTGCAAGAAGTTAAAATATTGATCTCTAGAACAATTTTCATCTAAAAGATATCTAAATTGAAAAGTGTGTTTAACAAAGCACAGGGTTTATATGTACATATATTTGTATAAGAAATGTATTTAACAAATATGCAGAAAAAAATAAAAACTTTTACACAAATTGAATACACAAAATTCAATAATGCAGTATTATTGACACAGTAACGTCTTATAATGGAGCATATCGGATGGGATTATTAAATATGTTTAAGTCCATTGTTCCTGCTACATTTTATATAAAAAGATTACAATTCAACAAAAATCATTTAAATAAACACAAAGACACTGTTACAAAACACATAAAAACATATCTATTTTACACACACAGAGACGCATATTCTCACACATTTGTATCCATTCAGATTTATCTTCCACAGTGTGACACAGTCCATGTGGGGAGGCAAAGTGGAAAAAATTCTAAAAAGCTGTACAAAAGCTACAGAGTGAGCAGCAGAGCACCATGTAGCCCACGGTGTGAGGGTGGTGAAGCTGTGGTGTGGAAAAAGCAAATATTCTGATGTTAATGTGACAACCTGCAATCGTCCCATAGAACTAGACTACTTCCCGCAGAATCAGTTTTTGCCCTGAGGAGCAATCAGATAACAGTGGGGAGGGTACAGTTGACAATTAGTGTTGAGATGACAACATCCCAGTGTTGTATTTTCAAGTGCTGACTTTGCTGCTGCCCAACTCCCTACTGCCTAGTGAACAGAGAAGTTTATTAATGACAGAAATGTCAAGAGAGCATAAAACTCATCTTAGTGCAAGAAAATATATATGTATATATATATATATATATATATATATATATATATATATATATATATATATATGTAAAGTAGAGAAACAAAGATCCATACATGTTTGCGTGGTAAGAGACATTTTCTTATATTACTTCCTTAAGACATCAGTATTACATTTCACAATTATGATTGTTACAAATTTATTAAAAAAAAGGATGACTGACATTAATTGTGGGCTGTTTCATGGACCATGTTGATGAAAATGACATTTCTTGAAGTGACCACCTGTCAGTTTATGATGTTCTCTTAATATAGTAGTCAGAATAAATGTTGGCAATGTAAGTTTTTGCTAACCACGAGAACGTTGAAACTTGACATTTCTTTGTGTTGAAATTTTACATTTCTTTGGGTTCAATTTTCAATTTTATGTCATGACAACACTCTGCTTATGGTCTGATTAGGTTTAGACATTAAAAAACACTTGATTATGGTTAGGAAAAGACCATGTTTTAGCTTAAAATACCTGTTTTGGGATTAGAAGGGATTTTTCCATGCATCTAAACAGCTTCTCACAGATGAAAAAAATACCAACAGATGTTTAATTCCTGAATGGGCTGCATGTTTGAATTGAGCCCTTACAGTTCATTTGGCAGGATTGAGGTCTTTAATGACTGGTTCTCTGTTCAGGTAGGTGGCCCAGTAGACCAGGTTAAAGCTCCCGAACAGCACAGGGAACATGATGCGGGATATGCGGTCGATCTTACTGACGCTGTTAAAGGTTTTCTTGTTCTGCTCGGGCTTTGTCTCTGCTGTCATCTTGTTGGTATCACTCAGAGCACACTTGGATATGGTGGGCAGCGTGGAGTCTTTTGTGATGTTGGGAGCATAGTTAGCCACAGCAACAGCATAGGCGTTGTTCTTCTTCATGATGGCCACTTCCTTTTTCTGCAAGGAGAATGGTTCAAGGTTAGAGACCTTTAGAAGTAATTATTACTACTTTAATATTGTGGTGCACAAAATTTCACACAAAATTTCATTTCCGTGCTTTGTAAGCACGGAAATGCTTATATTTTCTTCTATAATTGTACTTTTTTACATGGACAATGCCCATTTGTCAATAGTAGTGTATATTATAACCAAGAGGCTAATTTATAATCTATTTCAATAAACCAGACAACATTCACTTCTACATAGCTGTTTTTTGAGTGAGTCTTAAGCTACTGTCAACAAAACTCTGAACTTCCTGCAGCATTTTACATAAAATGCCTACCAGAAAAGGATTAGACTATGCACTGAGCTTCTAAAAGACTTTTAATGTGACACATAGAGTCAGCCAGTTCTCACTCCAAACATGTCACATAGCAGCCTGATCAGTGGCCCTATGCCTCGAAGTTTTACACCCCTTTAGCATTGCTTCTTGAAGCTCCCCTCTCGTGGAGTAGTATAAAGAATGAAAAATGTCTGAGTGGGGGTATGGTTGGAATGGTTAGATGGGTCATACATAGGTCTTACCCCAGTGTGTGTGTGTGTGTGTGTGTGTGTGTGTGTGTGTGTGTGTATGTGTGTGTGTGTCACCAAGTGTCAAGTCTGATTTGTTTTTAAGTTAGAGAACTTATGTAACAGTTATTTTAAGTCAAAACTTTATCTTTTCCTAAACCTAACCTCTACGTTTTCCCAACTTTAATAACAGTCCAAAACTCATTTTATGTTATCTGTTTGTCGGCAAGCCTTATCTTGCAAGTCTAACCAGATGTAGAATATTACATGTTATTGCTAACTTGACCGTGGAGACCATCACGTCCAAAACTGACACTAACGGGGTAGGTAGAGTGTCATAGTTTGAAGCTGCCTTTGAAGCTGAAGGCCGCTGACAATGCTGCTGTATTTGACGAGTTGGAAGTTAAAGCATGTTGCATACAGTATATGCAGGAAGAGTCGGTGTTTCACTGCATCAAGCCTAACAAACATGCTGGATTAAAGGTTTCAAAAAGGCAAATTTTCTACCCTACTGGGCAGCCATTAGGCAAATGACCAACATGACAAGTATACAATATATTGTACATAGAGAGTGAGTGGGGAAATTGTTTCTGTCAAAAAGAGAAACTGGGAGTAGCAAAAAGATGAGTATAACCTGGTGTACTAATGGAATTTGTGTTGTTGAAACATACTGTACATGCTACTATGTGAGAATTAATGGTGAAACTCAGGATCTCAAAGAATCCTGAAAGAAAAACCCTTAATATATAATATAGAATTGTTGTAGATTCTACTTTATGTGGAATTGCTGGAAAAAACGTTGATGTTTTGTAGATGTTACTCCTAACATTTTATTTTTATTTTGTATGATTTTAACTCTTTCACACACACTGCATAAAGACAAGTATTGGCCCATTTACATTTAACCACTGCATCTTGGCTGAATTGAAAAAAATCGTGACTGCTACCAAAAAACATTAGAAATGAAATGACATCTGATTGCTAAGACGCTTCCACCATGCCACATACATCATCCTCTCTCCTCCCAAGTCATTGATAGTAACCACATCGGTCTCTTGTGCTTAATGCTAATGGAAGCTCAAGTGACACTGAAATCTGCTATCTTTCTGCCTGTTTCCTGCATTGCTTTCTGTATGAATCATACTAACCTTATAGCATGTCAGAAATTAATTATCACTGTTGTGTCTTTGTTCCCAAATGAATCAGAGTCGTGATTCTCTGTTGTGAAGCAGGAAATGCACGATGGCAAGTAATAACATAAATGATGGCTACAAACAGGCAATTACCACTGCAATTGTCAAATCATCTATTTGGTGACACCTGTGTTTTACAAGTCAAATGATCTGTGTGAGAAAGCTCTATTCTTGAGTTCCACTCCACATTTTCCCCTTATCATGTGCACTGGTTAAAATTGAGGTATATCCTCTCAGTCAGACACGAGTGAGACTGAAAATCAAGGCTACAACATTTAGTGTGTAGGTTGGTGGTATTCTTCTTCCATGTTAAAGTCATAGCTCATTCATTCATTCATTCACTCAACCTTTATGTATTTATTCAGGACAAGCCTTCATTTTTAAATGATGTCAAGAGCACAAATAATAAAAAAAACAGAATAGGTGCAAAAATGTGATAACAAACTGAAACAACCAACATAATCAGAGAGCGAGTAAATAGAATGGGTACTTTAACATGATAACAGATAAGAAGCAATCTGACAGAATACAAATAAAACGGAAAAAAGTGCTGAAAATTATAAGAAACTGCAAGCAAACAAACATAACAAAAAATAAATAAAACAGAGGTGCATAAAAGATAAATGGCAGGCAACCATACAGGACAGCATGCAGTTAAAAACAGTTCCATTCAAATGCTGAGTAGTTTGAAATCAAAGTCTTAAACTGACCTATAGGTATAACTGCATCAAGTTTAAATGTATGTTGTAAAATGTTCCAAGTGTATGGAGCACTGAAACTGAAAGCAGTTTTCTCAAATTTAGTGTTTACCCGGGGAACTTGGAGCATTATACAATCAGTAGAGTGTGTTGAATAGTGACCCTGTGACCAGTTTAATAAAGAGCTGATATATGGTGGCATGTTGCCCTTCAAGGCTTTAAAAAGAAACAGAAACCAATGGCTATCACGTCTTACTGTTAAAGGTGCCCATCCAACTTTTTCATATAGAAGACAATGATGAGCGGAATAACAGACACCAGTAATGAATCTGAGGGCAGAGTGATAAACCAAGTCTAGTGGAGTTAGAGTGGAGACAGAGGCATGTCTATAGATAACATCATCATAATCCAGGACAGATAAAAAGACAGCTGCAATGATCCGTTTCTTACAGGACATGGGGAAAGTAGTTCTGTTTCTGTATAAATAACCAATTTTTTTTCACAAGTGTGTGAATATGAAATGTAAATGTGAGTTTCTGATCCAACCAGATACCCAAATATTTGTATTCAGAAACCCTTTCAATATTGTGTCCTGTTAGAGTGGTAACATGCAGACCAATGTCTGTGATAGCTCTGGCTCTTGAGAATATCATGAATTTGGTTTTGTTTGCATTGAGGACTAATTTCAGGTTAAAAAGAGAATCTTGCAGTTTGTCAAAAGCTTGCTGGAGAATTGTAATGGCTTTATGTGCAGTTTTAGCACAGCAGTACAGGACTGTATCATCAGCATAAAGATGGGCGATATAACAATTTGTTAGAGGATGTAATATTGTTAATATAGATTGTGAATAAGACAGGATCCAGTATTGAACCTTACAGAACCCCTTTAGACAATGATAAAAATACGGGACGATAATGTCCTACAATCATTCATTGTTCACATTCACATTGTTGTCTATGAGACAGGTAGTCCTTGAACCAATTACTGGAATTACAATCAAATCTAACATAACTTAACCTTTGTATGAGCAAAGCATGGTCAACAGTATCAAAAGCTTTTGTTACTTCCACAAAGAGGGCAGCACAGTATTTCCCTTTATCAACCGCAGATATAATATAATTAGTAACTGAAGTGATAGCAGTAACAGTACTATGCTTAGCTCTGAAACCAGACTGGTGAGGACTCAAAACAGGATATATTGAGAGGAGTGATTTGAGCTGATTATTGTCTAATGGTTCCAGGACTTTAGCAAGACAAGGCAGTTTAGAAATTGGTCGATAGTTATTAATTAATATAATATATAATATATTAATATCAGCTTTATCACCACCTTTATGCAGTGGGACAACATGTGCAGTTTTCCAGATCTTAGGGATAACCCCAGAAGAAATGGATAAAATAAATGGAGCACATAGCTTTAAAAAATATTGGTCTAGTTGATCCTCCCCAGTTGCTTTCCTTATAAAAGGAAAGCAACATCTCACACATCGAGACCTCATGATAGTACACATATTTTCAGATTGGGTGTGTCTTACTCTCCCTTAGGATATCAATATCTATGAGGTCCATCACATTAAGCATCTGTAAATTCACTTAGAAATCATGGAAAAAATGACAATGTTCCCTCTAATTGTGTAAAAACTCTACCTTGTCATTGACAATACTCTTTCCGTCCCAGGCCCAGCCTCGCTTGGTGAAGTAGTTGACAGTAGCAAATTCAATGAGTGCAGAGAAGACAAAGGCATAGCAGACAGCGATGAACCAGTCCATAGCAGTAGCGTAGGCCACCTTGGGCAGTGAATTACGGGCACTAATACTCAGGGTTGTCATTGTCAGAACTGTAGTTACACCTGGAAAGAGAGGACAAAAGCATACAGAAAAAAAATATTCAGTATTTTTAGTAAAATGCAAACAATCATTCCACCATCTGGTCCAGGAGTACAGCATTGGGAGCAGACAATTTCTCGAATACCTACAACTCAAATCATTGATTCAGGCCACATGTAACAGTGCAAAACTCTCTTGGTGCCACTACCTCAACCCAACAGGAAGTCAACCAATTTGAATTATTATTATGAACAATTATAATTATTATTATTATTTGCTCATTTTCTTTCCTTTGGGACTACATTCCCTCAACCATACAACGGCTCTATTTCTATGCACAGGCACAAATGTGCCTGCCCCGTACCATATTACGCTGCTGTAAAGCATAATAAATGTTCAAAATTTAGCGTACACTTAAACAGATATATTTTTTTAGGTGGGTCTTCTTTTAGGTGGCTAAAACATGTCTTGCTGTCGGTGCCGTTTGGCAGTTCAATGCTCTGCTTCTCTGTTGGTGCTACACGCCGCTTCTCCACACAGGGGAGAGCTGCTGGTCATACAGTCATTATGCCACCAAATGGCAACCAGAATTAAGCCTCATCTGTCGTTGTTTTATTTACATAAAATGTTCATGGTCTATCCTTGATGTTCTTGAAGTAAAGTTTACAAAAGTACAGAGAGTTAAATGTGTACACTAAATAGTGTACACTAAATGGAAACACTTTTTAACTGGAGTTTGTACACATGATTGTAAGTCAGTGTCTAGTGCTATAAACAGAATATGTCAATCAAAACATGTAACACTAATGAATGTAGGGGATCTGCGAACAGCCTAAATGGTATTACTCAGTGTTTTTTCAATCCCTGTCCTGGGGGGCCCTGCCATGCATGTTTGATATTTCCCTGCTCCAACACACCTGATTCAAATGAATGGGTCATTACCAGGCTTCAGCAGACCTTGATGACAATCTGATCATTTGAATCAGCTGTGGTGGAATGTAAATATGTAAGCTTATTAATGGTGATTTTACTCATGATGCACTCATACCTGCAAAGGCACATTATATGAATCATGAAATGTCTCTGTAACTAAGAATAAACTCCTAACTCCTTTACTAAGTCACAAAATGCCCTTCAACACAACCTTTCATTTCTGCCCTGTTTGTCACAACGGATAATGACTGGGCTTATTATTGTGTTTTATATTTCAGTGGATAAATGGAGAGAGAGCATTACGTTGTCCCCAGACAGGTTCCTGACATTTTACCAAAGGGGAAATCAGAGTGTGGGTGTGGGTCCACCGTCCTTTGGCAGATAAGCAGGGTGAGGCCTCATTGGGACCCTCATCTGGTGGCCTGCCTGCAGTGTCCTGATAAAATGTTCACGTGTCAGCATGAACACAGTTTACAGTGAGGACTGCAAACCTGGGCAGGTTCAGGTGAGGATAGGATGAGGTACTGTTCATGGAGGGCTGTTTGGCTTTATGTGCTTTTCGGTTTCATCACAATAATGGATATAAATACAACACTTACAGGTATTCCAAATAAAAGGCACAAACACATAAATTAAGGTTTTCTTTTCTACCAAACACTGTATATTACAACATGATGAATTTCCTTTCTTTTTTATCACACAGCTAAATAAGTGTGCATTATTTACCAGTTTAACAGTTGATGTCCTTTAGCTGGCCAGTTGAGTTTTCTTCTTTTTTTTACTTTTGATTGAACTTTGTTGGTTTAAAATTCCATTTGAATTCAGCTTTGAAGCAGATAAAATGTCTTAGAGCTTTGAGCTGAATGAAAACCTTTTTGTCATAAATTGTCTTCTGGTGATTTGGGACACACAATCCACAGCCGAACAGGTCTACTGTTCATCAGTAAAATTTTAGACATCTTGCTTGGTCAACAGCTTGGCACCCTGTTAACCTAAAATCACACAAACCCCTTTCTTTCACCTTTTATTTATTTTTACACTTTCATTCTACATCCAATAGTTTATTATTCTTCAAGTGGATGACATGTGATCATGTCAGAGTGATTGATTCTAACTAGTTCTGTAATCCACAACAGTTAGCAGCCTATACTTACGGCCATTACTCTGGTAACTCTGAGTGTTCCCTAATAAACTGGAGTGTGTATTGCATGTCATCTCATATAACAGCCTTTTCATTTGGTTTTGGCTTGTTCAAAAGACATAACTTCAGTACTAAGATAACACAATACTAATGTGGACATTACTGACGGCCAAGGTGGTTTCAAAATTACATCTGTCTTCCAGTTTTTCCCCATGCCATAAAGTAGCAAATATATTGTATACTGCAGCTGTTAGAGAAAAGGCTTATTTTAATGTATATTATGGAAAATGAATGTCTACATGAAACAGATGTTAAGGACTGTATTAGATTGCATCGTATCACACTGAATTGCACCAAATTGTCCTGTATTAAAGATGTATCGTCCCTGATTTGTATCGAAGCCCGTATATCTAGATGTATATCAGATTGTCTTACAAGGGAGAGATGCACACCCCTACTTACACCTACTTAAACTAGTTAAACTAGAAGTTTTAAATGAAATTATTATAAATCGTCTTACTTAATGTTGAAGTGGGGATCATTTGACTAATGAAAGTGTATATGGCTGGAGAAATTCAACACAGCCATGTGTTGGATAAATCTGTTTTCTTTCTCTGTGGAAAGTGTGAATAGAGTTTGAAATGTTAAAATGAAAACCTCACCAAAGACAGTTCTGGCTGGCACTGACTCTCGATTGAGCCAGAAGGAGACCTGTGAGAGGATGACCGTCATGATACAGGGCAGATACGTCTGGATCACAAAGTAGCCGATCTTCCTCTTCAGATGGAAGTGAGCTGTCATGACTGTGTATTCACCTGAGGACAAGAAGTACAATGAGAAGGAAGTACAGAGGAGTCCAGCTGAGTGAGGATGGTCACATACAGTGGGGACATGTCGTTTCAGATGTGGAATTTAAAAGGTACATAAGATATCAGAAGAAATACTTGTTATAGTTCAGTGTGGAGAATAGTCCTTCATGATTTATTGACCATTCTAACTGTTCCCTAATGGGAAAGCTAAGTACACAGCTGGCAAAAAGTGTGTGTTCCTGTCAAAAGTTGCTTTGATCACTAGGCTCAGCTGCCTTTGGTGGAAGTCTTCAGCAGTCTGGTTTGTGTAAAGTTCACTAGGCTATTTTCCGGCCCTGTGATGCCCTGCGATGCTGTAAACTTTGGGAGCTGCTGCAGCTGCCATCTTTCATTTCCATCCTTCACTTCCTCCAGGCTGAGAATAAAACAACTTCAAAGAGATATGAAGAGGGTGGACTTAATGCTACAAAAAACTGGTAAAAAGAGAGCACAGTGGGACTGTGAGAACAATCTGTTTGCTCACTGGACAACAAACAATGTCATTCTCCAAGTGATGAAGATGTTGAAGGACCCTACCTTCATGTTTGGGCAAATTAACTACAAGATTCTATTACTAATGGCCATTTTTAGAACGTACCGTACCAGTATCAACAATACCAGGGCCAGATGCATAAAACTGAGCGGAGATGCACAGCTAAAGCTGTGTGTACACACAAAGAGTGGAGTAGAAAGTACAGTATTTTTCTCTGAAATATAATGGAGTTGAAGTATAAAGTACCATAAAACAAACATATTCAAGTACAAGTAGTCAAAATTGTAGTTAAGTACAGTACTTGAGTAAATGTACTTACTTACTTTCCACCACCTCTATTAATAATGTATGTCTAGTGTGTAAGTGTGCACAGTAAGTTGTATACTGAAGGAGAAAAAGTTCAAAAATGGAACTGACCAAAAAATGTGGTCATAAACCATTTTCAGATCATCTATAAGTGAAAGTTTCATACTGAGAATTGCTGCAGCTCAGTACAGAAATGCCAGAGATTGTCTGGCATGAGGAGCAATCAAATGTACTCCTACACAGATCATAATGCTAGAATGATTGAATATTAAAACCAGGTTATGCTTCATACCACAATCTAAACAATAAACAGTTAAAATAGGTCATAACAGGGCTAGTCCCTGTGCTCTAAAAGGTGATAGGTGAGTGAAGTTGAATAAAGTAACAAATAATCTAATATTACAATGTAAATTGATTAACTGTCATACAGTATTAGAATGAAAACCAGGGGCACCTATGGCTGTCTACACTGGGGTGCCGGAAATAACTCTAACTTGTATTTTAACTGTATATTATTTGTGGCTGTATAATCACTAACCTTTATATATCGTTGGCAAATAGCATGATTTCATTCTTACGACTTTGGGTCAGCAAGCATGGTAATATGAAAGTAACTGTTGTCTATGCTCACCAGTGCTGGATTTAATGGTCTCTTTCCCCACAGTCTGGCCCACCAAGTCATACTGGTTGAGTCTGGATCCATCAGCCGCTACATCCACTGACTGGGAGGCATTACGTGTCCAGATGTAGGTAACCTCTGTCTTAGTGTAGGCATCTGATGCAGGGAACACACAGAGACACTGATCAACAAAACAAATCCTACAAATCCCTCTTCTTCGTATTCAATACACAATCACCTAATTAAAGCTATTGGCTCAACTTACAGAGATCAAATGGTATAATTATAAAAGAGGTATAATTACTCTCTTACACTTAGTGTAACAGCAGTCTGATAATTCTATGAAGAGTAGGCCTATAGCCTTCTCTAACTTGAAGTGTATGATAATTCAAATATTTGATTATAACATTTGTAATAATGTCACTGGTCTGTTTCATACTTGTTAAAAAACAAATGCTGGATATTATGCTTCTAACAACTTTGACAATTAAAAGAATAATAAAAACTAAATTTTAATATACAGAGATCCAAGTTAATGTTGCAGGTAACACTTAATATTAAGGTACATGTCATAAGCATTACTTAATAGGTAATTAAGTCCTTTTAAGATGACTGAGACTATATAAGTGTTAATAACAACATGATAAACAAGTTTATTTTCAGATTACTAAGACACTTATAAGAACATTAACAGTTTATACACTGCTTAAGAGTTGTTTTTATATTGCTTTATGATAGCATTCTTAATCATGCATTTATTAACAATTAACTACAGCTTTTAAAGCTAGACAATGCTTTGTTGTGCTGTGTTACATACTAAATAAAAAAAAGTAAAACAGTTTTAACATTTTTTTACATTTTTTAGAATTAGATTTTCCCCAAATCTTCACTGTAAGACTATACAGTAAACGTTTGTCAAAGAAAATGATCATCATTCATCATCTGTTGTCTCACTCAAATAATTTGACAGCAGTCCCTTAATCTGTGTGATGTCTTCTCAAGCAGGCGGAAAGTCCGCCATGTCGACTGCTGGCATTAGAGGAAAAATGCAGAGAAAAGTTCGCAGCTTGTGAACAACTTGGATAAATTTGAAGATAAGCAGATTTTTTTCCTCTGGCAAATTCGCCGTGGGACTGGTGGTGAAGAGGTTTCAGGTGAAACGTGCTGTGGCATGCAGCAATTTTCTCAACCCGCTCAGCTAACTCGCTCCATGGTGCTTACTGCACTGACTACCATTACAATGATGTTCTCTTTGAGTGCTCTACTCTGGTGAGTTAATTTATAATGTTTTTTTGGCTCAATAATTAATGCTGCATTTTATTTTCTGCATAAAATGTAGGAGCCAATGTTATTCATAGGTTTTCTACCTTAAAGTGGAAAGCAAGCGCTGTACAAGCTCTTTAGAAATGAAATGACCACAAAACTGTGGCCCACCACCATGCTTTTAATGGCCGTGCATTTCTGGGCATGTTTGTTAATTAAGAGGCATATGTCTTGGCATGTTGGTAGCTTAGAGGTGTAACTTAAGTTTGAGGTTTCACATTGTTTTTATGCAAAACCATTGCAACTTACCACGTTTGGACTTTTTGTTAGGCAAGTTAACAATAAATTAAGGCTTGTAAATTAATCAGTGTGGGAAATAACTGTGTCACAGTCTGGTTGTGGGGCTGCACGTGGTCATTAACCTGATGTCCACACTGAGTTGCAGGGATTAAGTTAAAGACATTAACATTCCTGACAACACTTTAAATTAAAAACAAACAAACAAAAAAGGGAAGTTCGGTGCAATTTTTCAAGTTTTTATTTTTTCTTTCTTGACCTGAGAGTGTAATAGCTGTCTTGTGTTTATATTTTTGTTTTGTAACACAAGTAAACATTTACTGAAGTCTGTGTTTAAAACAATGAGCATATTATTTTGAGTTAAAATGAGGCCAAGTTTTAGGCTGTGCAGTATGGATGAAGGGAATCTGCTCACACTTACAGCTGCCAAACTTGAGAGGACAGGAGTGAGAGTCCATGGGGAAGTCTTCCAGGTGCATGGGGCATTCAGCTTGAACTGTTAACCTGGCAACACACACACACACCCACACACACACACACACACACACACACACACACACACACACACACACACACACACACACACACACACACACATTGTTTAATTAAATCCTTACAAAGAACAAAATGCATTTCTTTTTCTGCATTGTAAAATGATCTGAGAATGAGACATTGTTTTGATGAATACAATGTGTCATTAAGGGCACAAGCTTGCACAAGCACAAGCTAGGAAGAGAGCAATTTTAAAATTTCACCAGGAAAATGCTCTGTTGAGTATAAAAATATCCTTTCTCCTGACATGCAGCAGCACATTAAAGAGACAGACATACAACATATAACAGCACGGACAATAAGAAGATCACGCTGAGACAAAGTAAGACTTCGGTCATTGTGTCCTGGGTAACAAAGGGCACATAGCTCGGTCAAAGCATTGACAGCCAGATGTGCCTTCCTCCAACATCTTCAGTCTATTTCTGAATAATATGCTGTCATAAAATGTGAGGTAAGAAGCTTACTGTGCATGATTGATTTTGAGTATGAAGGTTTATTCTTTTGAAGGTCCTGGATAGGACACCACTGCTTTGTTTCTATGTCCCCTTCATTATCAAAGTGACTTTGTCAACTGTAAAATCTAGTTATTGTGTTGTTACTGTGACGTTCCTGCTGACAGGTAAGTGACAGTCCACATTATGACCTTTCATGATTAGTTATTACACAAGGGCACTGTTTGGTGACTCAAGGCATAGAACACAGTGTCTGTTCCTGCTTTTTGAAGAAATGTCGTTGCTGAAACTGATCGCAATCCGTAGAGCCAGTCGGCCCCGTCAGCCTGACGGATTTTTCCTTCAAGTACAATCTTAGGTTATATCTGTACCTGGATTAGTTACTGACTTAATGCACCACCCAGCAAGCATGCTACATGACCCAAATGAAACACACCCATGATGTGACCATGCATGCTGGGTTTAGTTATTGTGCTAAATGCTAAAATGGCCATGGAAGGTCATCATACATTCACTGTGTGTGAGACCTTTCTGCTGTTTTTGATCATCCCTGTCAAGGCTCATTCAACTAAAAACCTTTTGAAGATTTTGAGAAGTGCACTAGGACAAAAAAGGCGTGAACTGGTTTTATTATGCATTGAGAATGGGAATTAGCTCACACATGACCTTCAGAAGTCACTGATTGCTGTACTGTACTGTAGGAGACTGTCAACAACCACTGCCTTATCATGTAATGCAGCTTTCTCTGTTTTGCATTACATCTTGTGTAAAAACTGTGCAGGCTCTCTTTTTGCTTCGGTGTGTGTGTTTGTGGGGTGTAGCTGCTGTCAGTTTACACCAATCAGCCTTAACATTATAATCACTGACAGGTGAAGTGAATAACATTAATTATCTTGCTATAAAGGCACCTGTCAGTGGATGGGATATATTAGGCAGCAAGTGAACATTTTGTCTTCAAAGTTAATGTGTTGGAAGCAGGACAAATGGGCACGCATAAGGATCTGAGCGACTTTGACAAGGGCCAAGGGAGAACAACCAGTGACAGGGTCATAGGCACCCAAGGCTCACTAATGTGTGTGGGGAGCAAAGGCTAGTCCGTGTTGTCCAATCCCACGGAAGACCTTCTGTAGCACACATTGCTGAAAAAGCTTATGCTGTTTCTGATAGAAAGGTGTCAGAACACACAGTGCATCATAGTGACGACTGGATTAAAAGTTAGTAGCCTATCTTCACGGAAGTCTTTGCCTGCACATGTGTGATTCTAGTCTTTTAATAGGGATTTGACTGCAATTGTCTTCCTAGATCCTAGTAATTTTTATTGGATCTTTTGCCCGGATAAAGGATTAAGTCATTGGACTCGGATCTTAGCTGGATTTTAACTGTGGACTTAGCAAGGTCTGTTTATAGCCAGTTTCTAATGAGCACTTTTGACACTTTAATCATTGCTATATGTAGTGTCTGCCAGCCGGCTTACTTAAAGTTACTTACAGGACATCAGACTGTTGAAACAGGTTCTAAGAAGCAAGGACTAGTTGATCATGGGTGTTTCATCCATAGCAGCTGCTCAATCAACTCTCCATATTGAACACTTCCCGTGATGTTGGCTCATCAACCAACTGTTCAGCTGCTGTCCCACTCGGTGATGCCACCCTTATCTGGTCCAGATCAGCCAGGACCAGGGGGGGAACCAATTCTTTCAACTGGTGCCCTGGTCCTGAATGATGACATCTGGCCCACCCTTGGGGCTAAACCCAAGGTCCAAGCCTGCTCCACTCCATGCAACTCTGAGCCGTGGGTCCACATCAGGAGCAGCAAAGGTCGGGCTAAAGGCTCTTTCCAGCTGTGCACTTCTGACAAGCTGCCACTGAGCAATAAATTCTAAGCACTGAGGATAGACTGCACTCTTCACAGCTGGGTGACCATCCATTCTCCACTCCCAGGCTAGTTGGTGGCTCTCCTGGTTGTTGGCAGACTGAACTCAACTGTGGCTGTAGGCGTGATTTTAGTCTGAGGGGCTGCTTGGGTGGCGGTCACCACAGGGGCTTGAATCTTGGCTTTGTCTCTCTCTCTTGTTTGGACAACTCCCCCAGCTGTAGCTGTGTTAGTTTATTGGCCAGCTGTATATTAATTTCTTCCTCCTGACATTTTCCTTTCTTGTGGTTTTCCACGTGATGAATCAGTCCATTTTAATCTGGCCCACAGTGTTGTCTAGCCTCTTTTGCACTCCTTCTGGCATGGCTTTCTTCACCTCCAGTGAAAAGGCTCTGAGTAGTGGTATTTGAATTCCAGGCGCTCCCAGTCTCATCCATCAATCTTTGCTGCTAGTTGGAGGGGCACTTGTCATCCTTTAGTACCTCTGCTTCCAGCTTTGATGGATCCAATTTTTCTGGGTAATGTTTTCTGAGTTTGGCAGTGTCCACCAAATTCCACATCCTCAATTGTATTTCCAGTCACCAAAGCTGGTATTGTGCTGCATGGAAAATATCTTCAGTGGTGTACTTACCAGTCTCATCATGCATGAGTAGAGCATTTAAATCTCCTAGCACCAGTCTTAACCCTGCCATGCTTTCCTCCAGTGCCTTTATTCACTTGTTTGCTCCATCTGTGAGGGCAGGCAACCCTCCTGCCAGGCCTATCATGTTCATAATGGACCACAGCAATTACCAAGTTTGGCCTGGCCCCATAATTTTAAGAGGATACATGCCATCTCCTCCTCTGCCCCCGTGTCATCTCTTATGTTGAGCCAATTAGGGTCAGATATCCCGTTAGGGGGCAATTCAATAGTCTGGTTTTCTCGACCTGCTTCCCATTTCTCAATTCCATGTAGTCCTCATCCCTGCGATTTGTATGACTGATGCTGTGATGATCCTAATGTAGTGCTGGTGGTTCTCTCCTCTCCTCGTTGTCCTCTGTTTCTAGAGTGCTATGGAGTCGAATGTGATATTTTTTCAACTATTCTGTCTCCTCACCATAGTAGTATGGTCCCCTCGTAGATCCACCACAGGCGTTGGTGCATTTGTTATGACAGAGTTTTTTCATCCTGACGTGGATTTGGGTGTGCTCGATCTATGCTAGGTTTTACCAAATGCTGGCAGGTTTCTCCTGAGTTATTCCTTCCTGCACCTGATAATCACTTATGTCTTGCTCTGGGCTGAGGACAGAAGCTCTTGGGGCTCCTGGTTTTATACTGATGAAGATTCTGAGGAGTCTCCACCTCTTTTCTTTAAAACCTTTCTCTAAGATGTGTTTTTAATAGTGTCTTACTTATCCTGGGACAGGGACAGGGACTTTCCAAACTGTGGCATGCCTGGGCATGCCTGATTCCATTATTTCTGGGCCTTTCCACAGTATTTTTAAGAAAAGATTTCTCACAGAAATACATATGATTGCAAATACCGTCCTTTTACATGCATTTTATATAATTTTTTTTACAGCAGTCAGCCTATTTTTAACCCATTTTCCTGCTGTGCTTAAGTTTGGTAATTTCTCCCATTAATCTCCCGTTTTCATAGTGATACAGATCAAATGGGGGTGTCTTATTGTCTGTGCGGTATATGTGTTGTGGAACCTGGCAACCCAACCCAGAGGCAGAGGTGAGCATGCGCAAATAACCCTATTTGTCAGTCATCCCAAAGCTTGCTAAGCACTCCACTACACTCAGTTTGCCACTGGAAATGAATGAAACCAGTGCCAAGAAGAAGAAGAACTTGCTGCAAGACTTTCCTCTTTGTTGACAATTGTCTATCTCACTTATGCGGGGCATAACCTCATGCTTTTAATCACGCCATCATATAAAAAAGAACACTGCTTCATTACTGGGTGCTAACATTAGTAGTGCTTTATAGGCTAACATTAAAAAGTACCCTGCTAGTCTGTACTGATATGAGAGGAGCCGTACCAAGCTAAATTTCAGGCATCATATGCCATCAAAGAGGTGGAATGCAACATTGAAATACATCAAAATGCATGACTGTCAAATCAACAATAACAATGTAACCCTAGCTAGTTACCAGGACATCAGCAAACTAGTAGTGATTGTTTTATGCTTGTTATAAAGAAAATGACCATAATACATTGAAACGACACAGAGCTCTCATAATCCATGTAACCATAACACAGGGCTAGGACTAAGTGGTAGGGTCAAGGGGTGTATTAGGATTGGGCTCTCATAGCTCTCATTAGTATCATGGTTGGTCATTTATTGTAGGTCACTACTACTTCAGTCAAAAAGTGAGTCCACAGTAATATTGAATATCTTGGATGGATCACACATCACCAAAATATGGACTGGCCTTTTAAGTTAAAACAGACACAAATACCCCAATCTGGCACATATTATGTAATTGCCTCATGTTGAACGAAGGTGTGTCTAAAAGCCATGACCCCACTGCGGTCAGTATGTCACCTTCCCTGGAGATACAAAGCCCCTGTCAGATTTACAGGTTGTAAGTTTGACCCCTGCTGATGGCAGCACCCTGTAGAGTTAAAAGTGCAAAAAAAAAATACAGACACTCGCAGGTGCTCCCAATCTGCTGATTCAGGCTGCAAAACACAGACCACTCTCCCTCTCACTTTCTCAGTTTTTAACTGCTCCTCCTCAAACCTACAGTTTGGATGCATCAACAAAGAAAATGAGAGGATTACAGAAGACTAATAGAGAGTTTTGTCCCATGGTGCAACAGACACTTGAAGCTCAATATCAGCAAGACCAAAGAGCTGGTGGTCAACTACTGGATGGAAGAGGAGGTCCTGTCCTGGTTATCATCCAGGGAGAGAAACTGGAGAGGGTACACTCATGTTAGTACCTCAGGCTCCAAATCAATAAAAAAACGGAATATTCAGGGTGGGACAGAGAGCACTGTTCTTCCTGAGGGAACTCAGAAGACCTTCAGTAGCCTGTTGCACATTAAGATCAATCAATCTGTACTGTCAGTGCACTGATCTTTCCTGTGTTGTGCTGGGGTCGGTGGCGTCATAGCTGGTGAGGCCAACTCAATAAGTTAATAAGCTCTGTTGTTGGGATGGAACCGGACAACTGGAACTAGACTCCTGTGCTGTTTTTCCACCACGTTTTTTTTTAGCTGCGCTGAGTCAAACAGAGCCGTGCTGATTTGCTTTTCTATCACCAGTTTTACTGCTCCGAGTTAAGCTGAGCCATGCTGGCAATGGAACTGCTCTGGAGTAGGGCCAAGATGCGCCCGCCCCGCCTCCGAGCAGGTTGTGTTGACATCTCACGACTTGAATCGATACTCATGTCAACTCATGTCTGTGCAGGAAACCTGAGAGAAAGATGTTTTTAAAAGTCAGTGTGTTCAGCTCTCAGTACTTTTGTAGCTTCTAACTGAATCTCTTTGGCTCCTCTCGTCCTGTTTGTTCTTCCAAACATCTGCTGTGTTTTACGGTTTCATCATGTTTTCTTTCAGCTGTTTTGGGAGTCATGTTTAGGCACAGCAGGTGAAAATGCAATGTTTCCTAAAATGACTAAATAACGGGGGGCTTTTATTGTGAAGAAGTTAAACTGAGTAGAACCACATCGACAGATGTTATCGACAAACGGCAATGGATAATCCCTCTCAACCTCTCCATAATGGGTTATGGTTAGGGTTGGGGGTTAACATCACTGCAAAAGATGTCATGTGCATAAAAATGTCAGTCAGTGTTTTGTCTGTGATGATCAGTGTTGGTTGTCGTTACTTGCACGTTACTGTTATCTACTGAGAGAAGTAGCATGTTAGAGTACTTTAGAGTTACCAAAAATTACGGTGAAACCCCTTTGCGACTCATTGCGCGTGTCGGTTATATTTTCCAGACAGTGTGTAGCCAGCTGTACATGTACCTTTGAATGTATTGACTCTACCGCCATTTTGTAGCCTTCTTTACGGCCCACAATCAGTAACTCTGCAGCCTAATAATAGGAATGACAGAAGCAATATAACATTTACAGCTCTTTATTTTGCTAACAATCTGACAGTGACTGGGCAGAGGCATTCAGTATTAGGCACAGCTGTTTCAATGAAAACAATATAACACGGGCTCTGCAGGCCTAGTATATGATGTTTAAAAATGCAACTAATGAACCCATAAACTAAGAGTGCTTACATAGAAACGATAAAAGCACAAATACAATGAAAGTGCATGTTTTTTTTTTTTTTCAAAACATATTCCTACACACAAACTATAAAAGTTAATGTAGGCTTTTCAAACACACAGACTCACCCAACCAATGTTCTGTTCTCTGTAGTTTAGTTTAGTTTTTAAAATTACTGATTATAAAGCAGGAGAAGAAGTTTTCCAAAATGTTTGTCTGACAGACTGTTCCTCTTGGGGTTAAGGGCAGGACTTCCAAGGGTAGCTCCCATGCTTTGAATTGTGGGCGGGAGTATTTTTTTAAACAGACATCTTGGGGCACATGTCAGATTTTATGAACTTGCTGGGAAGCACGAACTAGACAAGACTCACACTGAGCATGACTTCTGCCTCACAACAACAACTAATCACGTCAGCCATTTTCAGCCGAAGCTGACGTCTGCAGCCATAAATAATAACTGTTACAGCAAGCCCAGCTAATCAGCAAAGATCTGAGGAGGTGCTGTCGACTTTGCCGTCCAACTCTGAGAAAGGTGTATGCAGCAGAGTCAATAGATGCCTTATCTTAAAGCTGCCATGTGAAAACATTATTATTGTAGATTACAACAAATGTGAAAGGCACTGCAGATGGATGAATGTTTTGTTTTTGTAATTTTTATGTACTGAGGTACAGATTTTGAAAAGCTTTTATTTTGTAGACTGTCTGATTATTGGAAGGACTTTCTGAATAAAAGGGGAATTTAAATGATGAAAAAGTAGCCATGTGCAGTAATAAAGATCATTGCGGATGCCATACACTGAGAGGTATCAAGATGGATCGCGATGCGTCGAGAATTGTTTTGCATTCGAATCGCTGACAGCTGAATCATAATTGTGAGGCTAATGAAGATTCACACCTCTAGTTACGGATTACTTTTATGAAAAACAAACTAAACAACAAGTTAGTTCTTGAGTTGTAGCACTAACGTGTTACATTACATTACAACAAAAAAGTAATCCAAGTACCCCAACGGATTACTTTGTAACAAGTTACCCCCAACACTGGTGATGATCCAGTGTTAGTATATATATAAAGAACAATAATGAATCAAATATGGACCATTGGAAGACTCCACAGGACACAGGTGTCTAGGATTAGCTAGAATCACCACAATGAATGACATGAAAAATATTTTGCAGATGTGATTAAAATCAACGTTCTATTCAATGTTTAGCACTATACTAGTGAAACCGAATAGGAATTCTGTATGCAGCTATAAAACCTGGATGACTGAACATTTCATATCACTAGTTGTAATAACTATACAACCAGCTACCTCATGGTGTAGAGCAGGGTCCCATCCTCCATAATCCTCAGCAGCTTGTTGGGCATGGTCATGTTGTGGGCCACAGATTTCTTGCCATTATGGAAGAAGGTGTCAGGGGTCCAGATCTTACTGGCCATCAGATTGTTGAGAGGCAGAATGTTCATTGGTCCATGGAACTTCAATCGCTCATCCTTCCAACTCTGACGGAAGAAAACATCTACAGTGTACTCCTGAAAGAGACACAGAGCAGGGACCACAATGTTAAAAAGAGCCATGTTTGCATATAATGACTTGTCACAAACACAGGTAACTGATCAACTTCATGATCAATGAATGTCTCAACATCAAGCAGCATCTTTATCCCTCTTCTTCATCTCCTTTCTGACCCTAGAATTGGAGGATTGGGGGGATGGATAAGATTTTCTGTCCACCAAGCACATTCACGTTATGCAGTGACTGGCCAGATGTGTGTGATGGACAAACCATCTGAAACTGTGCACTATTATCCCCATTTTCAAATCAAATTAAGTTTTACTGTCTATTGTCACGTCAAGTTTAATTACATGTGACTTTTAGAAAAATGAAACAATATAACCACTACACAATATTATATGGGAAATGAGGTGTGATAATAGCATTGGTGTGACAGAAATATATGGCAGGTGGATGAATCATAAAACATTAATTATAAAGTATTTGCAAAGTCCTCTGTACAGTCACTGGTTAAAGGTGCAAGTTGTAAGGAATGGCCAGAATTCAAAGGTAGCTCCAAAACTAGAGTGGGCAGCAACTTCTAACTGCTGGTCACTCTACTCTTAGCTGTAGCTATCTTTGGCTGTAGTGACAATAGTCTGCCTGGGTCGCTGCCATGGATCACCTGGGTAGTCACCATGCTGAGCAGTGCTCTTGTGGACATGGCTGGACACCAGACTGGGACTGAACACAGCCTCCAAGACCGACAGCGGTCAGTACGAACACAGGCAATATAATGTAGTTTGGAGGCGATTTACAGCAGCTCTGATCAGGAAGGACTCTGGGGGATGGGACATGGCAGGCGGGGCCAGGAGAGGCATAAAGATGCAGAGGAGAGAGAGAGTCCAGCATCAGCAGCGGGTGAAAATGAGAGTGTGGAGCTGGAATGTTTTTACATCTTTTTCGGTGAATTGAGGATTTATTTCGACCAAACCAGAGGTGATGGTGGAAAGATAAAATATAACTCACCAAAACATTCTTAGTTTAAATGAAGTGTGTTTAAAGATGAGTTACAGGAAACTTGGATTCAGAAGTCAAATCATTGGAACTGAGAACTAAGGTATACATGTTCTCGTGTGTAAACTTTTTTTTTTAAACACTGTAAATATCAAAATCACAATATGACCAAGATCGATACAAAATTGAAGAAGCTGGAACTGCTTCTGCAATTTTGCAGAAGCTGCAATTTTATGATTAAAATGTATAATGAAGCACTGTAGTGCTGCAGACAATTCCTGGTCTACAAATGTTCTCCAGTAATCATATTTGTTTGGTACAGGCACCAACAAATGTCACATTGTCATTTTTTTCAGGGAAAATAAAAATTGTGATGCACAAGTTATCCCCACAAATCATGAATCATATCCCAATTGTATTATCTGTCAAAGCAATTGCAATATGTTTTTTTTTTCATTTAATTTTTCTTTTTTTAACCATATTGTTAAAATCATATATCAAGTACCACACAGTCCCATGGTTGGTCTGCTTGTCTTTCACGTGATACGTATAGCCTATGAATCAATGGCACAAGATTCCCCAAGAGATACTGTGTCTCTGAATGTTGTCTATTCTATCCATCAGCTTATAAGTGGGTCCAACAAACACTGACAGACTTTGTCTTGTTCAGTCAAGAAATATTTATGGGCAGAGTCGCCCAAACCAACCCGAAATCACCCTTATTTGTGTCTAGTCATGCAGATACAGTTTTAGTGGCCAGATATTTTAATACGTGATTCATGCAACTACTCCAAAACAATGAGGTCAATTTGTGATGCTCACATTATGAAGAAAAGTTAAAACAATAAATAAATAAAATATTAAAATAATAAATAATAATAAATGAAGATTTATTTTCACAAAACAGTGTCTCTTCATGCTGTAAACTGTTTTAAACTACTTTCTATGTCTGCATTAGTACAGACTTTTTTAAAGTTGAGCAGGATCATCTCACTAACATTGAGTAATACCTTGTCTATTAATATAATAGATGTATAATAGAAGGATTTTTCTGTGTTTTCTTTGAAAACATCCATATGTGGTACATTGTGTTTTCAAATCATTCATGTCCTGTTATCCTGGTGTGTTCTCAGCTTCAGACAGAGTTCATTGCGTGTTCGTGACCTGGCCAAGCAGCACCTGGACGGGTGCGGACCTGTCGGTCACAGATCCAGCTGGTCCCTGAGGCAAAGTGTCAGCCACAGTTTACATCAACATCAATCCCTCCAGCCGAGTGGAAACATCACTCTCTCGTTCTGTCTCTCTCATTACAGTATATGTAGATCCACATTTTCATTGGACTGCACAGGAGGTTCCAGCAGTGTGTCAGCAAATCTGTGCCAGAACAAACTCTGATGAGTTAGGTGTCCTACTGTCATGTCTTTGATTTTGGTGCTGCAAGCAGCAATGTTTAAATGATGGCTTCTGAGGAAACAAAGGGAATACTTTATTATAAAATCCACTAGTAATTTAAATATCATGAGCTCAAAATGAACTATAATTATCTTCTTAACACTGTGTAAGCCTGAGCAGTCTGGTTAACCATCCCTTCTTTCTTCAGTCGGTATCAACACACAATTAATCCTCTTGAAGCCAATCATTTTCTTGAGGTTCCAAAAACAAAATGAAACCATCAGTTTCTTATTCAAATAAGAACATAGACTATGTTTATTCAGAGTGTAATAGTACATGTATTTGTCCTGAACCATCACATCTGTCACACTTTGGCAAGAGCTTCTGGTCAGCTTTCTGGTCCACACTCCAATCCAAGGTGCTACAATAGGTACACAAAGGTACACAATAAAATAAGTCAAAGAACTGTGGTGAGGTCAAATGAGAATGCTTCTTTTAAATCAGCTGTGTAGGAGAATTTCAGAGAGCGAGTGTTGGATTGGAGGAGGACGACGAGGTTTGTCTGTGTTCTTAAGGAGCCTGGAGGACACTAGGAGGAACAAAGTGCAACTTAAACTACTGTCTGTTTAAATTAAATAAAAATAAAATTAATGTTATGCATTTGGGATTTTCAATTCCTTCTTTTCTGTTGTATATGTCTGAATACGTACCATCATACTTGTACTCAAACTGTGACCCCAAAACCAAGGTATGTATCAAACCATGACTTCCGTCTGCTATCACACTCTTAATGTTTATGTTTGTATTTGTGTAACAGACTGTGAATATGACATTGTTGTAGTGAGCAGGTCCAGGTGGCTCAACAAAGTGTGTCACTTTAACATGAGAGACCACAGTTTGTTCTAACAACAGTCAATGGTGCTTTCTTTTAACCACACTATAGTATTTAAAGAAAGAACCTAGATTTACCATAACCTGGATGACTGAGAACCTTCATCAACATGTCGCTTACCATTTTGGGAAGAATGCCCTTCAATTGGTACGGGAGTATGAAAGAACATCCAGGAAGCTGGCTGATTACTGGAACCACCTGCGCTTCAACTTGAGATGCAGGCAACACAGGATAATTCCTAAGAGCTTACGCCTGGGTTCCAGCGTGAAAGGACACAGGGCCACAAGGATCCTTCAGAGGGCTCAAAACCAGCAACTCAATGAAAGAGTGCAACAGATTAATTTCACCATCGATGCACTCACTGCTAAGACTGACCAGACATTTGAGGAACTAACATCACTGCTACCATGCAGTGTCCTGGAAAATGTCTCCAAGTTTGTTGAGAAGGCACAAGCATCACAACACACTAGAGGTAAGGAATGGAAGACACAAAAATTCCAAACTTTCCAGGCAACTCACATAGAACAGAAGTTCTTACCTGGAGAAATAAGGACATCAACAACACAGCACATCCAGACATACAAGATAAGTGGGTGAAAAACTTGTCCAACAGACAACTCACCCAACCAGAAAAGGATGTTCTTGCCAAAGGACTGAACTTTGCAGTAGCTCCAGAGCAGATACCAGTAGTAGATCTCATCACAGCAACAGAGTCACCCATCAGAAACAACAAGCTGGCAGACACAGAGGCAGAACAGCTATGGTTGAAGGTATCAGCCACTCTTGCTAATGCAAAAGCATCCCCCTCCAACCTGACTACTGAGGAAAGGAAGGCCCTGGCATTACTCAAAGGAGACCAGAACATAACCATCTTGCCAGCAGACAAAGGTAGATGCACTGTAGTGCTAAACACAGCAGACTACTACACCAAAGTCACTGATCTTCTTAGTGATACTAACACCTATGAGACTCTGAGGCAAGATTCTACCAATAGCTACAAAAAGAAGGTTATAGAATATCTACAAAAACTAGAAAAGGACAAAGCCATTGACAGGCCATTATATTACCGACTGTACCCCGGGGAAGCCATCCCATGTATCTATGGACTCCCCAAGATACACAAGGAAGGAGCACCACTCAGACCCATCATCAGCAGCATCAACTCAGTTACCTATAACATATCCAAGCACTTAGCCAGTATCCTAGTTCCTTTGGTCTGTAACACTCACCACCACATCAAAAACTCACAGGATTTCACCAGCAAGGTGAGAGAGATAACAGTGGACCCAGACGAAACAATGGTTTCTTACGATGTCACATCACTTTTTACATGCATTCCCACTCAAGAAGCTGTTAAGATGGTGAAGAAATGCCTGCTACAGGACAGAACTTTGTCCAGCAGGACCAACTTCACCCCAGATCACATTTGTGCCTTACTTGATCTCTGTCTGACGACCACCTACTTCCAGTACAGTGAAAGCTTCTACAGACAGTAGCACGGCTGTGCCATGGGCTCACCGGTGTCCCCAATAGTGGCCAACCTCTACATGGAAAAAGTTGAGAGCAGAGCCTTGATTACCTTCACAGGAACTGCTCCTAGCCACTAGTTCAGGTATGTGGACGACACCTGGGTCAAAATCAGAGCAAGGGAAGTGGAAGCCTTCACAGAACATTTAAATGCTGTGGACAATAACATCAGAACAAGTTCACACAGGAAGATGTCAGAGGAGACGGTCTGCCCTTCTTGGACTGTGCAGTACACACTGAAGAAGACAGAAACCTCAACATTGAGGTATACAGAAAACCTACACACACAGATCAATACTTGCTGTTCGACTTTCATCACCCACTGGAGCACAAGCTGGGGGTCATCAGAACCCTAATCCATCGGGCTGAGACTGTGCCCACTAAGTCAGGGGGGAAAGAGAAGGAACAGAAGCACACCAGGGGAACACTTAAAACCTGTGGCTACCCAAACTGGACCTTTGTCAAAACCGCTAAAAGATCCAGAGCAGACAGAGAGGAGGAGACGAGAAAGGATAACAACATTGTCATTCCCTATGTCACAGGAACATCTGAGAAACTCAGGAGGATCTTCAATAAACATCATATCCCGGTTCACTTTAAACCTACCAACACACTAAGGCAGAAACTTGTCCATCCTAAGGACAAACACCCAGGCATAAACAGTAATGTAATGTCATTTATGCTGTTCAATGCAGCCAGGACTGCACAGATTTGTACATTGGGGAGACAAAACAACCTCTCCATAAATGAATGGCACAACACCAGGAGGGCCAACTCCTCAGGTCAAGACTCCGCTGTCCACTTACATCTTAAGGAGAAAAATCATTCCTTTGAGGACAGCAATGTAAACATCTTGGCCCGAGAAGACAGATGGAATCTGCAGAGGAATCCATCTATGTCAAACTGGAACGACCGTCTTTGAATAGCGGAGGTGGCCTAAGACATTACTTATCACCCACCTACAATGCAGTACTGAGTTCCCTCCCCAGACAGCTTAACAACCATTCACACCTGGGCTCACCTAGCATCAGCAACCCACATGAAGGCCAGTTTGACCAACCACCCACAAGTGGCCCTAACGACTCTGAAACTCAGAGCTCACACGTGTCCTTAACGACTCTGTAAGAACACACCCACACAGAGTTTAAAAGCCAGCCTACTCCTCTCCAGTTAGTTAGAACTGAAGAAGCTTCTTGGATGAGAGGTGAAACATCTTCAAGAAACTGAAACAAGTCCAGTTGCCTACGATACAGCACCTAGATTGGGATCTTTAAGCTAACATAAAGGCGTCCTGAGTTTCCTCAAAAACAAATAAAAGATATGTTCACATTCATGTGTGTCCTTGAGACCTAATAAATGTGTCAAGTGCATTAAGTACATGCATATGAAATCATTCCACAGGTTTCAGATGGGAAAGGGGGTAAAATAATGGGGCCTGATGGAATTTATAACAAGACAAAAGTAATACCAGGACCAGAAAATAAATGAATTAGGGCTGAGCAGAACAGAAACACAGTGTAACTGTTGTGTAGCTGGACAGACTATTGGGCAAAGACTGGAACACTAAATTATTTAACGTTCTATAACATCCTTATAGGCAGACGCGGATTAATGCACAGGCTTCCCTAGGCTGCAGCCTAGGGGCCCCACGTGTGGAGGGGCCCTGGCGTCACAGCCGTGGGGGACTTTTAAAACAAGGTGATTTCATCCCCCCGACTTTCTCCTAAGGTATTAAACCGCTTGCCCGCACTCGCGGTGTACCAGCGTACTAAAATGGAGCGCACCTCAGTCCCCTATACATGAAAACCCATTGGCCAAGTTAGATTGATTGACAGCCATCAAGCCAATCACAGCCATTTGACCAAACCCACTAGTCCTGGCCCCCCGGGAAAGTAAACACGTACATGCTAACACGGAGCTGCCGTCACTCGCTGCCGCAGACAGCGAACAGAGCAGAGGTATGAAACGGTTATTTAACTCGTTAATAATGTAGGATTGTGTCTGTAAATAACTAAACTGTGTCTTGCTTTGTGGCATGTCCGCTAATATTAAGCAAGCCAGGTGGCAAAAAAAAGTTAATGCAAGCCAGGTAAAGTTAATGGTAACTGACAGATAGTTTTCTAGAGACAGCCACTGATTTTGATATTATTCAACATTATCATTATTCTTTTTGTTAGGAATGCCAAACAGGAAGAGGCAGCAGAAGATTGACTTGGAGTTATGTGACAGGAGGGAAACAGAAAGCTAGCTTTCAATCCATAAATGCACTAGTTCAATTTTATGGTAGTACATTCATATTCTTGCATTGATGCCATGTAGGTGTTCATTTACGTAACTTAAAGCTATTTGTTGGAGCTTAAAACCTTCTTTTCAATGAAGAAAATCTCCTACATCAACTCATCCCTGTTACTGCTCTCAGAAACTAGAAAAGAATAGAAATGAAGACAATGAAATGCAATAAAACTATTAAAATCTTAAATAATAAGAGGAATAAAATAATATAGAGTACAATAAAGGCTAGGATGAAAGATTAGTTAAAACAGATTAGAACAACAAAATATATGTAAAATAATTAATAAAAAAACAGATAAAAGAACAACAAAAGAATTGAATGTTTCCTAATCAAAATCAAGGCTGTTTGTTCTAAGTTTACATAAAATATTTCAACACTTCCATGTTCAGGAATATTAACATTGAGTTCTTTATGTAGGATGTTTCTGAGGAAGGGAAGTTCAGGAGTCAGGACAAAGGAGAGCATGGAGAAGATGAGGGAGAGAACAGGAGAGAAGTTGGAGAGAAGACAAGAGGGGGAGAACACAGGAGAAGAGAGGGAGAACACAAAAGAAGGAGAAGGGGAGAACATGAGAGGAGGAGAGGGAGATAACACAAGAGAAGACGGAGGAACACAGTGTTCTTGCCAATTTCACTCACTCACACTTGTTCTTTAATAAGACATATACATTAATTTCTTAATACCATGGTATGTGATTGCTTGTGAATATATAATATCTTAGGTTAAAGAGCGTTGTGTTATAATGTACATTTTGAATGCAATATTATTGGCATATCCTAGTGAAGAAAATCTAATATCTATATGCATCGCATTAGTTTTGGAGACTGAAACAGGGGCCAAAGGTGGTTGTGGTGCTCATGTGCTACCCCAGAACCCCCCCAAATTTAAAATTGCTGCTCCACCCCTGTGGAGGGGTCCTTGAATTGGTCAGATTATTTTTTAGAAATTTAAATACACTTGTATAATTATGGTACTGGTATGGAAAAATTCATTGACCTCTATTGGTCCATGGGGTAATAAACAAACAAAACAGCACTGATTGGGCAGACATGGGTCACCTCATCCAATCAAGCTCATCGATTTGATTTGACCTACCTGTGTGCTAACTGGAGTGTGTGTGGATCATGTTTGCCAAATATTCTCCTGCACTGTTACACATGGTGCAAAATTAATTTTTTTCTGGGAGAGCATGATGCATAAGGGGGGGCCCACATAAAAAATAGCCTAGGGGCCCATGACTACCTTAATCCTCCTCTGCTTATAGGTCAAGTCTCTGTATCCTTCTGCTCAACATCATGTGTGGCACTCCTCTGTTAAAGACCACACACTGCACGTCATGTCTTTGTTTTACGTATCTCTTTGGTTTATTTCTGTGAAATTTCTGTATAATGTCTTTATTATAGATATTTTTATTATTTCTCAGCCATGGGTATGGGTCCCACTGATCTCCTATAACTGACACCTTATTATTTCCTAACTGTATGTTCAGTGGCTGTCTGTTGTTAATGGGCTGTGCTTGGGTTTTTTTGTGGTTGTTTAAAATAAACAGGCAGTGGTGGAGCTAATGCAGTGGACTGTGAGCTGTAGGTGCCCTGTTAAACACACCACCTTGACTGGCTGTCACAGTTCTAGTGTCTCCACTGCAACACATTTAAAGCCCCCCGTCCAGTGTATTTTGGTATTTTTCACCAGCAGTAACTTGACATAACTCGTGAAACAGCTGAAAGCAAATACAAGAGCTTAAAGGACTGTTAATAATCTGTTAAAGTTTAGTGATAATATTGGGTTGATAATCACATTAAGAAGACACATGTCATGTAGCATTTTCCATTAGAAAAAGGTAATGTATAGAGATAACCATCTGAACCATCTGTCTTGTTTTGTACAATGTGTACATGAATTACTCCAGATGACGACGTGCTATAACTCAAGATATTTATTTGTCAAAACGGACATGAATAGGCTCACTGTTTTGCAGGAAGGATATATTCACACACACTGTGACTTCCTGGTCACGATTATCTGTGGATACTCCAATCACAATTGGCATTGTTCAACATCAAATAAGGATACTTGACTGTACTGTTGTCATCAAGTCATGATATATTCTATGTGAATATTATCTGCCATCCATTGTGGCCATCATGAAAGTAAGAGGAAGCATTATGTATTTATTTTGCAGCCCTTATCCAACACGTAAACTACCATCTGTGTTTACAGGTAAGAAATCACAGCATATGAAGTTTAAGTTTGACAGTATTATGTTTTTAATGTCATGGTTCTTATAAAAGAGATTAAGATAATAAGATGACAATAAGAAATGCATAGTTAACCAGCCAATTTGCCCCCCACCCCTTTCTTTTGGTGGCTACTCCAAGATTTCCAATAGCCCCTTCTGGGTCCCCCATAAAAAATCTCTGGGGACAACCCTGTCAGTGTGTGCAGGGTCAATCAAAATATCAAAATATATAATTCTCACTTTTGGTTTATGATTTTGTTCTCAAAGAAGAAGTGCATTTACAAAGCAGTATGATGTAGCACACAAAAAATGCAATTTAATTTCAGTTTCAGTTGCAGACTTTAATAAATGTCAACATTTTTTTTTAAACACCAGTATCATTAAATATAAAGGGCTTTACAACGCAGTCATCTGCCAATCAGAATGGAGAATCCAATATACAAAACTGGCAGGTGTATTAAGCTTCTGAAGCATCTCACTGTGTTTTTGCTTTCACAGTATTTGTGTGAGAAGCACATACGGGACATTATAATCCAGAAATGAGAAACCCTCGCAAACAACGAGGCAGAGGGAGCAGCAGGGGGTCGTTCAATCTATCAGGAAAAGGGAAGAGGTGTGTGTGTGTGTGTGTGTGTGTGTGTGTGTGTTTGTGCGTGCGTGTGCGTCCGTGCGTGTGCGTCCGTGCGTGTGTGTGTTCTTGCGTGGGAGATGTATGTGTGTATATCAGAGACGAGCTATCAAAGGCAGAGAAAAGATAGACACTGTGGTGGAGTGAAATTATCTGTTGCAAGTTTGATGGAGACATGGCATGAATTAAACATGAGACCATCTCTCTTTTTTCTTTCTTTTGAAGGTGCTGTCTCAATCATCACCACTTCCATCCCTCTGCCCCATGCTTCTGTGCCTCTTAAATATTTGAAGAAGGTCCAGGTGGGGTGAGGAGGGGGTTGGGTGGCTGTGATTGTGATGGAAAAACTGAGGAAAGCTTTTAAGGCAGGAAATTGTGTTTGTGTGTGTGTGTGTGTGACTTTAAATGTGCATGTGCATGACCAACTGGATGTTGATATTAAACGTACCATTTTAACATGGTTTCATGGAAAAAAGACTCCCACACACTGTCCACTTCACCTGCAATTAAGTTTAATGACAACAACGTTTCGATACTTAGACCTTCATCAGGTTATCTTACAAGACAATGGGGGAGGCTGTCTAAAGTAGGGTTGTGGACTCACATGGCCCAATCAGGCCACACCACAGACAGACATCCCTTGAAATCCCATCAAACACACCCCGACCAACAAATCTACACCACTGAATGAAAACCATTTTTTTTAAAAACATCATAACAGGTAAAGTTCATATATCAACCAATGCTTTTATGTTCACAATAGAAATAGTATAACAGTATAAATGTAATACAAATGTAGGTTAGAGCTTAATGTGTCTTCAAGAGCCTATCTTTGAACATGGCAAGGATCTCATATAATATCTGTGTTAACCCAAGACTTTTTTTCAAGTCCATATTTAAGGACATAAAAAATCCCACCCATCTCAATGCAACACTAGATTCCATATGCTCTGGTTTCTGGAATTATTCCTCCTGTACATTATGGCAAAGAGGGAATCCATAACAACTATGCTGTAAAAGATATGGGACAAAATCCACAGCCCTTGTTCCATAAACAAATATGTTCCAAAGTTATTTAAGCTGTATATATAGTTGTAGCGGACCGAACATTTTTACAGAGGAAGGATGTCAAGAACTACATGTTGCCCTTTTGGTGAAATCATCCGCCACAATGGTCTAAGGTTCCACTCCTATGCTTATGACACCCAACTTTACATCAGCACAGATCCATCTGTCCACCTCCCCCCATAGTCTCTTGTCAACTGCCTCCAGGAAATAAAAAACTGGATGACATCTAATCTCGTCAAATTGAACACCAATAAAACAGAGCTCATGGTTGTGGCTCCCAAGGTGCTGCTCAAGAATGTTGGTGATCTGCTCCTCAATGTGGATGGTTCCTGAATCTCACCATCCTCTGTCCGCATACTGGATGTGATCCTGGACTCTTTGACTTTTGAGGACTTTTTGGCTCCATGCATTCCAACTCTGCAGCTTGTTACTGAACACAACAAGACTGGAGAACAAATGCTGAGTCTCTCCTCTGTGGCCTTAGATAGGCCTTGTTTCAGCCTGGACTAATTATTCTAAAGAAGTGAGACCAGCTGCTTCACTGAACCTACTGTACAGCCGTCATCACCTGGCTGTGTCTTGGTGACCGTGGATTACTGAGTGTGCTTGCCATGCTCGGTGCTTTCCAGGAAGTTCGCTTCATCATCAGCCCATCCATCACCTCAGAAAAGTAGGAAGTAATCATCGTTCTGACTGAGAGTTGATGCAGAGCTAATTCTTAAATTCCTTTTGTTTTATTGATCTTAGTGAAGTATTTCCCTTTTTGCTTTTTTGAATCGTTTTTGATTCATTCATTCATTTATTCATTCATTCTGTGGGCAGTAGTTTAATACCTATGTTTACAGTTCATTCATGCCTTATCATTAATCCACTCGACTTGTATATAAGTACAAATGTATATATGTTAAGTGGTCCTTATCCCATGTCCCTTAGTAGTACAACAAATATCTTAAATTAAGTCGTTGTATTTGTGTTTTCCTATAAGACAGTAATGGAGGTCAATGTAATCAGAATGTACAACAATCAGTTTTCCTCCTAAATATTTAATCAATCGATAATTTAAACAATGGTGGTGCCCCTTCTAACTAGTGCTTAATAATATCTCATATATGTGGTGAGAACACTACATAGTTGCATGTGCATTAAGGGGTTACAGTGTAATTATAAAGCAGGGCTGTCTCCTGAAAGCTGATGATTTTGAATCATTAGTCCAGGAGGCAACTATAATTTCATCAGTAAAATCACTGCATCGTTGTACTTGGAGCAATGCAGGATAATGTTACAACAAGCTATACATTTTTTAAAAATGCAGTCTTTTACGGAGCAATTTGTGTCTGTTTGCAGCTCCAATGCTTTCAGCTCTGATGTTTAATTAAATAAGATTACACATGAGGGTGTGCTTGACCATTATTAGTGGCGCAACAACATATTCTTACTCCCAACTCCTCAAATACAACAGTTTGGTCAGTGGCCTTACGCATCAAATTATGACGCCCTACCTACCTCTCTAGTGTCAGTTATGCAAGTGCTCCGGGTTGAAAAAAAAAACACTGGCACAACTCTGTCTTTTCTTCAGATCTTATTTGAAGTGGTCCCGCCTGTAATTATTTCAATCACAGATGGTCTTCATCAAGTGAAGAAGTACAGACACCTGTATTAATTTGTGACACATTATCAAATTGCATGCACCTACTTTAACAGGGCAGCCTGACAGCAGTCTAACATCACCATAAATTATATTCATTAAAAAAGTTGTTTAATGAAAAAATAGGCAAACTCATTTAATCTGATGAATCATTTAAATAAGTATGATGGAGAGCTTCTGAAAATGCAGTGGTTAAGTTCTTAAAGTATTTTATTAATGTTCTAATTATTCTATAAATGTTACCTTAACAGCCGATAGAAATAGCTCCACAGGAGGTCATAGTATGGGTCCACTGCGGTTTCTGATTTTTTCCATAATGAAACATTTCAAAACATCCCGTTCTCTGATTCTTTCACAAATTACAGCCTGTGTATAACAATATGTACATAATATATCAGCTTTCACTCCAGCTCAGCCAGTCACAATGTGGATGGAAAATGGCAGAGTGATATTTTAGTGATAGCAAGTTGTGCTGTCATAAGGATTTGAGCATTTTGTAAACGTGGAGTGACCAATCAGGCTGCTTGAACTACTTGTTGTATAATGTCAGATAAGTTAGCTAAATTACTTTTGAATCAGTCAGCGTTAAAAGCTTTTCTACAGCCATCCAATATTCACTCTTCAGCTGACAGAGCAGCCACATAGGAGAGATGATCCATGGTGTGTTAACATTTTATTACTGAATGATGAGCATTAGAATCATTTCTTAGACTGTGTGGAAATCTGATGTTTTCACATCAATGATGAACAAAGGCATTAAACCTGCAGTGCGGGACATTTACATGTAAATGAACATCAAGTCCTACAAGTTCAGACAACGCTGATTAAGCCAGATTTCTCTCTCCGGTTTTCATAGTACACCGGAGTTTTAAAATCTGGAGTCTGTGTCATTTTTCTGTGGCAGTTGCACACTGGCAGTGATACATTTTATGTCAACCAGCAAAGATTGGTTTGTCAGAACTGAAGGGGCAGCAACTATAGTGATTAAGAAGACTACAGCAGGGGGAGGATGGAGAGAAACAGAGAGGCTTACTGAGAATCATGCCTGACACAAGGTTTCAGTACTTGTAGTTCTGATATAACACCTGACACACCAGCCTTCACCTACACCTCTGACTTCATCACATTTTCAATGTCTATTGAAGGATGAAGGAGCAGGTTTTCTATCCAAATCAGTGTGAGGTAATTCATTAAAAGGTGAGCTAAGACAGACTCCCTATATTCACAATCATTGGGGGGTTATATCCATCTCTATGTTTATCTTTGTATATTATGTTTTCTGTCATTTTAGCTTTGATGTATTCACATCTCCATACTCACATCTATGCAATTGTACAAAGATAATGACTTTTATTATCAACCAGGTATTTGCCACCTCTTAAAATTCAAAGAAAAGAGGAGTTGTAGTGTTAATTAGTAAAACGAATTCCCAATAACAACAACTCAATCATATCTGATCCTGAAGGACAATGCATAATAATAAACGGTCACATTGAGGAAGTTAGGTTAACGATCCCTACACTATATGGACAAAATAAAGCCAATCTAGCATTTTTTCATGATTTCTTTTCAAAATTAATGCTCTTTTGTGATACAACTATCTACGGAAGCCCTAAAGGGCCATGCATTCATACATTTTATTTCCTCCGTTTTCTCGTGATAACGAGTTCATTTCATTTGTTTTCTCGAGATCTCGAGTTATTATCTCGAAATAACAACTGCTGTTTTCCCGAGATAACGGGATAATTTTCTCAAGATCTCGAGATAACGAAACTCTGTTTTCCCGAGATAACGATATAATTAATTCGAGGTCTCGAGATAATGACTGTGATATGATAGGCCTGAGATTATGGAGACGCCGGGACCTCGTAGCTGGTCAGCTATGTAGTTAACGACGACATCAGGCTCACTTTGATTGCGCCACCGATATAGCTGAAGCCTTGCTATTGTCTTTTTAGATTACGCACACTAATGTGTATATTATCTGTAATAGCAAGGCATAATACTATTTCAGCCTGTGTCAGGCCTTGATTGAAAAGATGTGTGACACGGTGATGGATATGCTCCTGCTCCTCTGACATTGCTACACTGAATGATGTTTCCTGCAATGATTTAATATACTATAATATATTAATATATATTAATATATTTCTCAAGATCTCGAATTAATTATATCGTTATCTCGGGAAACAAAGTTTTGTTATCTCAAGATCTCGAGAAAGTTATCCCGTTATCTCGGGAAAACGGCAGTTGTTATTTCGAGATAATAACTCGAGATCTCGAGAAAACAAATGAAATTAACTTGTTATCACGGGAAAACGGAGGAAATAAAATGTATGAATGCATGGCCCTTTAGGGCTTCCGTAACTATCATTAATTGGAGGTGATTTCTATTAATGCTGAATTAGACCGATCAAAGTCAAAAAAATCTTCAGACCATGGCAATCAAATTAACCAGTTGAGCAACACATGACCGATTATGGTCTTGGTGATATTTGGCGACTAAAACCCCCCACTAAACGAGAATATACATATTATTCATCCCATCACAATTCTCTCTCCCAAATTGATCACTTCCGCTCTAGCAACTCAATCATATCAGAAATACAAGAAGTAACAATCCATCGTATTACCATCTCCGAGCCCACTACAATAAGCATTATTTTTATTTTAATTATTATTATTATTAAACCATGCACAAGATGGCATTTCAACACATCATTACATGTAGATCTGTCTTCAGTACATACTTGAGGAGAGAGTGGACATCCTTAAACTAAATGACTCTCCAACAACCTCTCCTTATAGAATATAATATCCCTTATAATATATAATATAATACAATATTATAATAAGAAGACCCAGTTTCTCATCCAAAAGATAAAACATATCAATTTCAAAAAATATCATACAATCTGTTAAAGTTTCTGTAGGTAATACTCTATACACCCCAAATGATATATCAAAAACATTTCAAACCTTCTACAGCAATCTCTACACACCGGATTACAAATCCTCCAGCATCCCACCACATATGAATTTAGCACTCATCTCAGTTCTCCTCAAACCTAACAAGGATCCAACTCTTTGCACAAGCTACCACCCTATATCACAATAAAGACATTAAAATTGTTTGTAAAGTTCTATCCATGAGATTAGAAAAGGTCATCCATATCCTATTTCACTCAATCAAACTGGTTTTATTAAAAGGTTGACACTCCTCAAACAACAGTCTATTCAACCAAATAAATATATCCAAACACCAAAAGATTAATTCATCATATCATTTGATGACCATGTAAACTGGACTAACAATTGACAGGTTTGGTTTTGGAGAGTCATTCATCAAATGAATTAAAATATTTTACTACTCACACAAAGCATCAGTAATCATCAATAAAATAAACTAATTTACACATCTCATTTGCACTGTTTATTGAACCCCTAGCAGCCGCTCTTCGCCAAATCACCAAAATTACGACCACCAATACAACCCATAAAGTCACTTTATATGCAGATGATCTATTATTATATATACAGAAAACATCAACATCACTGTTTCATCAGTGTTTCAAATCATAGAAAGGTTCTTTTCCATAAACAATCTTTCAACATCCAAACTGGTAACTTCCAATATCTTGGCATTCACATTTCCTCAAATCTTCCGGAGTTGTTCCACCTCAACTTCATTCCCAATCCTTAAATCTACTGAAGAACAGTTAAACTGATGGAATATTTCATGATTATCCCTCACAGGTCGCATTGCAGCAATAAAAATGTCAATGTCAATTTTACCCAGAATTAACTACCTCTTCTCAATGAACCCTGTCCAGTCAACACCTAAATGGTTCAGCACACTTGATTCACTAATTATAAAATTCTACTGGAAAAACAAATAACCTAGAATCAAACTCGCAACATTACAGAAAAGCAAACAGCTTAGAGTTTAAATGCCCAAACATCTTCCACTATTACTATTACAGCCCAACCGCTCCAGTTGAGCTGCTCTGTGGCCAACAAATTAGGCTGTGGTTGTATTGATCAGCTTTCAGGTGTGTATATACTGTATGTATTTGTATATGTATATGTTTCCTGGGAAAGAAAGCACCGCTCTCAGTGAACCAGCCTTGAATAAATAAGGGTTAAAATAAAACATATCCCAGTACCTGAATGACTGAATGGGTCAATTGCCAGTTATTCCCAACACAACATTTATCACTGTTCCGTAAACAACATTAATATGTTTAATATGTATAATATGTATAATACATCAAACCTCTCTATATCAGAGGTGCATGACAGTGAATGATCAGATCGTATTTTTAATAACACAGTCAACCCCTTGCCATGTCATCGCTCTCCTGGTTGGAGTGGCTGGGTTTCCAATAGCAACAGGACAAACAGAGCTGACAGGGTCTCTGTCTAAAAGATTTTATCTGCTGGATGTGTGTAATTACATCTAAGCTGGTCCGGTAAGTCAACATATCCACATATATCCAATATCCACAGCATATTTAATTATTATTTAGCCTTATTGAACACAGAATGCTTAGTTGTGGTAAAATTGTTTTTGAAAGTGGCACTAGAGGCTCAGTTATGAGTGACATGGAAGCCACTGTATCAACTGTTACTTTTTAAATATATTTTATTTCAGTCTCTCTCTCAAACTCAGCACCAACTGAACAATGTCTGAGCACTGCTTGAACAGAGATGGAACGTGTGAACGAGTCAGCAGCTGTAACTTCAACGTGCATCACAGCACAAGCTGTTGGCAGCATCGTGCCAAACAAGGGGTGAAAATTAGTGTGTCCACCCAGGTGATGTATTCCCATCATAGTCAATCAGAGCTGGAGCTGATAAACACCCATAACTGTAGAGTCATTTGACCCGAGAGTGAATGGCAATTGTACCCATTAACATTAAAGAGCAAGAGCCAGATGCTTGTGGGTCTTAGTGGGGATTTTGTCTGGTGTGAAAGGGCTATAAGTCATTATACTGACACTCAGATATCAGATCAGTACCCTGTGTGATGTATTAGGTTTTGTGCCTTGCAGGTACCTGCAGTTGGCATGTATGTAATACGGAAGTAGAAAAACGGTTGTTGTTGTTGTGGTCCAGAGCTGAAGCAGCTTGTTCTGTATGTTATCAGTGGTGGTCCTTGTTTGCATGATGCCCTGGGTGAACCTCACCTTACCCTAATTTGGTTCAATTCGATGTAATAGAATGCCTTTTAAAATGTTTGCCCTTGTGTGGTCACCCTTTTTGTTGGGCCCTTCTGAACCTGGTTGTAACAGTAGCAATTTGATTGTCTTTCAAACATGCTCGATCCTCCTGATTTGTTTACTCTCTCAGAGACAATTCTTAATTATTTTTTTTTTAGGTTTTGTTGCCACAGAGCTTCCCACATATTACAGATAGTCACTTTCACAGAGTTCCTGCTTAACACCCAAAGCAAAAATCCTACAAGCCTTTTGAAAACCAAGTGATGTGTTTTTAAATGTCCAATTTATTTAGACTGCTTGAATTGTGCATTAGAGGCTTTCAAGGACACTGACATTTTCATTTCACACTTTGTGTATTGTCTTGATTCCCGAAAAGATGATGCACTATGAGACGAGGTGTGAGACTTACCATATCTGTGTCAGACACTGGACCAAAACTGGTCACATAGATGTCGGTTTTCACTTCCGTTACTCTGTCTGCAAACACAAAGAAATAAATTCATTGCAGAAAGTTAGCTGTAATTGCAACTCTCAAACTCTCCTATTCAGTTTTATACTTCTAAAAGGTAGGGGACTTGTGAGAAAAAAGAAAATGTAAGTAGCAAAGGCTGAGATATCCTGACTTACAGTGCCTAATTTGAGTTGGGCCCTTTAGCATGTGTGTAAAACTGTGAAGAAAATCATTGGCACCCAATGGGGGTCTACTGCCATTGGGGAGTTTGGTTCTATATTTGTACCATATTTTCTTGGGTGGATGATACACATCAAGTGGCATCCACATGAATGCCAGGACCCAAGGTTTCCCAGCAGAGCATTGTGTTGTAACAAAATCCTCAATGTTATTCACTTCAACTGTCAGTCCTTTTAATGTTATGGCTGATCAGTGTATATGGATGCATGTGTTAATGGATAATTTTAGCACAAGGAAATTTACCCCAAATTAGATCATTGTGTGGAGTAGAATATACACAGGTGGCCGGAAGTCAGCAACATCATCAAAACAGTAAGACAGAAGGTCTCTGTTTTTTTTTTCCTAAAACTGTTCTGCCTAGCCCTGTCCTACTGTGCTGTAATGGCTTGTACACGTTGCCTGTTGCTAGCTGTGAGTGCTAGTCCCACTTGACTGTGCTCTGTAGATTTTTCAAAAGTTGGGAGAAATTCAAAGAAGTTGTGGTGGGTGAATGGGTCAAACAAAGTACTTTCACAGAGAAGACTGGACTCAAGGAGGGGAAGGAGCCCATGAGTTTATGTGACACAGTTACAAATACATAGAAATGCTGTGTGCATGGTTTATGAATCAGAGAGCATGGTTTATAAACTGGATTTGTAAAATGAGAGTACAGATTAAAATGACTCTTATTTTTTTCCCAGCTGATCTGAGGAGGGCGCCGTACAGCCCATTACATTTTATCTTGTGTGGAGGGACGGTTCAGGCACCAAACATAAATTAAACTTTGAGTGATTGCTGCGTACGCAGGCATATACAGCAGAAATGTTGCAGTAATCAGTCAGTCTCGCATTACAGTACATGGGGTGCTGAACAGGGCACTGACATCATTTACTCTACATCTCCCACAAAAAAGATGAACTCCACAAGATCTATTTTTTTTTCAGGTGCATGCCTCATAAATGTCAGCGCTGTGCCTGAACACAAACCATAAATCCACCAAGTGAAGATCACCACATTTATCAAACACACACCTACACTATAAGCAAAAAGTTAATCCTGGAACAACTCTTAATATAACTGATACCTGCAACGCCAATATGACTTTCCAATTTCCATTTTGGATGACTGAGTAGAGGGACAAAACATTGAATGAAAGGTACAACTACCAAAATTCAACAGGCTAAGAAATCCAAAAAAAATGCATTTGAAGATAGTTGAAGAGCAACATATTCTCAGTCTCAATTATAGCAGCTTGGTTGGTGGCCTTCAGCCTAAAACTATGATGCTCTACCTCCCCTCTGGCATCAGTTTTGCACGTGAAGATTACAAGGTTACAGGCTAAATTCATTGTTTTATTTTTTAAAACAAGGGTTTAAAAAAACAAAACTATGTTTGAGTCCTTTGTGCTGTATCTGTTTTAGAAAATGGAGTGATGGTAATGGTTTGTGATACAAAAAAAAATCATGCATTGTTTTCCGTACCTTTGCTTTAATGCTCAAATCAAAAATAGGGAAAAAACGGATCACGGGACGATTTTGCTATTTAAATTCTCTGATTGGTGTCCCCTGGAAGTTATTTATTATGGCTTTATTGACTCACACTGTAGGTCTGGCTTGTAAACTGCTCTGTTTATGACAGTGTCTCGTAATAAGGTGAATGGTGTCTATAGTTTAACCCCATGCACCCCTATCACTTGTTTCTGGACTATGTTATTTCAGTGAGAGGTTAGGATCACAGTGTTGCATACATTTTTACTTCAAGATACAAGTTTTCAAGACATAAATTTGTTTTGACTTCAATCTTCTTTTTTGTAGTTAGCACCCACTTTACATCTAACAAATTGTTACACACCTGGGATTTGAATTTATGACATTGGTGTTGCACTCAGAAACTGTGGGAGGCGCCAAATCACATAAAATGACAATTTCTACATGTAAAACTACCTGCAAAGCTGCATTACAGACACAATTACTGAATCTTTCCCCCACAGGTTGATAACCTTAGATCATTTTAAAACACACAAAGTGCACTGACATTTACTCCAATATGCAACATACTGTAGTAACCCCATTACCGTTAATACTCTGATGTTTTATTTAGATTCAGCTGTCTCCATGAGACAGTACTCTGATATATAGTGTTTCAGCACAGATAAACCAATACAAGGACTGACCACGGGGACACTTTATTGCTTTGTTCAGTGTGTATTATTACCAGTCTTCTGATAGGTGAATAGGTGTCTTTTTTCAACAGCTGTTAAATCACTGCTGCTGAGGGACATCAAGTCATCAAATTCCAAATGTTACATGTGCAAAGCACAATACACATGTGTAACATTCATTTTGACATGTCCTGTGCTTTTAAATGAGCTCAGTGAATCATGTGTGATGAGCAGTTATAGAAGAACACGCCTGTGCAGTAATTCACCACATCACAATAGCGATGAAACACTGACGGAACTCCAGACAAATGGGAACAATGAGGCTACAAATGTCTCTCATGGACCATGCATAAAATAAGAATTTCTCTTGTGACCTCTATTGTTCAGCCAACAGCTCCCATTCATCCATGTTTGTTTTGCTGTTGTTTTGCTTGTTGCCAAGGCACCAAGCTTTGATGTCAAGTCCAACCAAACAAGACAAGCCAAGCCCATCCAGCTTTACCAAAGCAAGGTCCCAATCACCATTATCAACTAACCACAGCAAATGCTCTATTCTTAATGTTGAGTAAATATACTGTATATCAGCACTGTTTGACAAAGAGAATAGTATAGTAAGCTGCTGTTTTTAGTTACCTGTGTTCATGTGATGGCTGACAGGAGTATATAGACCACCTTGTACAACAAACCAACACACAGACCAATATGCAATTTTCAACTGTAATCACAACTCAACATTAAGATCCGAAGTGAAGACCCTCCTACATGGAGCACAACATCTGTCAGTGAGGAGGAGGGTAGAGAGGGAGGTGCAGCAGGTCAAGTTGGGCGGTGTGGGCCGACAGGTACTACTACTACTACAACACTTACTACAATCATTTAACAATCTACAACCTCCATCACGCATTAGCTTATATACAATTTAACTATCAATTCTGAGAAATAACCCTGATAATGTCATAGTGATGTCATCAGGGTTATATTAACTTGGGTTAGGAGATTTCAGATTTATAACAGTCTGACTTACAAACTGCAGGTATGAAGCTTGAAAGATGTGGGTATTGGAGGGGTCTAATGACTGACCTAACTAATGGATGCATTATGGGAAACCTGGAAAATTCAGTATTTGAGTTTGACTCATAGGGAAGTAAAGTCAAGATATCTCAGTCTCTGCTGCTATGATTTTGACCTTTTTTGTTTTCGTCTCTTTTGAGTTCCCCAACATTATGAACCTGTAATAGTAAATCACTGGAGAACTCCTTTACTGGTGAATGTACACAAGTATGTGAGTAGTCTTCACTGTCTTACCTCCCAGACCTGGTCTCAGTCTGTTGTCGTATCCATCCAGCAGACTGTCCAGGATCTTGGTGAAGGTTGTGATGTCTTTGGAGTTCTGTGTTGAATTGGAATCTGCTTTTGACCTAAATAAAAGACAAATGTGTGATTCTCGATGAAGAGAAAGAACAAAATAGACTTGTGAACTGAGAACTGTGGGGGTTGATACTTCTTAGAAATCTCCACCTACATTTTTAAATCCATTTTAACCCAGATTATTTCACACTAAACCTGGAAGGATATGTTGTGGTTTTGCATTTCTGCTATGTCAAATTTTGATACACATTTTGAATCTTATGCAAAATATTATATATATATATATATATATATATATATATATATATATATATATATATATATATATATATATATATAGATATGTATTAATATAAAATACTTGAAATTTAAACCCTTCGGAACAAAGCTGATGTATTGTCATTCTAAATAACCTTAAAGCATCTAATCATTAGAGTTTTTACTGTAAGCAAGACACATTCATGTTATGGCTTGTTCAAATTGTGCAATATCTTATGTATCTTATTCCACCATTTGAAATTACTTCAACTACAGACTTAAAGGAGCCTCCATAGTTTCCATTATAAACCGGTCAAACTCAAAAGTGTAAACATTTCTAGTGATCAGTCTACAAAACACTTTTTTTTCTTCAGAATTATAGATTCCGTTGTGTCACAGTTTATTTATATGAAATAGTTCAACATTTTGGCAAATATGCTCATTTGCTCTGTGAGTGTTAAAAACTGTGCTCCATCAGGCTGTGGTTAGCCTAGCTTAGCGCAAGAACTGTGTCCAAAGTTGAGAAATACCAACATCTCTAAATCTTACTAATCAACAATTGTATCCTGTTTGTTTGATCCGTGCACAAATTGAAAGGTAAAAAAATATAATTTGTGGTTTTAGGAGGAGGTATGTGCTGGAACTATTTTTTGACAAACTGTGTTTAAAATGTTTAACTTAAAAGGTCCAATGTGTAAGAAAGTTGATTTTTGAGTTTCAATCCCAACTCGTTAAATACTGATGCTTTGGGATTGTAGGTTGGGCCGGCTGCCATCTCAGCATCAGTATTTGACAAATTGGGAATTCTTACAAATTGGACCTTTAAAAGATAAATAGATCTACCAAACACAACACAACAGAGTGGCACCTTCATGAAAAGCTTCCATACTTTATTATTTAATTCCACAAAAAATTGAAAAAAAAAATGAACCTCCATAAGTTACATTAAAAAAACAACAACTTAAAAACAACAAAACAATGCACATTCAAAAATATTCAAAATCACTGTATCAAGTACCAGCCTGTGTGTACAATATATTGACGTCAAATCTACAATACAGATCTTGCTCAAACAACTAGACAAATGTTACAATGAAATGCTACAAAGGCTACTGTATGCCTCTTGTAACACAGCTCAAGATACATTTATCATAACAATCATCCTGGACATTTAAAACACTTTAATTTGTTCGTTTATTGGCTTGTAAACACTTTCATAACATTTTAAAATATTTTATGAATGAAAGTTAAAATTGTTCGAACTAAAATTCCCATCTCTGACCAAGCAGATAGCCAGTCGTAATTTAGCATAATGGGTTATGTAACCAGTGGGTGGCGTGGGGTGGCACCCTGAAATATAATTGGCCACACCAGGTGCCACCCCAGGCCACCCACTGGTTACGCCCTCTGCATTGGAGTTCCAAAACTAACAGTTAGGATTTCTCACTCTATATGTTTCATATAGTGATTTCACCCATTAGTAAGAAGTATAAAATTGGCATTATGATCAAATTAATAATTAATTTAACAAAAAGGTTAAAGCATTACACGTTGAATGCATTTGAAATAACGAGGTTTTTTTTTAGATGAGTTTTAAGAAAATGAATATAAGCATTTTTACCTACAGGGTATCTCTTTTCATATTACGGTTTACCTGTGTGTGACTATCCTTTAAAGCTGCAGACAGGTCATAAACAAGCATCAACCATTTATAACGTATGTGTTGGTAAACTGAATGACAGCTGAGACTGGCTTGCAGGGAGCTGTTGTTAAGCGACACTACAGAGATGATCTGTGTAGAAAGGTTTGCCTGTGGTTTATATCTGCTCAGTTTCTGATGTAAGTTGAAATCATTTGAAGTTAGTCAGAAGAGATCTGCAGAGTTTGAAAGTAATGAAGTTAATTAAGATTCTCAGTGACTGCAGTAATCATGTCCTTTGCTGTTGATGACATTTACACTGTGGCAGGACAGAAAATCGGTCATCTTCTGCTATTGTCTTGGACACTTCTGGTTTTCAGTTTTCAGACAAGAGCATCAGGTCAGAAATACCTACAGTGTAAATTATTTCCCTTGTAGTTATCAGTACATACTGTCCTGGCACATCCTTAGTATAAAAATGGACACTGTAAATTGGAAAGAATAAAGCTGTGCTTTTCATTGCGGGCCATAATCTGAAGTGTTACCATTGTTTTTAATAGTGATTGTGATCAGCCTCAGTGGTCTTGTATGTTTAAATGTATGAGTTAATTCACCCAGGGTGAGTTTTTACAGTACCAGCTGATAGGGCAGCTTGTTACAGATCATCCACTGAAACCAAAACTGTCAGAAAATGTTGATCAGTGTTATTCAAAACCCAAGATTATGTTTTCAAATGTCTTGTTTTATCCACAACTCAAAGATATTCAGGAAGGAAATCAGAAAAAAAAACACATTTCAGAAGCTGGAATTAATTTTGACTTTATTATTTTTTTTTTTAAATGATTAAAACCAATTCATCTATTATCAGAACAGTTGGTGATACTTTAATAGTTCACCACTACTAGATTACCAGTCGTTTAAATGTGAGACAATATAATATGAAAAACAAAGAATGGCAGAGGATCGTCAGAGGGGCCAATGTGAAAAAAAGCCCTGCTCCTCTGTTCTAGCTCCTTACCCTGTTACAGCTTTTAAAACACACAAGTCTGAATTTGAATTTCCTTTATTGTTTTCTTTATTTCTGAGTAATAAATTACCAGGACAATGAATTCCCACAGCACGTGAGGCTTCTTTTCTGTTTAATGGTTGATAAACCTAATGGATTTAATTCATCACATTGTGATTTGCATCATTACACGCTGTTCTGTGGAACACAATTTCTACTGTATATGTGTAAAAATCGAATTTAACACTACAACGTTACAGATGAACGGGGATGCAGTTTGATGCTCGGGTTACCAATGAACTTTTAGAAGAGATTTACTTGTAAATCTGCTCCCATTAAGCTATCATTTCCGTCGAATTGCACCGCAGTGCCAATAAGTGCCAATTCCAAAAGTTAAGATTTATCTAAATAAATGTATGTTTGGTTTAATATTGAAAATCTAAATCCACCAGAACGTCAATAAAACTCTTACATGACTGCATGTAGCACTGAGATACGTTTGAGATTGATTCTCCACAAATGATCCTGTAATTGTTAGATTTTTTCAGCGAGGTCTGAAATTGCGCTTTCTCGGTGGAAAGGAACCGAGCGCACAGACGCACCGTGAGGAGGGACGATTCTTATATTAACGCGCTTTATTAACAGTATTAATGAAGCGGTGGTGTCAGTACAGCTGCTGCTCAACCAAACAGTCCGTGAAACAGCCTTTAGGTTTGAGCACCAGAGAGCCGTGTACGATGCCTGTGCGCGCGGTCAGTCTGCCGCTCGTGTGACAGTATTCTGCGTTAATGCATAAAAAAAACCCACAAATCACTGACATAAAACTTACCGTGTCTGCCACAGTACGATCAAAGACACCAACACAGACATGGAACGTGAGCTCCATCGTCCTCTCATTGCTGAAGCCTGCGAACAAGACGGAAAAGGCTTTCAGTGCGCGTAATTTCATGGTAGAGCGGCACAAAGCGCCGTACAGCTGTTACCACCGCACAAATATCTCCATAAAGACAGACATGTCACCGATTTAGTCTCCTCACACCGGTGTTCTTTTCAGTTCATTTAATCCAACACTCTGCAGAACAACTCTCTACCCAAACACCGCCTGAACAAAGAGCTTTCTTCACTGCTTCTGTTGAGCAGAAAACGTCCAAATAAGTGAAATCTATCGAACGATAAATGCTGCCCACCTGAAACGCGACAGGTGTCTCCGGGGTTGCCAAGAGAGACTGGTCAGTGGCTGGAGAGATGAACGAGCCTTCCGCACAAAAGGAGTCGTAACCCAGAGAGATGAGCGCAGTTACTGTCCGTCCATTATGTCAGCTCCTCCGACAGGGAGTCCCCACAGCTCACCCACAGCTAACCTGAGAGTAAACTGTACAGAGAGCAGCGCCCTACTGTAGCACTGCACGCTCACAGATAGAAAGACTCAGGCGGAGTTGTCCGCCTGTAGGGAAGCGTTCATTTCACGGTAATGAGGCATTCGTGCGTACGGCTGCGCACGGTGAAGATCAAGCGTTTAAGTTGCATACAAAGAGTGCGGATGTCATACATGGGTAATAACAGCTGTTATGGTTAGTAGAATTAAATAATGTCAGTTAATTGAATGTAAAAACAAGGAGAAAGAAAAAGCTTGGCAAAATGTGAAAAACTTATAGTGATCAAAAACAACCATTTAAAAATCCAGAGAAACCAACTGTGGCGTTCAGTAGAGAGTATACCTCCACGAAGGCCCAACAGACCCTTTTAATCCCATCAATCCTGATCTACAAACTCGGTAGCCCTGCATCACTCTAAATTTGAAACCACCCATAGGATCCACATCAAATTGTAGGCTACTCACTCATAGATACCAGCATTATCCCCTGAGAAATGAATGTAAATGTTGAAAATCATTCGATCTCGCAATGTTAAAGAAAGATATTCCTGGATCCAGATCCACACCAACAGTTAATGGAGTGTGTTCTTGGCCGAGACACATTCTGCATCCAACTTTCATGTAAACCAGTTGAGTAATTTTTGTCTAATCCTGCTGACCAACAACCCAAATGACCAACAAATCAACATTGGTGAAAACACAACCTCCTGATGGAGATCATAAGAAACATTCATTACAAAGAAAACAGCTGTAACTATTCTGTTATTACAAGTAGTTCAACTGTTCCCGGTGTTGTTACCACTTGATAAAAATTAAAATATGTTGTGCATTCAGCTTCAAGACAGATAAAGCCCTGAAACCAAGGCTTAGCCCAACACCAGCCAGTATTGGCTATAAGTATTGGCTTACTCATGTAACCAGATTGATGGACCAAAACTGGTCCAACACTGGACGGGACCAGATGCTTCTAACTGGAACAAACTCTCAGGGCAATATGACCATCAACAAAGCCAAATCAGATAGCCATACAACATGGTCAAGAGCCAACTTACATTAGGTCCTCAGCTGCATAAAAAATTGTAGCACTCACCCTCTGAAAAACATTTAAAAGTATGCTACAGTGAGCCTGATCTCACAGTATATTTGCCAAATGGTACATTTTGTAGAGGACTCCCACGGGTGTCAGTTGGCTGCACCATGACATCACTTTTGGTTGGGTGACAGGTGCAACAGAGGGCAGCTCTGACATATGCATCAGGGATGCTAGGAATAAGATGTTTAAGTATAAAACATCAAACGTTTTTTTGTTTGACATAATAGATTTCTCATAAATAAATAAAATATGGCAACATTTTTAGCATAGGCTTATGAAATGAAAAGTAGTGTTTTTTTGTAGAATCCATATTATCTGCCTGTCAATACACAAAGTATAATGTGGTGTTGTGGTACTGACAAAGAGTTAAAAAAGAAATGCATCCTCCTTGTTGCCAGCCTCCCTATTATCAGTAGCCTATCTGTGCTGTGAGAGGTGCTTAAGTAGCAGATGTATTTGTAATTGTGTCAGTTTAGCCTTGAATAAATAATATTCTCTGAACAGTATAGCCTACCATGAATACTCAGTTCTTTGCTAAATTGTAGCCTGTATACTAGGAGTGTGACTCTTCGGCAATCTCACGATTCGATTCAATTTGTTCGATTTCAATTTCAATTTTTGGGTGTACGATCCTGCTTAATGTTCGTCTTGCAAATGTAATTATCCAGTCATTAAATTAAAGAAATGCATGCAACCCCTGCCTTGTTTGGAGATGTACTTCAAGGGCCGTGTGCACGCTTTAAATTGCCCGGATGCTAGACTAACCTTGCAGTTTAGTTCCACCTTTTCAATCCGTCAACATCCCGCTACTGATTAAGAATTAGAAAAACTTTTTGACATTTGCGAATTCTAAATCATGGGAGACAAGATACTGTATACGGAGACTGTATACTATATAAAATAGTGTCACCATCATGATCAAGGTGATAAGCAACATGTAGTCGTGGAAGAACGAGAGGATCATAGAGACACCCTGCTGCCCATGGTATTCTTATAATGAAAACCTAGAACATTTTTATGATCATTAGGTCTGTGCTTCTGCACATGTAAATACATCCCCAGACCAAACCAAATCTGTAACACAATATCCTGGGGGTGACATGACCACAGATAGTCTTTACTTTAGGGATAGGGTTAGGGGTAAGGTTAGGCGGAAATCACTGGTTAGGAGGTTATTTCAGGAGATGCTGGTTGTCCACTGTGCCTCTACTTTCAAGCCAGACCTTTTTACATGAGTGTCAAAGGACGACAATCACAAGTGGAACAAAGGGCAAAATTTCCAGAATGAAAACCTGAATTTGAGAAAAAAGAAAAACAGCAGGAGATGAACTACGGAGGCACTGAAACCTGAAAGGTCGTAATGTCTCAAGTAATAGTCCCTGATGGCAGCAACCTTCACAAACAGAAAAAGGAACAGTACTAACTATTCCAAACCACACAGAGAATACATTTGGGTGTGTGCGAGCAGGGCTTTGGTGTCAGTAAAGATGCTCCAAGATCTGATGTTAACATATGTCAGGGGGTGGCTGCAAGGAAAGAACAAAACACGTATATCAGATCAAAACAATGTACCTGCAAAAGGTCAAGTGCTCCAGTAATTAGGAAGGCAGCCATCTTCAGGGAAACAGTCTTGTGTCTTTGACATTTAAGATAATCCAGGGTTATAAGCTTTGTCTCATTTACAAAGAACCACATAAGCCTCCAAATAAACAAGACTAAAAGCCAAAACCCCTGCTACAGGGCCCTAACACATGCAACAAAAGGACAGAAGGACAAAAGTTTAAAGTTTGTCCTTCGGTTGGCTGCAGAAAAGAGTCTGCAAGGTCTCAGTCTCAGTATTTCTCAAGTAAACTTTCGATACAGACAATCAGGCCCACTTGATGCAGCACTCGGCCAGGTGTATGGAGGTGAGTAAGTAGGAAGGGTTGAGCTTCTCTCAACAACCGAGTTTAACACTGAATGAGGAGGGACTGAGTATCCCCATTTGTAAATTCATGGCACTGAGAGGGCAAAGACATTCACAAGAAGCAGTTTGTGGAGAGACATTGAGACAGCAGTGGGATGCAGCCCTTGGCTCTTAGTTCTGCCTTTGAACAGCCCATTCAGAAGAGTCAGGATCAAGGGTTGGATTTAACAGCACACAGGAGTGAAAATGAAGCTTAGCTCAAGTTCAATGAGGAAGACAACATTTGGATTCATAAAAGCTGAAGCATAGCTGCTGTATTTTTATGTTTGTGTATTCTCTGTGTATACTTGCTATCAGATCATGAATATTTCGGTTGCATACTTTATAAGAAACAAAAATTATTTCATGCAAATTTCTCAGTCAATAACTGAAAAAGGAAAAGGCTGAAGCCCAAGGCTTATTTTCACCTACTCTATAATAAAATAACTAAGAACATCAGCAGTACCAAAAGAGAGAAAAAAAATACAATACATTATTCTTTAAATTGTAATCCTTGATTATTTAACATTTTTATTATATTAGCAGCAGCAGTGCCTGCGTGGATACCTGTGTTCCACCCTTAACTGTGAGCCCAGCCACCATGCAAAGGAAACTAATTTTGGCTGCTTGTAATTGCTGTATCATTACTTCAGTTATTACCCAAAGCATGTGACCAGCAGTGAGGGTTATACCATCGTTGATCGCAGAACATATCTTGAGTTGATCTAGCTGCATGTCCATTCTCTTGCCAGTGCTGATGACTGCTCCTAATGTGGGCAGCACATTTCCTGGCTTTGTTAGGGCAGAGCTTCTGAAAGGGTCATAGAGTGGATCCAGGCATTAAGTGTAAATGCTTAGTCATAGACACAGTCACAGTGGCCAGAACATGGCTACAAAAGGCACGGCAGCCACATGTGTGTGTGTGAAAGAGACAAGAGAAGTGATTCTGGCAGAATAAAGGAGTCTAGTGACAAGGAAGCTTGCTTTACCATAAACAGTCATTTTTGATTGGCAGGTAGGTATCTGTTAAAAAACACATACTTCTGGCATATTTACTTGTTACAGTTTAATCAATAGGCTACCAAGTCAGTATGTAAGGTATATTAAACTGCAGTTACCTTGTGCTTTCCTGTGGTATACATAAGTGTCATAATAATCCCCAAAGTGTCCAGATAAATAAATGAACAACTAGTTCAATTCATTTTTTCGTTTTTTGTTTTTTTTTTATTTTTAATTTTTGTAATGGATTGTCATTTACAAAGATCCAATTTGCAGCATGGGAGAATTAACCTGTTAGGAGGCTCAGTATTTGTGTTTTTTCCATTAATTACAGTGCATATATTCTAAAACCAACACTTACTATCTGGTCTTAGGTTTTCAGTTTGGGACAATTTGATTAAACACAACTTTATTCAATAATATGTACCATGTGATACGGGGCTTACAAAACAGGGAAGTGTCCTAGTTAATGATGCCCTTTAGTGGCAAAAGAAAAATTACATACAACTAACTGACACATTAAAGATGTGTCTTTAAAAAATAACTTGTCAGAAAGGGTTCATCCTCTATAAGGAGTACTTCAACATTTGATATTGAAGTGAATTTTTCTGTTTTAGTTTCTTCGCCCTCCTGGTTTCCAGCAGCAGCAGGCAGCTGTTCAGTAAAAGTTCAGACAAAGTTTGAGACTAGCTGGTGAACATAGTGAAGCATTTTGCAGCAGGTGGTGGAGCCCAAACCAAAGCTAAAAGGAGTATAACAAACCAATGAGCCTGTCTCAACAGTGAGCTATGCTCATACAACAAGACCACAAAAGGTTTGTGAGATTGTGAGGACCAGCACAAGAACTATGCATTTGGTTTTACCATGGTCTACTTCAGTCTTCTTTTTTTGACCTCTACACTGTGGCGTTCCTTTCAGTACAAGGGTTGTATGGCTTTTCTGTAATTAAATTAGTTGATATTTTCCTGTTGTATTTCATGCAAAGAGCCCAGGTTGGTTTGGTGCGTCATTCAATACTGAAATTTTGAACCTGCACTATTAAAAATGTACTATTACTGAAATCTTATGTACTATTACTGAAATCTTAAGGGGAATAATTTTACGGACCTAATTTTGCCATGCGAACAGGTACAGCAATGCTTAAAAAACTGGCAATAGACAACCTTTTGTTTTAACTTTTCATTCTGAAGTAAGCAGCAGCAGTTTTTCTTTTTCTCAGGAGGTGGTGGAGACCAAACCAGAGCTAAAAGGAGAGTGACTATCAGACTAACATCCATCAGGCGGACACAAACATGACTCCAAATGAATGGTTATATTGATGTGTGTCTGCTGGATGTGGAAATGGGAAACTGTTCTGTAATATGTTCGCCAGATACTTTTTCAATTCATATGGTATTAATATGTCAGAGCAGCGTTGACAGCTTGTTCCACTGCACCCAGATTGACCAAAGAAATACATAAAAGCAACTCTGGATTGGAAGAGTGCCTTCCCTTATTCAACTTCACAGTATGTCTCAATCAGGCCTGTAGGTCTCATATACATTTTTTCTATAAATGTTTTTCAGTCAAATCCATCAAATATGTATCAAGCTCTTAGGTAACCATTTCACAGATGACAACAACATAAGCCATGATGCTCTACTTATAGTTGAACTTGACAGCTAGATGAGTCATGACAGGTTCAGTCCAGTATGAAGAATTCTGCCTAAGGCCGTCTGAAGAGCTCCATCTTGGTATCATCCTGACCCTAGAAGCTTCCAAACTGTAGGGTTAGTGACACAAGACTGGTGGAGATTTCCATACATTCACATTCAATCCTTAGCTCAGAATTTATAACACTGGTTTTGGTGAAGGAGCTTCATAACCCTCCAAAATCATGTCATCTGCTGTAATCACAACAATTCATTATTCATCATTAGACGGACTCCCTCGCCTCTGGATTTACCAGACTCCATTGTTCTGTCTTTGTGGAAGATGGAGTGATGATCGGGTCGGATCACTTGATCCTGATCCATGATCTGATCACTACCTGACAACGGTAACATGCTGCTTACACACTGATGCTTCAGTATTAATATCTAATTATGTCATATATAATAATATATTAGTCAGTGGGGCCAAACCAGTACTTTAACTTTAATACTTTAAGCACATTTTGCTACTGATACTGAGTTACCTTTACTTCAGTAAAGGATCTGAATACCTCTTCCCCCACTGGCTATAATGTGGCTTAGGTGCTATTATTGGCTAGGTTTCTCCATCAGCAGCTTTATGTATTAATATAATATAACACCCAGTGGTCACATATACTCCTCTTCTCTTTTCAGATGCACTTTTGAAATATTTTGTTCCCACGCCTGCAAATCCTCAGCCACCTGCTGACACCTCCACCTCAGCACCTTCCAGCGATGCAGCAGCAAGTGCTCCTGCAGCAGGGACCCTGCTTGGTCATTGGTTTTAACTGATAAGGCAAAAACAGAGTATGTTCTCAATGATTTCATTGAAATGATACTTCTATGTGCAATACCTTATTCATATTGTATCTATATTTCACTTTACATCATTGTTAATTTAATACTGACTTTATTTTTTGGGTGTTTTATCTCCAAATAAAAGAAAAACATGTGTGCAATGGCAATTATCTTAGATTCAAGGGGCACCAGCTAAAATCTTGCCTATGGCATCAACTTGGTCAGGGCCGGCTCTGCCATAGAAAGTGTTAACTTAAGACAATCAAATCCATTTTTAAATGCTCAACGTTTTTTTTTTTTAACAGCAAAGCCATTTCTGTCTGAATAACCTCTTCATATAGTAGTTTGTTTTTCCTGGAAAAGTCTGTCTCTGGGCAGGATTCAGTTGCATGCCCATGCACAAATTATCAGGCTCAGCACACAAGGAATGCACCTACTGGACATGCAAGACACAAGCTGACGCATTCATGCATGTAATGCAGAAGACAACAGCTGTTGCCGAGCATTTGTCATGTTCTTTCCAAACTCTTGGCTCTGTGCACACAGTCCACAAAAGTTAATGTGTCCATGCTCAAACAATTCACCCTCTGTCTTGCAGGATTTGCCATTGCTCGCTGACACTGTAGTCAGTGCTATAGATACATTTATTGCAGCACACGGAGAGGTCACCCTGATGGCTTTTTGATGTAGCCCTTGTAAAGCACTGTACTGCTACTTAGAAATACATTGGGCTGCAGGTATGTGTTTTTGAAGAACATTGAAGAGGATGTGATTGGCCGGGGGGTGTGAGAGACCAATGAGCCTGTCTCAACAATGAGCCAAGTTCAGTCAACGAAACCACAAAAGGTTTGCAAGATTGTGAGGACCATTACAAGGATTATGTTTGGTTTAACCATGTTGGGTAATGGTCTTCAGTCTTCTTTAATGCAACACTGCGATGTAATGAATCCATTCAGTTCAGGGGTTGTTTAGCTGGGCTGTAACATCATACACCAGTTGATATTTTTCTGTTGTATTTCTGACAAAGGAGGGGCTCAGGCAGGTTTAGTAAGTCATTCCAAACTGAAATCTGGGACCTGCACTATTAAAACTGTACAACTAAAATACATATTGTTTACGTTAGGTGTCCTCAAATCAACCAGGACTCAAACCTTAAGGTGAACATGTTTTGGACCTAATACTGCCCTGAGAACAGTTAAAGCAATGCTTAAACTAGCAATAGACAACATTTTTGCTTTAACTTGTCATAATGAAGTAAATAGTGGCTGCACAGTTTAATGGCTGTAGAAAAACAACACCAACCACATATAGATTGGTTATACACATTGCTTTCACTATGCTATGCAGACTGAGAATTTCTCCTGAAGGTCGCATTCTGGTGCAAAGGACGTGCGTCTGCCATTGTGCAACCAAAACAGGAAAAGGCTTTGAGGCAAAGAAGGTGATAAGGGATTGGTATAGAAACCAAGGTAAAACAAGGGTGAACAGACAGAAATTAACTTGATGGTGTGCTCTCCTATGTTGTGTCAAAGTCTGTTTCCTTGATGTGTTTCGCCTCACCACCAGGACTTGAGATTGTTCAAAACCGACATTCTTTCCATCTGATCAGTCAGTAACAAAACCTGCCTACATATTAATACAACTAGGTGTTTTACTTTGCCTTTTCATAGCACTGAGATCAGAATCTCTAGGTCAAATTGGGATGCTTATGGTTGTTCTTTTGCTTTGGACAGTAGCCAGGCTGTGTTGTTAACGTTGTCTTTGTGACAGCCGCGCCAACAGTAATACCACAGGGAAACACAAAGAGTGGAGAAAGTTGAAAAGTTGTCTGTTTGCCCTATGCAATATAATTAAACATTGTATGTACAATTAATTTGGAGTTGTCACGCACTGCAGGAGGAATCGATGTCATCAGCATCGTAGGATAGTAGAAATCACTGACCTGGGGTCTCATTAATAAAGCTTGCGCACGCACAAAATGGGGCCTGAATAAGGCACGCAAAAGTTGAACGTGTGGAAATACAGTCAGTGACAGCTCTCACACCAATCGTTACACTCCATATCGTCATTGTTAGTCCTAACAATAATGCAGGCCACATTCACCGTAACTAAACTTTATTCAATCAATAAATTATGTTAAACTTACACTTTCAAACGATGTCCTGGGGTGGGGGATAACACTGATCGTAGCCATCATTTTGGCAAGTGGAACAGTCAGTCTGATCGCTGTAAACGTATAAATACTGCGGTGCCACTTGTGCGTAATGCTGCAGGGACTGCACGGACTGTCACTGTGAATGAATGTATACAATATGTGCTTTGTAATCTCCACCTCACCAACAAACACCTCATTCTCTGTGCCAGAAATATGTATTTTTTCTCTTATACATTCATGAAGCACTTTGCATTGACCATTTATGGTTGAATGTGGGTGTGGAGAGGGCGGTATATGAGGCGGATCCATGTGTGAAAAATTTCCAGGTTGATTTGGGATTTATGAAAGGAAATTGGTGTACACCAGGTTTTGTAAATCAGAATATTTTTTGGCGCATGTACACTTTAAGTATGGACCATATGCAGTGATTTCTAAACGAGACCCCTGAGGAGGAGATACACAGCCTTCAGTTCATCTTTTAAGATTCTCAATCAAAATTGCAACACATTTGAATTCTCAAATTAAGTCATCTAGAAAAATATTCATTTTAGAAAATTGCCTTTATTTAATTCATTCAATGTAATCTTGTTTCCCCTTTAGTTCCTTTGTGGATGGTTAGAAGTAGATACAGCTCTGTTTTACTTGGACAAATTATCAGTATGCTGTCGACTGGCCTTTATTGACATTAATGGCTTAGAATATTTACAGCATAGTATTGCATGCATCCTCTGTGGACAAGTGACTGTGATACTGAGGAATGATGACAGCTTCACAAAGCAGGCTTACATATGTGTGTGTGTGTGTCTGTGTCTGTGTGCATATGCGCGTGTGTGGCGGTTGGGGGAGGGTGTTCATGGGAAAACAAGGTAGGTGGTCTCGACAGTTCGTGTTTGAAAATGCAGCATTCATGACAGTGAGCAGGAAGCAGGGATGTTTCACGGCTTCCTTCCTGTCTGCGCTCCACAGTATGGAGGTGCTTAAAGCTGTGACATATAACTGTATATTCTAAGTACATGATGTGTTTACAATGTTAAAGACAGTGACTAAATTTAAAAGAAATAAGTCATTATCAGGGTTGGGGAGTTATACAATTATATACGTTATGTAGTTATGATACATGATTACAATGATTACATTTTTACAATTTTATGATACATTTTGAAGTAAAGATTGATACACTACCATGCACATGCGCACACATAACAAGTCTCACGAAACCACTCTGGTCTCGAGTGAAACAATAGATAATCTTGCAGTTTTCATAAGTATTCATAATCATGACCTCCAGTGTTAAAATGCTTTCACAGGGTGGAAACGTTGCCATTATTATGACAGAAAAGCAGAACAACTTCAGGGTATAGTGCAAGTAATGGCTTCCAGCTGTGCAAACAGTATCATCAACACTGTCATTCAAGTACTCTGCATCTAATTTTAAGAAATATTCACAGGTAAAACCACCCTCTAATGTTAGCTACACAGAAATCTAGTGAGCTATAGAGGTATTCTATCCAAGATTTGTATGTTCATGTTTGAAAACAAACCATTCAAAGTTGGCCAGTTTGAATGAGAGCAGCAGTCGCCAAGAAAGCTGTTGAGTGCATGACAAGAGTGTGACAGCAAGAGCACAGCGGTAAATTAGATAAATAAAAAAAAGATTTGTGCTCCGTGGCTGCAGATGTCTTGTTCTTCTGTTTGAATAGAATCTGAGTGGTGTCTTTGTGCTGCAAAGATAAAGTCCCCTTCCGCCTTTTATACTCCAACCATCAAATTATACTCTGTTACTATCAAGTGGATTCTCCCATGTAAGCTAAAATGAGCTGTTTGGCAGATCCCAGAGTGAATGGAGGATGAATAATTTTCAACCAGGAGAGACTCATTAAGAGCAAACAAGTATTTATTGACATGTGCACAATAATGATGGGAAATGTGAATAGTCTTTGGCAATTAGACCCCATCATGATGCTACTGTATTTTAAGGGGGTAATGAAGCCGAGTTTGGCACAGGATACCCCCCTGATTTAGTCTAGACACAGTTGGTGGTGGTGGTGATTGGATGATGAGAATGGCTGAGATCTAGATGGTGCTTCAAAAAATTAACTTACGTTATCAACAGAATGTGAAGAAACAACAGTGGTGACGTAAGATGTCGATCAGGAAATCTACTAAAGTTAGCATGCTAACCAGCTAGCTCTGGCCCAGGTGACAGTATGATAGTCCCCGCAGTTTTAGCTGGGAAATGTAAAAGCAGTGATTTGTCTTTCTGCAAGCACCTCTGGTTTGCTCAAAATAAATCCTCAGTTGGCTAAGATGTGAAAATATTCTGGCTCTACTGTCAGTCTCAGAGGCGTCCCAGTCTGTAGTCCAGCTGTAGATAGCTAAGGATAGCTACAGCCGAGAGTGTAGCGAGAGTGTAGAGAGAGTAGCAAGTCCAGTATAGTGAGCAACAGTACGTGGATTTGCTGCCCCCTACAGTTTTGGAGCTACCTTTGAATTCTGGCCATATCCTACAAATCAGAAGTTTGAAAACCTTTTGGTTCCTCACCTCAGATTGTAATTTGAATGGAAGCACATCTATCAGTTTTCTTTTAACACTGTATGTCTGACATCACGACATCTGTCTCATTTACAGATTTTTCTACTGCAGCGCATCTGACACTGGTTAATAGTAACCTTGGGATATTTTTAACGGCTGGTCTGTAGTTCACCAGTGAACAAATAAAGTTTGTTTAGAGTTTATTTGTAGGTGGTGCTCTCACATGCCATTTTCAACACCCTCTTGTGGTGTTTTTTCATACAGACAGTTCTGGTGCTACCCAACCAAATATTCAGATATCTGTCACTGAGATTCATGACACTTTTTCAATACAATGAAAGGGAATGGAATGTAGTCTGTATTTCTCATATGACATTTACAACATTCAAAATCAGCAGCCCATATCAGGCTTAGTGCCCCATGTAAGACTGTTTAGTTCTATAGATTTTGAAAATAAAACTAATTGTTCTTAAAATTTAAAAGTCTTATCTAATACCTCAGTGAAATGTCCAAGCAGGAATGGTACTGTATATTTTTCTTAAGAAGGTCATGTTCCATGAGCCCCTCTTGTAACATTCATCCACTTCAGTAAAGAAGCCCCAGCGCCAGCTGCATAAACTTAGTTTAAGAGTAGTCTTGGCCTTAGAGTTCTTCCCTCGATGAGAGTGGCTGAAAGAAGACATGTTACTCCCTCATTATCTCAACTTTTGATCCATCAAGTCTCCAGCTTACTGCTGGTTCTAATTAAAGATGGCTACAGTGGGACCAGTAAAGCAATTGCACTAGTTGTAATGACTTTGAAATTGAGGACTCATGAGGGTTTATTCACTGTGTGACCCCTCACCTGTGTGATTTAGCTGTCAAACATAGACTGATGGTAACGAGATCAGACTGTGATGTATGTGTCACATAAAGGTGAGGTCAAGTGTAAATGAGACGTTCTCATGAAGAGACTGTGCATTAATGAGACCAGGTTTCTGAGTTTTACCAGTTACCAGGATGGTTTTATTCTAGGACTGACTTTACCACATGGACAACAATATAGCAGAGAGACCATTTCTTACATTCATTGTTTAGAGGGAACTAACATGGTATACAGTTTTTAGAAGGAACAGAGCTAATCCTTCTTAAAAGAAAGGAGAGAAGGAGATATTAAAAATTGTGCATAGACAGGCTTATTGGAATAATATATTGGTTGCCATGCCACCAAATGGTATAAATAATAGGCTTGATTGAAATAAAGGGGGCTGTTAGGCCTTGGTGGAGGTATGCACTCTACCATTGAGCATTCTAGTTTCTGGCTTTTTGTTGGATATTTTAATCATTTTTTGTTTAACACAAATACAGTTTCAAGTTGTGTCTGATGTTTTAAAACATTAAACAGCCCCTAAAGAGTCTTATCAGCTATTGTAACAGACAGATCTCCAGATAGAGGGCATAGAGAAAGATGCATGAAGTTAGGATGCCATCTTCTGGTCAAATTTGTCAGAACAACCCTCAGCATTGGGGTGACATCAAAATCCTTTACTGATGCATATACTATTTGTAGTGGGTGACCTTCTGCACAAAGCCTGTATCACACTTTTCATTCTGTAAATGAAATGTTTTATCTACTTAAAAAGTGTATGGTCAAGTGGTTTGTGTAACTGTGTTAAATAATACTACCTGTATTTTTAACAGCATGATCTGGCAATTGACCAAACAAACCCACATTTCTAGGAATGCTTTTTAAAAAAACCTTGTATGTTTGAGGTTCTACTCATTTTGTATGGTGTTGATGATGTCTAAAGGCAAGGTTATAGTAAAGGACAGTGTTGGGGCAGAAGTTCTGCCGAACTTGTACTGTTTGGTTTTACTAAATATCCCTCTGATAAAACCAATGATTAATATATTATCAATTATACTATACTGTTAACAAATACACATCTTCATAGATCTAAGGTCACTAATTAACATTCATGTCCCGACTTCCCATCAGAAATACCTGGTTTCTGGGCCACACACGGCTCAAGTTTGTCCCGAGGTCTCCTTAATCCTGCTGACAAAGCAACCTACCGACAAATGGACACAGGTGTAAACAAAAAAACAAACTCCCCTTGGCGGAGGTAAAAAGACATACTAAATTTGATAATAAAAAATTTAAAACAAAATTATTAGAAGTAATGGGAATGGTTGAACTGCTCCGACATATCTCCTATAGACTTGGCTATAAAAGCTCACAAGACAAAAATGAACCTGCACTTAAGGCAACTGGAAAGGGACATTGATCCTTTTCCTTTTGCACCCTTCAGATGTTGAAAATTATAATTTAAGAAGACCTGGGCCTTCTCTTAATACCTTTAAAAAACAGGATCACAAGGGACTTACCTTAGGGGTTTATACAAGTGACTCGAAATAAACCTGTGTCATGTTGATGACATTGTAGTGTGTGAGTTCAGTGCTTTTAAGGGAAAGGCATCAGTGTTCTTTTAGTAGGAAGTGAGTGAGGAGCTTTCTCTGTGTATTTGTATGTATGTGTGTGTGTTTTCACGTGAAGAGGCTAGCTGTCTGTAGGAGACAGAGCAGTCACAGATATGAACAGTAATCCGTGGTGGCAGTACAGGTCTGTGTGTGTGTGTGTGTGTGTGTGTGTGTGTGTGTGTGTGTGTGTGTGTGTGTGTGTGTGTGTGTGCGTGTGTGCTCACCACTGGAAGTCAACAGGAGGAACAGCACATACTGTATAATTACAGTTACACATCATCTACAGTGTGACAGCAAGTTCAACAGGTGATAAATGCCACACACACACACATACATAAATATATGTAATCTTTATATTGAAGGTTATCAACTAACTTCTGTGAAAAAAAATCAGTTTGACCTGATCAAGAAAAGATAAAGATTTGTGGCATGGAGTAAGTGTGCTGGCATTAACTTTTTTCATTCTACAAGGGAACTGTTTATAGCACTAGATGGCACCAGAGCGTAGACTAAAGTAAATGTATGGTGAGACCTTGGCCTCACTTTAGCAGCAATGACATCTGACAAAACAGAAGACTAATATAATATTAGAATAATATTAGTTAATGTAATAAAATAGATTACTACTGAATTATATGTGAATGTATAGTACATATATCACATATTATTACTATTACCACCACCACTACTTCCATTTTGTTATATATACACTATACTGCCAAAAGTATTCACTCACCCATCCAAACAATTGAAATCAGGTGTTCCAAGCACTTCTATGGCCACAGGTGTATAAAATCAAGCACCAAGGCATGCAGACTGTTTCTACAAACATTTGTGAAAGAATGGGTCGCTCTCAGGAGCTCAGTGAATTCCATCGTGGTACTGTGATAGGATGCCACCTGTGCAACAAGTCCAGTCGTGAAATGTCATCGCTCCTAAATATTCCACAGTCAACTGTCAGTGGTATTATAACAAAGTGGAAGCAATTGGGAACAACAGCAACTCAGCCACGAAGTGGAAGGCCACGTAAAATGACGGAGCGGGGTCAGCGGATGCTGAGGCGCATAGTGCGCAGAGGTCGCCAACTTTCTGCAGAGTCAATCGCTACAGACCTCCAAACTTCATGTGGCCTTCAGATTAGCTCAAGATCAGTGCGTAGAGAGCTTCATGGAATGGGTTTCCATGGCCGAGCAGCTGCATCCAAGCCATACATCACCAAGTGCAATGCAAAGCGTCGGATGCAGTGGTGTAAAGCATGCCACCACTGGACTCTAGAGCAGTGGAGATGCGTTCTCTGGAGTGACGAATCGCGCTTCACCATCTGGCGATCTGATGGACGAGTCTGGGTTTGGCGGTTGCCAGGAGAACGGTACTTGTCTGACTGCATTGTGCCAAGTGTAAAGTTTGGTGGAGGGGGGATTATAGTGTGGGGTTGTTTTTCAGGAGCTGGGCTTGGCCCCTTAGTTCCAGTGAAAGGAACTCTGAATGCTTCAGCATACCAAGAGATTTTGGACAATTCCATGCTCCCAACTTTGTGGGAACAGTTTGGGGATGGCCCCTTCCTGTTCCAACATGACTGTGCACCAGTGCACAAAGCAAGGTCCATAAAGACATGGATGAGAGAGTTTGGTGTGGATGAACTTGACTGGCCTGCACACAGTCCTGACCTCAACCCGATAGAACACCTTTGGGATGAATTAGAGCGGAGACTGAGAGCCAGGCCTTCTTGTCCAACATCAGTGTGTGACCTCACAAATGCGCTTCTGGAAGAATGGTCAAAAATTCCCATGAACACACTCCTAAACCTTGTGGAAGCCTTCCCAGAAGAGTTGAAGCTGTTATAGCTGCAAAAGGTGGTCCGACATCATATTAAACCCTATGGATTAAGAATGGGAAGTTACTTAAGCTCATATGCGAGTCAAGGCAGGTGAGCCAATACTTTTGGCAATATAGTATATATATATACATATATATATATATATAGATATATATATAACAAAATAGTGGTGGTGGTAATAGTAATAAGAATATGTAGCTCAGGAGGTAGACCGGGTCGTCTAGTAAATGGAAGGTCGCTGGTTCAAATCCCGGCTATCCCAGCTTCATGACCAAGATACTGAACTGGTTGCAGACAGGAACCCCAAATTGCTCCTGATGAGCAGTTGGCACCTTGCATGCGCAGTGTCCCGCCATCAGTGAATGAATGAATCATTTATATATATATATATATATATGTTTTGCTATCCACAAACACAACATTCTTTCCTCGTGACTTGTAAAAAAGTATTTTTGTCACTATATAATTTGTCATTTAAAAAAATACTTTTTGTGTGTACTCCTCAGAGAAATCATCCCAACCTCTTCCTCTTCAGCATCCAGGCGTGAGCTGTCCTCATCAGCAGATGACTCCTCTTCGTCCACCTCAAAGTGCGGACCAACCCACTGGGCGTGACCGGGTCAGGATGGCGGCAGTAGAAATCCCTGATGAGGGTGGCATCCAGAATATGTTGAGCCGGGACCGTAACCCTCCCAGTCAACCAGATACTGAAACTTTCTTCTGCGGTAATGGACATGAAGTAGAAGGGCAACCACTTCCATCGCTGAACCAAGGCAGCGTTTGGGGTGGAGTGGCGGGAACCAGTGGACTCGAAAAGGGCCGATGAACTTTGGTGCCAGCTTCTTGGACTCCGCGCGCAAGGTTAGGTCCCAAGTTGACAACCACACCTTCTGGCCTTGGTGCAACTGCGGTTGGCAGCCTTGGAATGCCAATTGGCTGAGCGGAGGAGAGTTGTTCTGGCTTGGTTCCAGGTCCAGCAGCAGCAATGGATGAAGGCCTGGACAGACGGGCAAGAGACCTCCTTCTCCAGAGCAGGGAACAGTGGAGGCTAGAACCCAAGGAGCACTGGAACAGGGATAGTCCAGAGGCAGAGCTGGTCAAGATGTTGTGGGCATATTCCACCCACAGGAACTGCTGGGACCATGAAGACGGATGCTTGGAGACCATACATCGCAGAGCCATCTCCATCCCCTGGGTCTTGCGCTCTGACAGGCCATTGGACTGGGAGTGGAATCCTGATGATAGGCTGACTGCGGCCCCGATGAGTGTACAGAAATGCCTCCAGAATCCAGGACCCCAACTTGAGACCCAGCGGTGGGGAGACCATGAAGCCTAAAGATCAGGACCAGAACCAGCTCGGCAGTCTCCTTGGCTGTAGGAAGTTTAGGCATGGGAACAAAGTGGGCCATCATGCTGAACCGATCCACTACCGTTAAAATGGTGGTGTGTCCATTGGATGGTGGCAGACCAGTAACAAAATCCAAGGAGATGTGAGACCAAGGATGATGGGGCACAGGCAGATGTTATAAGAGACCAGCAGGAGCCTGGTGGCATGGCTTGTGCTGGTTGCAGATGGGACAGGCGTTGACAAACTCCTGGGTGTCTTCCTCCAGGGTGGCCCACCAGAACCTGTGTTGCAAGCCCTCCCTAGTCCGCTGGACACCTGGGTGGCAGGTAAGTCTGGAGCTGTGAGCCCACTGGAGAACGTCAGACCTAAGGGTCAGAGGAATGAACAGGTGATCAGGAGGGCAGGAGCTAGGACCCGGCTGATCCTCTAGAGTGACCCTAACATGTTGTTCTATCTCCCAGGTGAGTGAGGCGACCAAAAAGATTCTCCACCACGAACTGACTTTCGGGATCAGGCACTTGGAGGATGGGGGCAGAAAGTGAAATGGGCTTTGAGGTTCTGGAAAGACCCTGGTCATTGCTGAAGAACCCTGAAGCCAGGTGGTAGGATGGTGATCAGTCTCTCCTTGGCATCTCTCCCTCCTCCTGGCCTGAATGTGTCTGTCCACTCTGGGGGTCAACTCAATCAATCCATCCAGGGAAGAAGGTAGATCAAAAGAAACCAGCTCATCTTTTATATATTCCACAAGACCAGCCAGAAAAGCGTCATACTGAGTTGCCTCATTCCAGTTGCTCAGACGAACTCTAGTGCGAAACACTAAGGCAAAGTCCGCAACCGTCTGGCGTCTCCCTGACGCAGACCCGAAAGTCCTCCAGTGGAGTCAGGACCCATAGAGACCTCACCAAACTCCTTGCATAACTAACATAAAAAGCCAGGAAGGACGAGCAGTCTGGTGTGCGTCGCTCCCATTCGGCAGTGTCCTACAGTCGTGCCCTCCCCATCAGGTGGTTGATTGTGAATGCCACCCTAGCCTCACGGAGAACAGGATGGAACAGTTCATAAGAAACAGGTTGCAGCCCTCAGGTTCTCTAGCATAGTGCTCCAGGGTCCCCACCCGGGGCTCAGATATGGGTGAAGGAATAGGGAGCGGTGGAAATGGAGAGGGAGGGGGAGCTAGGGCCACAGACTAGTTGCAGCCCTCAACCAGTCAGCTGCTTGACCTGAGAGGCTAGCATAGCTAGTACCTGGCATGGGACTGACATGCCTCCGGAGCGGTGATAGCCATCATAACCTTGTGCTGCTGAAGCATCCCCTCAATCATCTGCAAGGGGGACTGTGGTGAAGAGTGTGCTGGGTCCGTGTCTGGCCAGATTGTACTGTAACGGGTGGTGTTAGGACCAAGTTGCAGCACTCTGGAAACCAGGAATAGTTCATAAGCAGCTTTAATGAACCATCTCAGCAGGATAAATGCAAGATGAGTACAAACACAGTAATGTCTCTTAACAAAGTCACTGGAAACATCATAGCCAAGACGGGCTGGATCTGGCTGTAACGCCGGGGTGTATGTAGCAGAAACAGTACGAATACTCCTGTAGATCAGTACAAAGTTTGCTACAGTACCAGTTTTGAGTGAGCTGGTGGCGAGGTTGTGAAGGAAGTCAGCCGATGGATATCTACATGGTGAAGACACACTAGCGAGCATAGCAACGCTGTGAGAGTTTCTGAGCCACAGAAAACCACAGAGGAGCAGAAGGGGAGACTCACTCGGTAGCTAGGTGGAGGAAAAGCTTTGCTGGACAGCTGCAGGCAACACAGTATCTGCAGAAGGATCAGATAATCTCAAAGCCAGGGACAGAAGGCAGGTTAGTTTACCGTAGATCAGGCAAGACGGGTTGGTCAGAGACAGGCAGGGTCGGCAACAGGGAATCAGTCCAAGGAGAAGTGCTGGAGAGTCTTGCATAGTAGGCGAAGAACAATCTTGCAATGATTGTCTGTGAGGCTGGAGTATATATACCGGGTTGATAGTGACGAGGCTCAGCTGTGTGCTGAGGTGAGTTGGAGCTAGCTGATTAGGTGAGAGAGCCAGGTGACAGGGCTGGCAGAAGTAAGCTGGTGACCAGTTAGCCAAACTGTGACACAATATATAATGTATCCTGACCAGCTCTTCACTCCTCTTTTGATGATTTAGTCATCAATGTCTATAATTATATGATAGCTATCTCTGATATTTGAAGAACCAGCTAAACCCTACATTATTTTATCCATACAAAAACCATAAAGTAAGACTGCAAAAAGCTGCATATAAATGGGGCTATACATCTGGCTATATGTTTCTGTTTATTAAAAACATCTCCGTCCCTCACAAAGCAATTACCAATGGTCAACAAGATTACTTCCCTAAGCTGGTAGAGCAAAATTAGTAGAATCCTCCTGTTTTCCTCTTAGTTACCGCTCAAAATCCCACTATGAGAGCATTTTAACCTTAAATGAAATGTGTCGGTAACGTTAGACAGGTGTTTTGTCTGCATAAATGTAGATGGCTGTGATTGTGAAATGACACTTATGTAACTTGTACACATCTAAAGCCCTGTTCACACATTGCTTTATTATTGGCTCATTTTTAGTAGTTTACCTCTTCTGCCTGTGTCATGCAGCATAAGTTTTCTTGACAGCATAATACTCAAATAATGTGACCAAATCTAAAAGATGATCTCTGGATAAACCTTGGTCTTAATGAATCTGCATGCTGAGGCAAGATGAGCATACTGATTTTGCACCTAAAATGCAATCAAACATTCATTATAATTTCCTCCGTGATAACAACCTCGATTATTTGCAGGACTTTTACAGATTACAGCCATGGAAGGTTTGTTTGAGGTTAAGAGCACAAAGGATCTCTGCAGTTCTATTGAATCACATTAGGAACGAGAGAAGGCAAGTTTAAATATACTTTAAGCCTGTGATGTGTCAAGATACAGCTGATGGTGTATGAAGAAATGTTATGGTGGGAATGAGTCAAATACTCTGAATGGGACTGAAAAGTTGAATAAATCTCAAAATGTATCAAAGATGGGGTACATTAATTAAATTGAGTTTCTGGCTTTAATTATGAATTAGCAGATAATAGTTAAATGTAGTATAAAATGTTGGGAAAGTGGTAAAAAAAAATAAGATACAAAATATAGTGTGTGTGTGTGTGTGTGTGTGTGTGTGTGTGTGTGTGTGTGTGTGTTTGTGTGTGTGTGTGTGTGTGTTTGTGTGCGTGTGTGTGTGTGTGCGTGTGTGTGTGTGTGTGTGTGTGTGTGTGTGTGTGTGTGTGTGTGTGTGTGTGCACGCTTACGTGTGCATGTCTGACAGTGTTGGTAGGTGTGTGATAAAGTACATGCAGTAGGTGTAGATGTGTGCATACGTGTGTAGGTATGGATATATACTGTATGTGTATGTATGTACGAATCTGTGTCATCTAACTCATACCTTTTAATTGTTTGTTTATTTTCGTCTCACTGTTTTTTTTTCTCTCAGACTGAATTACTTACTCAAAAAATGCATGCAGTACCCTCAAAAATAAGAAACAGTGATCTTAATATGTTTGCAAACCCGCTTTCTCGCTAGATAGGTTATTCTATCTAGCGAGGCTCTATATGATTTTATGGTATATGCTGATCACATCTATCCTTTATCACCACTTGGTTTTGTGTATATATTGGGTCCTAAACATTTTGTCATAACGTCACACCAGAATCAGCCAGTTTCAACTGCAGGTACTGATGGAGAGTTCTTGTTTGTTAGTTAACAGTTTATGGTAAAAGTATTTTTTCTCATTGTTATCTCATTTTACTTTGAAAAAGTGGAGGGAACAAAATCGACCATTTCAGAAAGTGCTGGGGAGCATCCCCAGCTAAATGACACCTCATATTTCTAAAGCAAAACTGAAATAATTCAACACTGACAACTACTGTACATAATTAAATGAGCAACCAGCCTCTTCACAATAGCCACATAATTTATCTGTATTTAATTGTTATACACTTGTTACAGTGTTGATGATTGTAATTACAGTCAGCAGCAGAGTACTGCCATGGAGGAAATGTATAAGTGTGTTCACACAGAAATAAAAGAAACATGCTCTACATTATCAAATCAGTCAAATAATCAAAGTGTGCACAGTCTTGATAGCCTTCCTACAAACCCATATGAGATGTTTATTCAAAAAGCTGCGTAACTATCAGGCAGATGTAAATATTCTAACAACTTATCAAGCTGACACATATTTACTTTTGAAAAGTCATGTGTTCAATTTTCCATGGAGAGAGCAAATTAGTTTCAGGGATTTGACTGATTGCATGAATAGCATGTGTAACTAATCACATCAACTGTGACGTTTCTACAGATCTTTGAAAGGTCACTACATTTGTGTTTCCTCAAAATGTTTTTAATATGACAGAGTTTCAGTCCCTGAGTTTCATAAAATTATTTTTTGAGAAAAGTAAATGAGATAAGCATTAATTTACCTACTTATTTATGTTCCCATTGAATTTTTGAATTTTTCCATTTTGATTATTAATTCACTAATTTTTAAATGTATTGATTTATTTACCCCTTTATTTATTCTAACTGACACACACACACACACACACACACACACACACACACACACACACACACACACACACACACACACAATAACAGATACATTAGCAAACCTCGACTCTATTATGGCTGTTGCACAATACTCTCAGATTGATAACATTATTATTATTTGTAGTAGTACTGCTATACTGTATGTGTTTATAAATATGTATTTAAAACACAGTAGTTTTCTTATATTATGGAATTATGATTATACATTACATTAAAGTTGTATATGTATAGGTTATTGTGTAAGTGTATGTTTATAAGTAGCTGTACATATTGTTTGTTTTATTTTATAATACTTCAGTTCTTATATTTATATAAATATATGGGGCTACTGTAGCTCAGGAGGTGGAGCGGGTCGTCCAGTAATTGGAAGGAATCTGAGGAATCGAACCAGGTTGCTGGAGGATTCCCCGGATCCTCCAGTTGCACATCAAAGTTTCCTTGAGCAAGATACTGAACCCAAAATTACTCCTGATGAGCAGGTTGGCACCTTGCATGGCAGCCTCTGCCATCAGTGTATGAATGTCTGTGTGAATGGTTGAATGTTACCATTTAAAGGTTCCATGTACATGTAGCAGGACGTTACAACTGATATTTCATTGTACAACCCTGTGCTGTAAAAGTGGCAATAAATACTTATCCTAGTATTCATTTAGATTGGCTCTTAAGTCAAAATTCCACTTTAGTAACTCACTGACTTGCACTGTTAGATTCATTACTTGTGCACATCAAATGTGCAGCTTATCTTATCTTAGTCCAGCGCTTGAATCCTTCTTAGTTTCTGTGGCTCTGTGCAAAATGATGGCAAAATGTGTTGTCCCATAGCAGGTTTATCTGGACCTGTAAGTAGCCAAGTGGATCATCAATTATAGATTTATTGGCATTGGCTGAGACTTCCTCTTTTGTTCTCATGTAACTACATTACTACAACCCATAATTGTTTTATAAGTGCCCCATAATTACACAATAATTGGACCAGAATTAGCCCTTTACTCTACGAAGACTGTAATCTAAAGGCTTGCTGAGTGAGACTGCCTCCTGTATCACCTCATACTGCATTGCAACAGCAATAATGCAATAAACTGCATAATTGACAAGCCATATTTTTTTAGATCCGGAGTCAGGAGCAGGAAGTTATATCAGGAACACTTTAACACAGTGTTCATACAGAGGGAGGAGCAGGAGGAGAGGAGGCAGATGGAGGCAAAGTAGGAGCAGAAGGAGGAGTAGTGGGGGGGCAGGAGGACAGGAGGAGCAGCAGCTGGTGTTATCTGCTCATGTGGGTGACACCTCTGGGTGTCCCGCAGGGATATGGAGGAGAGAATGGAAGGAGTGCGGGGGGCATGTTATACTGTAAGATAGAATGCACAATACACACTGGAATCATACAATGAACTGTATGTCACAGAAATAAGAAATTAAGACTTAATGGCAGAGAATATGACACTAGGCTTTAAGAATGTTCACCAAAATAAGGAGAAATTCACCATGTTTTATGTGGATATCCCAACCAGTGTTGGTGGTAAATGTAGCTAATTGGGGCAATACAATTCCCAGTACATGGTGTCTTGACAGAGAAAGTTGGGTTATTTGAGTTTTTCTGCTTGTACAGCCTGTCTGCATGTACCAGGATGCATTGCATGCAACCTCCTGACGCTCCACCCCCTAATACTTTGAAACCTGCCCAGCATGTGGAGGTGGGCATTTCAAACGGGGCTGTGTACAGAAAGGCATCTGAAATAAAGTTAGCTATTGTTTTTGTATATGTTTTTGATCTTAGTCTAGTCCTGCAGGTAGAACATTCATAGACTTGTGTAGGCTATTTAATGAGAAAAAATAGCAGTTGTAGTAGTAGTTTCCCTACCGGTTAATGGACCAACTGGCTGTCGCAGCTGCAGTGTCTCTGGGCTTGTTAGGTGAAACAGAGAGGCCGGGTGGCAGAGCTGCAGCTGGGCAGCCCAGCAGCAGGTCTGAGTGTTACGACAGCTATTACACCACAGAAACAGACACTACCATAGCTATTGTGCGAGTTAACAATTTTAAAATTAAAAATGAGGTGAAGTGATCTGCACAAAAAGTGATCCCCACAAAAACTTCCTGTTTGCTGTGTGTTTTGGTGCTTGGATTATTGACTATTTTTGGGTTTTCGACAACTGAGTTTTGGATGACGGACATTGGACAATCTGCTGAGACCACCGGTTTGACCTTTGCCTGATTTAAGACTATGATTTTTGGACTGAAACTGCACAAGTTAGTGGCCAGCAAGCTAACTAGCGGCTGAGCTAACAGCTGACTAAGCTAACAGCTGTTGAGGCAAAAACATCTAACAATACTGATGGGGCCAAAGAGGAACCAGACAGCCGAGGAAGTCGATGAAATTAAAAAGTCCTTAGATTGTCTGGCAGAGGAGGTCTCTGCTGTAAGACTGCAGCAGAGGAGTATCCTGGACCTGGTGCAGGAGGTAAAGTTGCTGAGACTACAGAGTGCAGAGAAAGACAGGTGACTCGCCTACCTGGAGATTAGAGTGGATGACTTGGAGCTGTATACCAGGATAAATAACATGATTGTTACCAGGCTCCAAACTAAACCCCGGTCAGGCGGTGACTGCTGACAACGGAGAAACGGATGCCGACTCAACAGAACAACAGGTGCCTTCCTTCACTCCAGGGGGATTAAAGTAGACTGCTAGAACATCAGGGCATGTCACCCTCTGCCCCGAAAAAATACCAACAATAAACCAGCCATTATAGTAAGGTTTGTCAACAGAAAAGATAAAACTGCTCCGTTAAAACAAGGAAGGAAACAAGGAATAAATACAAAAAATATAAGAATAAGTTAACTAATATTTTAAGGAGATGTTATCTGCAGTATTTTATTGATAATGATAATGAAAATCATAATATGGACGATGTGGTAAATAGCTTTAATACATTTTTTGCGAGTGTTGGACCAGACTTGGCGGAAAAAATCCCTGATCAGCCGGTGACAACTGAAGAAGTTAATGACAATATAGAAATGAATCCCAGATCTATGTTTCTGGATGAGAGAGAAATTGGAGATATTGTTAATAAATGTAAAAACAAGATTCCTACTGACTTTGATGAAATAGAAATTAAGTAGGGAAAACGGTTATTGATGGGATGGCAAAACCACTAACATACATGTGCAGCTTGTCATTCCAAACTGGTAAATGTCCAAACAATGAAAATAGCTTAAGTCATGGTCATCACCGCTGTGCAAAACTGAGAACAGACACTACTTCACAAATCACACACCTGTTTCTTTACTTCCACAATTCTCCAAAATTCTGGAAAAAGTTTTTAATGACAGACTGGCCAAATTTATTGATAAACACAAATTACTTACCGACAGTCAATAAGGATTTAGACCAATCAATTCATCATTGACATTAATTGAATTAATTGAGGAAATCACAAACACACAGAAAATAGCATGCTGTTGGGGTACTTCTGGACCTCCAAAAAGCATTTGACACAATCTATCATGAAATACTGATTAACAAACTGGAACGATATGGCATCAGGAGCATAGTATTGAACTGGGTAAGATGTCATCTAAGTGGCAGGCAACAATTTCAGAATCAGAAATCAGATATTCCTTTATTAGTCCCGCAAACAGGGACATTTGTGTGTCACAGCAGCCAAAGGACAGTTCAATATAACAATAAACAATTCACACACTTGGGGTGTATCAGTCTACCGCTGAAGGAGCTGCCCAGTGCTGTGAACGTGTTTGGACATTGCTTGTGGCGTCCCTCAGGGGTCAGTGTCGGGTCCCAAACTGTTTATTCTGTACATTAATGACATATGCAAAGTATCCAAAATATTGAAGCTGGTATTATTTGCTGATGATACAAATATTTTTTTGTTTAGAATCTACAACAATTATAAGAGGTGATCACTACAGAAATGGAAAAAATAAAAAAGTGTTTCGATAGAAATAAATTATCATTAAATTTGAATAAAACGAAAATCATTTCATTTGGTAATTATAAAGGAAATACTCAAGTACAGATACAAATAGAGGGTGTCAACATTGAAATCATTAATGAGAAAAAATTCCTTGGGGTGACAATAGATGACTCTCACATAAATCATGTACAATCCAAACTGTCAAGAAGCATTCAGTACTTTTTTATTTAATTATTTATTTATTGTTGGTTGCAGCAAGGAAAGTGGGTATATATATGTATATATATATATATATATATATATATATATATATATATATATGTGTGTGTGTGTGTGTGTGTGTGTGTGTGTGTGTGTGTGTGTGTGTGTAAATATGTATATTGAGGAGGTAGGTGGATGCTGGAGAATACATAGTAACATATAATTAATTATTGGAATAGTACATGTTTATAGAACACAAAAGAAAATCAATATATAAGCTGTAATACATAAGATAATGGTTGATAAAATAAATTATATTTTGCAGGACATATTTGGTTATACATTATATATATTTGTGTGTGTGTGTATCGTAACTTTTAATTACCTATTTTTATTTTTTTTATGTATTCATAAGTAATGACTAAATAAGGAGGCCTAGGCTGAATTACTAGCTAAAGATGAATGCAGAGGGGGTGGGATTGGATAAATTTACACTTCTTCTCACTCCTTTTCGAACATGTCATTAGAATTGCCTGTTTTCATATGCACTACTCTTTTGTTGTTTTGCTTGTTTATGAGAAAAAAAATGTACATGTTCGAAATGAAGATTTCAATCAATAAATCAATCATTCAATCAATCAATCAATCCATTTCCCCTTGTTATCCACCTTCACAGTTGCCAAGGCTGTGGTTTTTCAGGGATTCTTTTAGGATAAAGAATATGCCTCTATATTGTGAAATGAATGCATGCAAAGTACTGATATAGCACATTTAAAACAGATTCATTACTTATTGTATAGTTGTATTGCAGTAATGATTTATGATTTTTTACAAAATATATCACTGTGCACCTGGATGCGTATGTGGATGTGTATTGTTTGTTCATTTTTCAATGTGATTACTGAATTAGCCTATTTCTGTGTACAATTAATGTAACTTGAAAGTTGATAAATAAAGATTGGATAGCATTGGATGGCAGTGTGTGATTGCCTGTCGTTGCACAGCATTTTCTTCAATTTTTGAATTTGAATTCTTTTTTTCAATTCAATTCAAGTCAAAGGGGCTTGCCAAAGCATGAAAGTATAATTTATCCAAACATTTGGACAGTCTACCATACCAACAGCAATATGAACATCAAAAAATATGCTATGCTACGACAGCTATCCACACACCGCCATCCAAAAAATTCATGCATGTGTAATCATATTCTTAAACTAACAAACAAATTTCCACTTTTACTGCAGTTCTGTATGTGGTTTGTCAAAGTCGTCTTGTTGTACTTAGCTGTCCAAGATGGCAGACATACTTTCGCATACGCAACTCACATCGGATCAGGACACAAGCTGCTCACGCCATACCAATGTGCCTCAGCACACCATCTGGGATTCACTGTGTTAGATGAATCGCTGATTCTTAACAATAGTGCCCCTGAAAACTGCTTATAGACTGTATAAAATCATTTATCCTCAGTCAGTTGAAGCAGTTGTAAGTGATATATTTTTCTCAAAAAATAGATATATAGTCCAACAGTAATCACTGTGTTTGGTCAGTAACCTATATAGCCCCTCCCCCTGCTCATGCAGTAAAAGAGAAAATGAATATATATCCCTGCCAAATTTATCCAATCCGGACAGAGAACTCTGTTTCCTGCTATGTCTGACAATTACTGCTGCACGTTCATGTTATGACGTAGAAAAGAGGGAGGGGATTGCTAACTTCAAAATGGACAGGAAGTTTGCCAAAACGATGGACAAGCAGGTATGTGCGTTATACCAGTATGCAGTATAGGCTCCAGTTTTGCAGATAATCTATGCATGCACAAATTTTCAGTCGAAACAGCATGGGTGCTACTTTCATTAATTATTTTAATCTTCAGACATGCACAGGAAACTAAAAGTGCTGTACCGTTTCTACACGCTGCTCCTAGAAAACCCAATCTGGACATTTTATTTGTATTTTTTTCTTTTCTCCCAGTATGATGTATGTATGCAAATGTAATGCACCAAGGGATTAACTGAATGAAAACTATTTAACAGGTATTCTGGGAATCTACTGCTGCCAAGGCTGCTTCATCTCAATAGTGCTAGCCTCCCAACAGCCAGCAGCTACCCAGGCTGCTGCTGCACAGCTTCACTCACTCATCTGAGCAGAGCCTGTGCAGCAAAAACACTCTACGGCAGTACCACATGTGAACACCACAAACACCAACAACATGGCCAAACTACTGCAAAGAAAGGGTGTAATGACTCATATAGGCAATTGACAAACTAGTTCTCAACTGTAGCACGAAGCTTTCTGATACTTCATTTAAACTTTCTGTCTGAATGTATGTGGTTTGAATTCTCCTCTCGGATGAACAGAGATGTGTTTAATCTAGTTGAAGACACAGTTAACATCAGCACACAGAATAGCTGGGGCCAGGTAGTGTTTTGCAGGATATGAGTACTGGTTCATTTATGGGTCTCTGGACATATACTAATCAGCCACAATATTAAAACCACTAAAGGATGAAGTGAATTAATTATAATGAATGTTCCGCTAGGAAACCATGGATCCTGCCATGCATGCAGATGCCACTTTACACTCCCCAATAGCAGTGACCACCTTCAGCAAAAAATGCTTGAGGAACCTGACAAAGGTTTACCTGGCCTCTAAGCTCCTCAGAACCTGATCCAATTAGGCCTATGTGTGCCCGAACAAGTATGATCCATGGAAGTCCCAACATAGAGGCATGGACAAAGGACATCTGGGGTGTCTTGTGGTCTCTGAGCGAAGTGGTTTCACAAAGAGCAAATTTTTGCATAAATTACCATTCCTGACCTGACCTGACCTTGTACTGCCGTTTCCACATCATCTTATATTACCTTGAATAGGTAAACCAGCCATTCAAAGGGACAATTTGATAAATCACAACAATCATATTGTGCACGTTACTGAAACATAATTACACATGTTTAATGCTTAATAAGATCATGAAAAATGCATTTAAGTGGAGTTAAAAAGCTTATTTTTTATTTCCTCTCATTAAAACAATACATATTTTAAATACTTTATTAAATTACTGTGTTTAGGAGGAGTTAATAGGCTCTTGTCTTTTCCTCTCACCACTAAAACAGACTCAACTGTAAAATGGACAGTTGTTTGGATAACGTCAGCTGTAATCTGGTCTTTAGCTGGGCCTTTCTTTTTTATTAGCTTGGCATTCATTTCAAGAAGCACACTTCAGAGAGGGGTAGCTGTCCATTTCTTGTGGCTGGCTGCAGAGTAGTGGAAACCGTGAACTAGTAGATATACCAATGAGCTCATTAATGTGGCTCCAAGGTGTACTGCAGGTATAAATCTGAAATATAAAGACTATGGAAGAAAATCAACAAATTAAATTACATTTTGGTTTGTAGGTTTTTCTCGGACCCACACGTCTCACGCCCCTGTCTTGGAAATGACTGCTCTATTGGATTAGCATCTGGGAATTTGGAGGCCAGGTCAACACACTGAGCTCTTTGTCACATTCCTCAGGTCATTCCTGAACAGTTCTTGTGATGTGGCAGAGCATAATGTCCTGCCATCAGGGGTGCCGATGCCATGCCGGAGTTCACTTGGTTTGCAGCTGTGTTTGGGCAGGTGGTGTGTGTCAAGTGGCATCCACATGAATGCCAGGACCCAATGTTTCCCAGCGTAATAACCACCATATAAAGTATGCTTATTGGGAACTTGACAGTCACAGTGCATGCACCATAGAGGACAGATATGAGTTGGGAAGTTAATAGGTCCCAAACAGCAAAGGTGTCAGGGTTCAGAAGTTCTTGAAAAAGCTGCATTGCTCCTTCAGGGGATTCCAGAAGCCTTTCTTGTTTGATACAGAGATGTTTCCAGGAGTAGCTCCAGGGTATGGTAATAATAACAACAACAATAATAATAACTCTGACAACTAATTCTGTAATTCTGCGGCCAGTGTTCTGACGGTTAAAATGCAGAATAGTTCTTCTCCATTACCTTCACGCCCTGCAGTCGGAGCAGAAGACATTTCAGCTTCCATACAGCGCATCTTATCTCCTCTCTCATCAGTTAGTCGTGCGTTTCGTTTTCTAATGCATTTTCGAGGACTTTAAACAATTAATTAAGCCGGGGTGACGCGAGCAGAATGGATTCGGCTGCCTGGCGGAGCCCGGAAAATGCGCAGCTCCTCAGATGTACTTGTGTTGCATGAAGCCTCTCTCTCTCTCTCTCTCTCTCTCTCTCTCTCTCTCTCTCTCTCTCCCTCTCTCTCTCTCTCTCTCCCTCTCTGTGTCTCTCTCTCACTAAAGGTGACCGAGGAGCCGCGCACACTGCTCATTATTTAACGTCTTCAAATTGAGCGGCAGCGGGAAGACGAGCTCGACGCCGTAGCGACTGCTGGAATAAGCTGAGAGGGCTGCCGGAGGGGGGGTGGTGGGTCGGTGCTGCCTGGGAGACTCTGTGTGCCGCTTCATGCGCCAGCCTCCAGTCTTCAGGTGAAGCCTCCACACCTAGCTGTTATTTTTCACCGCGGCTCATCCAAATTCGTCTTGTCTCCTCGCCGCTGACGCTTGGATGTTGGTAAAACGGTGCGCATGCGTTGCTCTTGGAATAATTTTGCAGCCTAAGTTGCATCCGTGAGATCTTGTGTCAAAGTCGTTGGCAGGATCAGAGTTAGTGATGTGGAGTACTCTGGACCGCGGATGCTGGGGGGTCTGCTGCTTGTCCCTGCTGGCGACTGTAGTCTGCGGGGCGCAGAGGTGAGATCTGATAACAGCATCATTTGTCATGTCTTATTCTGGACGGGCCCGTTAAGACGTCCTTATGTCTGAATTAAAATGTGTTTTTTTTTTTTTTTTTTTTTTTTTGCAGTGCCAACGAGCCTAGCAACATGTCATATGTGAAAGCCACCGTGGACAAACTGCTGAAGGGCTATGACATCCGTCTGCGGCCTGATTTTGGAGGTAACACCACCGCTGTCCACTCTGTTCATGTAACCTACATGTGATGCTCAGCGGGCTGCTGTAGTGCTTACTAATACTCTGCTGTCATATTTTCCATAGGCGCCCCTGTCGATGTGGGCATGAGCATAGACATCGCCAGCATTGACATGGTGTCTGAAGTCAACATGGTAAGTTGCCGTGCACATTCTCACTGGGTGCGATGCGGGATGAGATAACGGACTGCTTCAGCGCGACAGTTGTCGGCCGAGTTTCGTGCCTTTTCAGCGGCACCCTGCAACGGACAGATGGAGAGGCGAGAGATCCGTGTCAGTCCGGTTCGCCTCTGTAGGCTACTTGGTGCAGCGCCGCTCCTGAAGCAAACTCAAAAGATTCCCCTCCTCCTCCTCCCCCTCCTCCCCCCCGCTCCCTTTTCAGCACCATGGAGAGATCCGCAATGTGTCAAAGCCAATCCGTATGCATCAAGTACTTCCCCGCGGTGTCACAACTGGCGAAGGCTGCGAATTAACAAGACAGAGACCATCAGACATAGAGGGTGAGATGAGAGAGGGAGAGGGGGAGAGAAGGAGAGAGGGAGAGAGAGAGAGAGAGAGAGAGAGAGAGAGAGGCTGTTTAGTAATTCCATACACGCATCTGCGGCCCCAGCATGCGTGGAGAGGCCGGTGTCAGAGAGGCTTCACCGCGCGGTGCGGGGAAACGGACGCAAGTAGGAAAAAGACGGGGGAAAATCAGCCGTCTGTGTGCATGTTTTGGTCGTTTTTCGGCCAGAGTGCAGTAATTACATAAGGACTACCAGTGAGTCAACATGAGGAAGGAGGCCCAGCAAAGCAGTGTGTCTGCAGAATATCATTTGACCACTTAATACAAGGTGTCAATGCAGCTGCCAAGGTGCCCAGGGAATACACACACCTGCTTTATCGCAGTACTGCATGTGCAGAGGAAGTGAGTGTCTGAGATTCAGACCTGACATTATTAACACATACAGCTCATTTGCTCACCGCTGCTTATAGAGCACAGTCTCTCTGTTTTGAGAATTTGCTTTATCGACCTGTTTAAGTCTCTTTATATTCCACCTGTTTTGTTCATGATGTACGAATATTTGTAAATGCAGGAATATGATATAATTAAACGGCCACAGTCAAACCTTCAATGAATTAGGTAAATATATGTATATGTTCAGGTGAACTTCTGCTAGAAAAATCCAGTTAAGGTCATAAATCTCAGTCAACAGTACGACAACCCGTGAAAGTATCTGGAACTTAGATTTAGTCCGGGCTCCTGAGCAGCGCCCAAATTTTGCTCCATGAACTCATCCTCAAAGTGGGAGCACAGTGGTGGAAACAAAAGCAGAACCTGTGATTATGTATACTTATAGGTTCTGTAGGCTCCTAAGACCATTGCTAATTTGTTGTGTGAATTACGTTTCGTAATTGTCCTATGCAGTGTGTTCACTTTCTTGGTAAGGCATGGGATGATACAAAGATTTACTCATTGAAATGTCGGAAAACGATGAGACCTTTGTCATATGTTGTGTCGAGTTGTGTACTTACATTATCCCAAATGTTTCCAAAATTGTTCAAACCAGAGAAATCCACAAGTTTACTGAAAGTGACGGTGGGTTTTATTTGGTCGGAGAGCGTCAGAGAGTGAGGAAGGAAGTCGGCGAACGACTTCATCCATGAACCCTTGTGGCTGAGTCACATCAGATAGATTTCCATCACTAATGGTAACTGTGTGTTCACCACCAGCGAGCTGCATGTTTCACCGCATTTGTGTTTATTCTCACATACAAAAAAGTTGTTTGAGTTAATTTTCCTTACTTGACATCCCACGTTCTGCGATGTGACTATTGCATGTGCACATTGGGATGCTAAAATGACTTACTGTGCAGCCCTAATATTCACAATAATCCCAATTCACGATCATGCCGACAATGGAAATTCACCACAATCAACATTTTGCGAGCTTTTATTGCGATACGTGATCAAATCCTCTATCGTCCCAATCACTACTTGCCACTCGCCTTCAGCATTGAGATAACTGTTACACTGTTGGAGTCATGTATTCTTCTTTTACATTCTGACAATGCTGTTCGATTGTGGGCAGGTTTCCTTTATTATGAGGCCAGTATCATGCCTAGTTGTTCTTCACTTTCAAATCACGGATGTGGCTGCTTCTCATATCGCTCACATCCCTTAAACAGGAGCACAAGTTCAGGTGTGGCTCATATGGATTGTTGAAGGCTGATACCAATTGTTCTGTTTGAAGCTACGATAGAAAAGATTTGATGTTTGAGTGATTGTGTTATTTCTTTAAATGTTTAAACCCTCAAACACAGGACTGCAGATTGCTGTCATATTTTCTTCCTAGTATTTGGTCCTGAAAGTTTTATTTTCATTTCTAAAAATCTGCTGATACAGTAAAATAATTTTATCCTTTATTTCCCCAAAACAGATTACTGTACATGAGCCGTAAACAAGTTATCTACTCACATTATTCACTCAGTTGTTTAGGAGAATGCTGCAACGCTGTTTTGCTGTGAAGCTACATAAATGTTTTGTTGACTACAAAACTTCAGCCGACTTTTCATCGGCATCAGGGTGAGTAGATAATGACGGAAATTTCATTTTTGTTAGAACTGCTCCTTTAAAACTTATAAAGTTCAACTAAAGCAGTATATAACTGTAATAATGGAAAATAAACAGAACAAATGCAATACAGTAGACAGTAATGTTGCTGAAGTTGTTGGCTGCGTTGGCTGCAGTGGTCTGTGTGACCATGGGACAAGATGGGTCTGTAACTCGTCCAGTTGGTTGGACGTCTACCTAGTGACTCCAACAGGCACTTGTGGAAGTACCCAAGTCTCAATACAGTGGAGCACACTTTTTGATTTGTCATTAATTCTAGTAAAACTGCCCATATTTAAAATCTTTACGATGAAGAAGCGTATGAAAACTGTAAATAAATCTCTGCTGTGGTGCTTGAACTGTCTGACTCGCAGTCTGCCACTGGACAATCTGAAGAGACCCAGTGCATTCTGGGGTGGCTGAGTATGTGCGTAAGCTGACGGGGCAAACTCAGAATTTCTCACATACACAAAGTTCACATACTATGCAGTTGAAAGGCAATACATCATAATTAGTATGATTAATACGTTGATACCGAACACAGCCTCAGTTTTCCTGTGCAATGAGGGATTATTAGCAACATTTCAGGTGTGCACACTTTAAGGTTTAGTGTCAGATAATATGGTTTAATGATCATCTTACTGCTCACACTCATAACCCCTTCACACTTTGTTGTAGTGATGTCACAGTTTTTCCAGTTGTCAGAAAATTAACTACAGCAAAACTAAAAAAGTAAGACTTAACTTGTAATAAACCAGGATTATCTGAAGAGGCTTCATGCGTACACAGAGGCATGGTTTGTGAAAGTGCTTTAAGAGAGTTTGTATGTGAGGGGGGATGCAGGGTTCTGCTCACCTCTCCTCCCTCTTCATCTGCTGATCCTCTCAGTTTCTGCTTTGTCTGTCACCTCTCTCACAGCTTCCAGCCACCATTTCTCAGTCACCTCTCATCTGGGGGACGTACTGCAATTCCTCAAATAACTTTCTTCACACTTCTCCATGGTGGGGCACACTTCATTGTTCTCACCTCTGAAAGGAGAAAATGTGTTTCCATCACCATCACACAATCTCAGTGCATCTGGTTGCACATTTATCATACACAGTAAAACACGATTTACCTGACAAACTGACTCTGCCTTGCTCCTCTCACTCATTTTCCTTCAGAGGACCTTTCTCACTCATACTCACGGGGTACCTTGTGTTTCTGATAGTAAGTTGACTTAAAGGTCAGACACCTTTGTCAGTTACACACCTTCACCAGTCTAAATTCAGCAATCCTGTAGAGGTGACTGAATACACTATCTTCCTGGATACAAAGAGTTTAGAGGGAAGAGTGTCTCAGGACATTGGAATATTGACAAACTGTTCAGAGACTTGGATTAGACACCAGGTGTCAACCAACATAACTTTACTAAAACCTAACTGCAGGTAAAACTTATAATAACCGGCAATTAACTCCTTTCACATTACCAGTGGACGAGTTTGCATTTCTGTTTTTTTTCCCTTGCGTGTCCCGTCATCATGAATTAGCCGTAAAAACAGAGAACATCAGAGAGCAGCAAATCATATACCTCATCAGACGACATCCAGTCCCAATAATATACATTCACATTGCACACAAATGCCAGATTTTAGCGTGTGTAAGTGGGTGTTTTGGCCAGTGTAAAAGCGGTATCAATAAGATGCTGATTGAACCTAAAGGAATTCCATGAAATGATTGAACTGATTCTCAACCCAAGTCAACCCAGCTGGTCTAGGGAGATGGTCGCCCACCATTGAGTCTGGTTCTGTTCAAGGTTTCTGCCTGTTAAAAGGCATTTTTTTCTCACCACTGTCACAGAGTATGGTTTAGACTTGCTCCCATTGGAAGGTTGTCATGAGATGACTTTTGTTGTGAATTGGAGCTATACAAATAAAGACTGATTGATTGATTCGGTTGAATAAATACTACTACTTCCACTACTACTACCTTTAATAATAATTATATCATAGACATTTGTAAAACACATAGTTCCAAAGTGCAACAGGATAAAATGTGCACACAATATAAAAAACAAAATGCATAAACATACAAATATACAAACATACCTACATACATAAATACATACACACATACAGTATACACATGTACATACACATGTACATACTTATGCATGATAGAAAAATATTAAAGCATAGGACCAAAATCAACTAAACTAAAGGCAAATAGAGTATTTATAAAAAGGCTAACTTCTAGAAATTAGTTTTCAGCAGCCGCTTAAAGATATAAAATGTAAGATTTCTGCATTGAAATTTCTAAAAACAACTAGACCGTTGGTATATATTTTTTGAATTGTGTACTTACATTATCCCAAATGTTTCCAACAATGCTCAGACTCAAAATCCACAAATTTATTCAAGGTAATCGTGCATTTCATTTCATCTTAGGCTATAACTTTCCAGGAGAGAGTCTGCGAAAGAGACTGAATGTAACGTGGAATAATTTTTGTCATTTGTATTTTGTGTATTTGCATTACTCTGTAATGTTTCTTTAAGTTTAGGAGTTTTGGAGATACCCTAAAAATAAAGGTGCAGTATATGATGTTCTATTGAATGAAAGCTTCTTTTTTCATGTTTTTCTAATATAGAAGACAAACAGAACATATGAAACACTTTATTACTGCTCAGACCTGAAGGTATTTCCCTCAGCCCAGTCATAACTTTATTTCCATCATTCTCCATCAGCCCTCTGCAGTCAGCAGGGGAACACGATCATCCAGTTGCACTTGAACAAAATTAATGAGTTTAATAAAGGTCTGACAGGTTAACTCATTTTATACTTATTTAATAGGCAAATATAAGAGAACAAGAATGTTCAAATCATATAGGTTTACATGCCTAACCTTGCCTCAGCATGTACACTGTTAACACCTCACAGTTTTTAGTTTTATGTGTTTTCAATCAGATACTGTAGATATTAACAATTAACTAACAATGTAGCCCTATAAGAAACAATATTAACACTTACATGCAAATCAGTGTTTGCATGAGCCAGCCATTACAGACTCATGATGTGCAGCCAAGGTCATGCAAGTAATATAATCTGAAGGTTTTATCAACTTAGGAAAATGTAAGTGCTCACTGAATTTCAAGGCAACCTTCATTCATTCCCTGGGGACCATGAATATCCTTAGAAGATTTCATGGTGCTCTGTCCAGTAGTGTACTTTTGTTTTTCTGGGCCACAGCTTTGGATCGATGGATGGACCACCTTGACTTATTCCTGTGAGTGTTACTTTTCTGCTTGTTTATATATGGACAAACAGTTTGAAGAAGAAGCCTCCTTCAGGTTTCCCTGAGGACATTTCTAATGTCACATTGGGACAAATCAAGAGACCTTGCGCCTGACATTGACGCGAGACCAGCAGACAGAGCCTGTATGCTCGCGAAGCTCTACTGAACTTGGCAGTTAGTGAACATATTACAGGGAGATTTCAGATCATTGTCAGGCCCGTACTGGCCTTAGTCATCAGACATGCTGTGCTGTCAGAAGCGAGAGCAGCTGGTGAGGTAAAGCGACAGTGACATGAGGTTTTGCTGCTCGCTCGCCGAGGTCCAGCTCCTTCTCTCAGGATGCAGACTGATCGGCTGTGGCATTGTTTCTGCCTGGATGATGCACAGCGCTCTCTGTATTCATGTCTAGAGATACATTGTTATTTGTCTTGTGAATGTCAAACACGGGCAGTGCAGCTAGAGCTCTAGACCATTTGCCCTCCCAGAATTCCCTGCAAATACACAGGGGTTCTCTCCACAGTATGGGACACAGCTCATCTGAAGATGGACAAATTCACAGTGGTTCATTACAAATTGTTTGCTTTAAATAGTGGCGTTCTTTTCTTTCCTGTTGCAGTTTGTAGTCCATTAGCTGCACAGACCTGACACATTTTTGGCTATCTCACTGCAAGCGGCAGTATATTGGTATTTTAATTGATTGAGACTCTTTTATAATAAATCACAAAGTTGCAGCTTCAAGTTACTCAACTTCTTTCACAGCAAAACATGTGTGCTTTCCAATAGAATTCAACTTTAACGAGAACATTCTATAAATACTGTAAGTTTAGCTCGGGTTGAAGGCAGAACTCAGTTATGACGGTAACACTCTATACATTTCTAAATGCTACACCTTGGTTGTGGGTGGATGATTCATGAACAGTGAGTTAGTTTGACTTACTAGTGTAGTCTGGAAATATGGATAAAGCGTATACGAAAGCTGCTCAGTGGTGCATGAAGCCAAAAAAGCTCAACTTCCCGGATATAAAATTACCCGGATCCTTCACTTTAGCTCATTGAGCATGCTTACTAGAGACTTCTGCAAGTCAAGCTGGCTAGCTTTGTGTTTGGCCACCAGCTAACTTGAGTAGGGATGAAATAAATGGATCAAATTTTGACAGTGAAAGAAGAAGACATTTTAGAAAGTGTTTTCTTGCCTAATCTCTCTATAGCTGGTTTGCTGGACTGGTCATGTTGTTGGGTACAGTGAGTAATGTTTTTTTGGGAGTCAATGGCAAACAACCTTTGTAGTCATTCAGGTACGAGGATGTTCTGCAAAGATTCCCACAATGGAAAAGAAATGGCGTATTTGTCAGAATATGAAGGCTGAAATTTAACAAAATCCAGCAGCGAAGTTGCTGCAGTTGGTGTCGCTCTCCTAATATCAGTGCAGGGTAGGAGCACGGGTTGCTAATATTAGCCTATAAAGCACCACTAGTTGCCAGGTAATGAAGCAGTGTACGTTTTTATTTGATGACTTTATTTATAGCGTGAAGTTGTGATCAAGGGTCCATGCTTTCATGTCATCAAATAAATGACAAATGGCATACTAATAGTACCAGTATTTCCACAGTGATTCTGACAACAACTACTGTATGAGGGTCTTGAATTTAGATTTAGATTTAGAAATGGGATTAAGTCTAAGCCTGCCATTGGGCGACACTTTCAGGCTTTCATTCCTTCTTCCTTTTGCTATATGCTTGTTACTGTTTCCAAATCCCTGTCGCTATGGGAAACATAGACAGTCTGGTCTAACTGGGTTAATTACAGGACAAACCTAAATAAGGTAGCAGCTTGTACCTTTATTTTAGCCATTTTAATGCCTGGTATAAAAAGTTCCCTCTAACACTATTTTGCAGGGGCACTGTCGCCGTCACCATCCTGGGTTGAGCGCCAGTCAAAATGAATGTGAATGGTTAAAAGAAATACAAACAAGCCAGACGATTTTTTCCCCTAGTTGAGTGATAATGGCTACAATCAGACCCTTCTCCAGTGCTAACAAAAGTCTCGCTATGCAAGACTACTAAGAGCTAAACTAAGACTTGCCTGACCCAGCTGACCAGACTATCATATCTTTGCACAACCATGGTGAATTTGTCTCAACTTTCACCTTCCACTTGAGGGTGGTTCTCTCACAATTCAACATCAGAGAGAATAAAGGAACCCTGTGTTCTACTTTACTTTTGCTTTGCTTCACTGTGCTTGAGAGAAAATATCAGGTCACTCCATCCTGGACTTTGGGTCTCTTGACACCAGAATGAAGTGGTCTCTTTCTTTCTGCAGCACAGCCTTTCCCTGATCCACACTGCGTTGGAACCTCTTTGTAGCTGAACTGTAGCGAAACAGTTTGAGTTGTGTGGTTTGTTTGTTTTATTCTGCTGATGAGGTAAAGTAGATATGTTATCAGGGCAACCACTATGTCTGACTCAGTAGTGCCGTGTACTTCCTTGGTGAGTTTTGAGCATGTCTTTGCATGAATTCTGAGTGCTGTGTGCTTTGAGGACACACCTTCTAATAAAAAACACCGTCCCCAAGGCTGTAAAAAGCTTGCCACTGCCAAAATCCATCAATAGCATCAAGCAGCTCATCAGCTTTTAATGAAAATGTTCACATTGCCTTCAGTTCCATCAGCATCTATCTGTGCAGTACACTAGCAGCCATCTAAAACAGTGACATAGTAGTCAATGGATCTGATATCTTTGTCTATTAGTTGTCATTTAATCCATCTAAAAAGCAGCTAGTAACCAGTCTGTGAATGCTTTGCTGTGGTTTTACATAAAGACATGGTATGACTGCAATCTCATGAACACTTATTTTGTATAAACTAACATGAGACAGTCAGATTGATGAAAGTTACTCCTGTAGTATATATTTAGGAACCTGACAAGGCTTAAGCAATCTAAATGTCTTTAATTAGAATATGTGATGATCTGTTTACAATTTTCTGTTTTACTGACTTGATTATGCAAAAACAAGATTGCCAGAGAAAGCCTCCCACAGGACTGTGCATTTAGAGAGAGTCATGTGGTGTCAGCGTATGTCCTCCTAGCAGCTGTTATCGATCGGCCTGGCGGAGTGATGTGTCCAGCACCACCTCAGGATTAGGATTTATGAGAAGCTCTACAGACAGTACTTCATCTCTGCACTGAGAAGATATCAAGGTGTCAGGATGTGTCCTGCTTTCCAACAGCTAATTCAAACATGGTCACACAGCTCCAATGCTCCACATTAGTATGGGTAGTTTCACTTTATAGAGGCCTGTAAATTCAATAAGTGCTTATGACTGAAAAATGCCAGTTACATAATAATACTAACTACAAAACCTACAAAAACAGTAATGTTATGGACATTAAAGACTTGAGTCACACAAATTACAAAATATGTTTCATAGATTTATGTGTCTTTATCATTCTGCCTCCACCCCTATACCAATGCAGGAGAATGGAATTTTATTTGTGGTGTTTGCAGTTTTGAAAATTGACATTTGAAAAGTTCAGATGCAACATTTCTTTCGAGAAACTGTGTTTCTTTTACTCTGGATAAACCATAGATGTCACCGTCAACAGTTTTCATTGGGAGCTTTTTTTTTCAGGAGAAGTGTGATTCAGTGAAAAAAGTTACCATGTTACACATGAAGTCTCCCATCTGCAAATGTCTTGAGTTTGTCTGAGCCTATGGACAGCTCTGGCTTTGACTCGTTAGCCTGTCCAGAGAGCCATAAGATAAGAGGTTAATGAAGCCCCATTTGATCACATGGTCAGAGATGGCATATCGGAAAAGAAGGATGAAGAGAAGGACTGACCTAAGCTGGGCAGGGAGATCAGCCAGCTGGGCGGCAGTGAAATATGTGGCTTTGGATAACACAAGGCTGCTGCTGATATATGAGCCTGTGGGTTTTACGATAAATGTTATCCTGCTCTGTATGCAAATCACACAATGGAAAAGAGATCTGTCACACCTATCAGCTCCTCCAAGGTGTTTTAATTAAGAAAGGAAAAAAAAAACAGTGATTTTTGGAGCAGCCCAGCATCCCCAGAGATTATGGTTATATTGGATGTTTCTGTACCTCTGTATGTACTCTGTATGTAGTTAGGTGGACAGTATAGACAGACCGTCGGTGGTTAAAGTTCAACACACATTTAGTGCCAGAATCTTTTGATATTCCCTAGTCGCTTGTAGTATAAAGTAGGCAAGGGCATGTATTTGCATATGAACGCTAGGGACATGTCCAAGACAGAATTGTCCCTACCAATATCTGAGCAAACTGGCTTCAATCTGACTTGAACTTGTTGTGACAACACTGCACTTGTGGTCTTGTTAGGTTTAGGCACAAAAACCACTTGGTTAGGGTTAGGAAAAGATCATGGTTTGGTTTACCTGGTTCTGTGGCCACAACACAGCTGGAAATTGTCCTGACATCTCGCTGAAAATATCCTGTTGTTTTATGATGACATATGCCGTCTAGCCTGGCTTTCAAAAAAATTACGCTAGAGGGTAATCTACAGTGTCATACTTTGAAGCTTTGGCCCACTGACCAACCTGCTGTATTTGATGAGTTGGTAGTGAGAACGAGCTGTCAATATAATCTATATACTCAGTTTCTGTGTTCCGTTTGGCAGCCCTTGATGGATTCCAGAGCAAACCTTAGACCATGAGACACTAGCCTTCAAAAGGTCACTGCTAGATCTTTTACAAATTTTGACAATAAAACTTTGAACACACTTAAAAGTAATTGTACTGTAGTACACTTTATAGAAATACAATGAATAAAGAGACATAACATTTTTTCGACCTTACATAGTGTAATTTTTTCAGGGGTTTTGAGGAAAATCCTCTGCAGGACAACATATGTGCATTTGAGCTATGATGAGCATTCCTTAGCTACTTCTGTTATCAGCTCCAGAAAAAAACAATGTTTAATATCAGAATTTTAAATTTAATATTGATTAAACGTTTAAAAACAAGTTGTGATGTCTTCTGGGTATAGTCTGATGAGGTATATAGTCTGCTGCTTTCTACTGTTCCCTGTTCTTTCAGCATGTTTGTGATGATGAACATGACCCACAAGAGAAAGAAGAAAGACAAACTCCTCTCTTGGCAATGTGAAAAGAGTCAATCACCTATTTTCAGCCAGCATTATGATGTGAATACACTGTCTGTTCAGCAGGGCCATGACATGTTGTTAAAAATAAAGATGAATGGATCAAAGTCAAGAAAGTCACTGCATGAGAACCATAGTCTTTCAACAGGACAATAATTCTGCATATAATCTCCACTGATCTGCAGCTACTGTGTCACACCTAGTGGATTTCTCAAGCAGCTCACCTTGCAGCCCTTCTGTCTCTCTCGTCTTCTTCTGGATACGTACACTAAGAAAAAGACACCAGTCAGCCTTGTGAACACATTTACTGCAAGTTTTTATGCACATCCTTCTTGAGTCTAGCACATGCAGTATGGCATTTAATACAGTAGCCTTCGCATTGGGCCAGGAAAGCTAAAAATGAGATGGTTCAATATTTGAATCCTTGTCTCAAGATACATATGAGATTTCCCTCATAATCAGATACTTTCTATTTGGTGACAACCTGCAGCATGTTTACCTGCCATCTGTAGAGTGAGAATGTGAAGCCGATACCAGTCGAGCTCAAGAAAATTAAAAACAGCAGAGGGAGAGCAGATGTTGTGCATGGACTCCATACTTATCTGAGGAAACATAATGATACTTTTGTTACTCACCTTATATCGGCACCAATATTAAGATCCTTAAAAAAGCAGTAGAAATTATTTACACGGCATAAATGTCCCCACAAACATGCTACAAATGTAGAGGAACAGCAGAAGCAGTGGATGCTGTTAGAGAGTCTCTAATACATTACAGGGGGTCCGCAGTCGCTGCCAACCTGAAAAAGGACCGGACAGTGTGAAACCTTTTAAAATGGGGCCACACACAACAACCGCCTGCCTGACTAGCTGTCTGTGCTCCATTCTAACAGACCGACTTCTTACACCACAAACCCAGCCGGAGCCTCAGAAATACAGTTCAACTCCGCTGCTCAATACAGTGTACTACCTAGGTAACTCTAACAAGCTAACGTTAGCAATAGCATAAGCTGCTAATGGAAACATCAGCAACCAAAAATACTGTACAGTAACACACAAATACTACAAAAGAAAATACTAATTGTAATACAGAAACAGTTTAATACCTGTTCATGTAAATTCTTCAGAGTATTACAACAACTTGAAATTTCAACTCTATGCAGCCAAAACTTTTAAATTGTGGTTTGACACTAAAGTCAGTCAGTCCCATTAACAAAGCAGTCAAACCTTCTTTCCCTTCTTGGTTCTTGGTGGTGAGAGTCATTCCCTTCGTCCTTGTGTTCACTCCTGGCAGAACCTTGACTTGTATTGAATTGTCACTTTCTACCTGTATGCGAGTGCAGGGGTTGGCATGGAAACAAGGAGAGGGAAAGGAGCATGCTGGTCGGATTGGCAACAGCAAAAGGCTTGATTCAGACACAGAGTGTTAACATCTGCGTTTTTGTGGATCTGTGTTATTATTAATGTTGTATTAACGCTGGAAATGTGTCCATTCTTATGATGCAGTAATTGTTATAAAAAAATAGAACATGGCATTAGAGTGGATACAGTTTTCTGCTGAGTCAGAGGAACATTGTGTCCCATATTATGACATAACATCCAATCATCACAGCCAATGCAATCTTTTTTTCTTTTTTTTTTACATCATTTTTGGACAAAACTGAGCTCTATGGCACGGAGGAATAACAATATAATAATTTGAATACACACACAGTTGTTAGTATCAATTCATTGATGGTTTGAGTCTGCACATGGAATTTGATTGCAAACACAGTGAATATCCTTGAATGTGTCAAAACTCTAGTCACACCTGGAGCATTACAGCTACATTCAATTATTTATGGCCACTTTGGGGCAGCACAACAACAATGTGGTGCAAGTTACACTCTAAAAGAGCTCCTTTAAAGTTCAGTTCTCATAAATTAAATTGAACTAGTTATAGTTGCGGTTTACAATTTTGAACAAAGATTCACATTTAGCAGATGCTTTTGTCCAAAGCAACTTACAGTAATTCATACATACACTGATGGTGGTGGCTGCCATGCAAGGTGCCGACCACCACATCAGGAGCAGTTTGGGCTTCAGTATCTTGCCCAAGGACGCTTCGACATGCAGACCAAGGGAATCGAACCAGCGCCCTTCTGATAACAAGACTCTGGCTCTACCTCTGAGCTACAGCCGACCCGGAAGATCACATTCCCCAAAGATGAACTAGACAATATTCATTTCCTTTATATTCTGCTCATATTTTTTCTTTGTGACTAACTCTAACCCTCACAGTAATGAAGTAATATAACGATTTACAAATAAGATTTTGGTAATATTATTACATTTACTATGTCAGGTAACATGTTACCGCTCAACCTCATCATCTGGGGCCCATAATGTCATTAACGATATCAAAATATGTTGTTTATGACCTACTAAAAATCTCCAGGATGCTGCATGTTCGAGACTATTTCTTTTAAGGAGACCATTGTGCTAACGAGGGCTCAGGCTCATCCCCTTCAGCAGCTTTGTAATCCAGCCTTAAACTGCAGTGTCTTTTTGGAGACGTAAAATAAATCCATAATGATAAATCCAATGCTTTCTCTGTGTTGGAGGCAGAGTTGTTGCTGTTAGGAAGGTTGGAGGCAGTCCACTGGCAATGTCATGATGCCTTGAGTTAAGTCTTTCGACCAATCAGAGGCTGTGTTCATGACTTGTCAACCAATCGGAGGCAGTGTAGGGCAGGTCTTCAAGAGAAGCAGTGGGATTCATGATCACCCTGCTATGTAGTAAAACAGTGCATGAACTCTTTCAGTAAGCGATGCTCACAGTCACGTTCATTAGCTGCCAAAGAATGTGTTTGGTTCACCGTTTGATGAACCTGCTCTTTGTGCGTTTATGCACAACAATTGTAAAACACGATATTAGAGTCATAACTTTAGAAACTTGTCACGGTATTATGGTGTCTTAGCAATGTGTTGCCTGTTGCCATTGTTAGCATGTATTTGTATGTTTGGCTGTATGTTTTCTATTATTTCCGGTTGGGCTCCACTGATTCTCGTTAGCTGCACCCACTATGTTCACCAGCTTGTCACTAACTTTGAGTGTTAACAAATGTTGAAATGTTAATTTTTGCAAACCACGGATATGTTGAAACTTAACATTTCTTTATGTTGCAACTTTATGTTTCTTTAGGTTCAACTTTCAGTTTTATGTTGTGATGACTGTGCTTATGCTCTGGTTAGGTTTAAGCCCAAAAACATGACTTGACTAAGACAAAAACGATTTGGTTTGTGTTAGGAAAAGATTATGTTTTGACTTAATAATACCTGGTTTCGTTGCTACAAACACAGCTGTAGATGTCCCGAGGTCCCGTCAAAAATATCTGTTATTTGTTGCCAATATCCAATGGTTCCACACTTACAAATGTTGACATGCAGTCACTGGCCATCTCGCCGAGCTGAAACTCCACCATGATGACCTCCATCTCCTGAAATGAGAGTCAGCTCATATACATGTAATCTGAGGTATCTATGCAGGCTGCAGAAATACTGCATTCCTCCCCCACCACCCAACTCACCCCCTTTCTTTATGATGTCTTCCGGGCTGCACCCAGAGATGGCTGTGGGTAGGGAAGAATTAGGTCAGGCAGGAGCACACTGCAGTAGGTGCCCATGTTCTGCTGTTTCTGTGCTCGCTGCTGTAAAATATGGACTCAGAGAGGTAAATAGATATGTAGACATATAGAGAAAAGAAAGAGAAGAAGTATAGCAGCAGAGAAGAGATTGCTTTTATTACATCAATGCAGACTATTGGAGGGAAACAAACCAAGGGCATTTGTTGGCCCTGTTCTCCTGTCTGCCTTGTGCACTGCAGTGTGGTGCAGCAGCAGTGGAGCTCTGCCTCTCCCTGCCTGTGCTTTAGCACAGCTCATATGTATAACAGTATTCAGCTCACGTTAAGGCCACCGCTCTGCCGTGGAAACACCGAGGTGCCATAACGATGATGGCGAAGTGGGTGCTGAGGGGAACAGCTGTTTCTAATAATAGTCTCTTAGAAAGTTTTCATCTCCAAAGGGACTGTAACCCCCACCCACATCCATCACCAAACACACACATATATATATACACACACACACACACACACACACACACACAAACACACAGGTTGTCCTCCTTCTTAATCTGTGTTCCCAGGCTTATGAGGCAGCAGAGAGAAACTGCTGCCTCATGAGAGGTGATGTCATCTCCAGTTTATTATTGGCCACTAACAGTTCCAGTGGCTGGCTAAATGGCTAATCCTTCTGTCTTATTACTCAGTGTTCTACTGGTGCGCTACACAGAGCAGGACACTTGTTTCTAACTTTTCTTGAGATATTTGATTTGAGCCCTGACAGTGATTTTCTGATAACAATACATTCTCATATTATGGAGATTCACAGGTGAATGAGATGAGACTTGCAGCACATTGACTATGCCTTCTGCAAATTAAAAAAGTAGATTAACGAGAAAAATAAGTGTGATAAAAGTACAAATTTAACAGAACAAGATTTTTTGGAAACTGAAGAGAACAAGTGAGATACATAGCAGCCTTGGGGCATTCGACCCTGTGCAGGTGGATATTTTTTTTTGCTAACATTATATCAAGATTTTGCTTTATTACCAATATAAATGATCGTTTGATATTTTCAGGTTGATTTAATAGGGTAAATTTATAACTTTTTACAACTGAATGTAATTTTATTAATTTTCTTTAGTGTTACCTGAGTCAGCAAAAAGACACTCACCGGTGATTTAGCCATGCGTAATGCTTGTCATGAGTTGGGCACCCTTATCTCCTCTCTGGAAACAGGTTTTGCAGGGGTATTATGTAACACCAAGTTGGCCAAACCAACATAAGTGCAGTCAACACACCCAGGACCATACCAACCATTCCATCTTTCACAATAAGAGAACATGCTTTAATAACTCCAAAATATGGAGGCTTAAGCAGCACAATGATCATACGGACACACTTTTTAGGAGCAAGAGTGTCGCCCCAGTGCCACTGATGTGTTCTTCCTGCTTTCTCTCATCAGAGTCACTTTCCTAAAGTAATTATACGGGATAAGCTAAAAACATGATTTTACTGTGTAATCTCAGTGTAATGGAAGAATATTTGACTTGTGGTAAGCTAACTAAAGGTTGGAAACTGTTTTCTGCTCAAGATGTTACGATTCGACAGTGGTTGTCTTTATGCTTAAACCATCCGCCTATTTGTCTTTGTTGTTCCATGACCACAGAGAAAAAAAGTGTCTATATGTGCCTCAAGTACTGTACATGCTTGCGTTTTTTTCTGAAAGTTTGCTTCCCTCCAGCTTGCTGGGAAATGCATGCATAAGCATCTTTACAAACTGCAACGAATGCTGGAAAGCCGTGAGAGCTGAGTGGAATCTTAACTGCAGCTTTGCACCTCAGATTAGCTCGATAGAGGAGCAGTGATGCAACATTCTCCTGGCAGCGTCCTGCAAAGGTTACCTGCAGTCAACTGAAGCATTCTGATGAGTGGTTCATCAGAACGCCTGCAAGGCTTTTAGAAGCTAATATAAATTACTTAAATGAAGCCTTTTTTTCTCTTTTGACTTTTAACAGTATTTTATGCCTTGTTTCAGCTTTATAACCTCTGTCATGTTTTTTCTCAGTGACCCCACCATTGCGCATCTTTCAGCTAATTATCAGCCGTGTTCTTTTCATTCCGCACCTTTCTCGTGCTCCATCCTCAGAAACAATCAATATGCAAGTGAAGGTGACCAGGGATCTTATATTGGATGTTGACATTATGCGCTTGGGCCACTTAAAAGAATATCTTCATTTGGGATGTCAGTGGTAGGCTACTTGTAAAAATGAGAATTTCTGGGATAGTTTCTTATGAAAGAAATCATTTTATGCAATTCAAAATGATTTAGTTTTTTTGCCTGTATGTCTTAAAGTCTTTAAAGGATCACTTTGTAAGATAAGTTCAGAATTTTAGTTAAAATGTTGAAAAAAAAGATGTATACAAGCGGCGAGTTTGCCACTTAGTCTAAAAAACTTTTTTTTCTTTCTTTTCTCTCTTCTATTCTAAACAGAAAAAACTCAACCTCAAAATTCCCGTTAATTGAGTAAGATGTGAAAATATCCCGGCAGCACGCGGTTTTTGCCTGCTGCTGATGCCGGACTCTCTCTCTCTCTTTCTCCACTGCCTCTTCTGTCCCGGCCTGCTGCGTCTTCTCGTCCTCAGAGTCACAGTTCTGGTCAGAGCTGCTGTAAATCACTAAGACCCTGTCTTCAAAGTGACCTCTGGCAGCCACAGAGGCTGTGTTAAGTTCCAGTCGGGTGTCCAGCCGTGTTCACTGGGAGGCAGCTGAACCTGGTCAAGCTGAGCCCTGTTGCCCGCTAGGTCTCAGTGCAGGCAGACTCCAGACAGTTAGTGTCCAGGCGCGTAGCACCACAGCTAACTGAGCAACTCACTCATTTGGTCGCTACTGCAAGAGATAGCCTCAGCAAAGAGTACAGTGAGCAGCTGTTAGCAGTTATAGTGCCCCTGGTAGGTTTGAGCTACCTTTGGATTCTGGCCATTTCTTGCAAATTACAACTTTAATCCCACAAATTGTTGTACATGAATTGATTCGGGAGAGTGTCAGTGTTACAGTGATATATGAACCATGTTGTTGGAACATTGTTAGCCTTAGTTTTGTCAAAAATGTTTTGACAGTGTAAAAAAAGAAGAATTTAATGGATATTTGTCACTTGAGGTCAGAATCACAGGGTGGGCAGTTTGATATACAGTGTACACAGTATGTATATGCTATAATTTTACTACACACTGAAATTCTGTAAATCAGTGCAGTTCAATTAATATGGAGAAGCATTATAGTCACTGATGCACGGTGCAACATCCTTCAAGGACAGTGCTACAGAGAAATGTCTCACTTGATTTCTTCTCTAAAGGACAGTGAACAGCTGAAAATGTATGGGAAGAGAGAGCACGAGTGTTGTGCCCCGATGATGCTGAATATGTGCAGGTCATCTGAATGTGCTGTGACACAATGCATTTCACACACTGTACAGTGTTATTGTTGGAATGCAGTGTGAGAGCGAGGGACAGCAGCAGAAACACATGTTCCCTGAGGCTCAGACATCACACATCAGCTTGCAGAGCAGCAAAACAACAACACTACAAAGAGACAATTCAGCATGTCAAAGCTCCTGAAAATCCTCTTTTTACCCTTGTTTTGTCTCCATGTTTGGAGCCAAGCACAGGAGGATTTTTATACTGCACTCTCTGACATCATCAGTCAGTCCAGTCCAGTGCAAACTGGGTTTGTACCATAACTGTACACTGTCCTCCAAGAATAACACTGTGGAGGCTTTAAGAGACTGTTTTCATTTTGTTTAGTACAAATTAAAACTTTTGATCTTGATTGTTTAGAGATTGAAATTCCCCCCAACTAAAACTCTGTTGTTCCTACAGTTGAATGTCTGAGCCTCACTGTGTAGAATGAATTTGTGTATGTAGCAGTGTATATGTGGGTGAGTGGATTTTTGGGATTTCAACAAGATCATTGAAATATTTGTGGAAAAACAATACCAGACACAAATTATGTTTTAAAGAGCATTTTATATAAATCTTAAAACATAAGTAGAGGGGCTATTTATAATACAAATAACAGAACCCGACTCATAGTGAATCTGGTGCTGATACAATATTGATTTTTGAGAGTCATGGCAGCATCATGTAGTAATTTGTATTTTGTGTGATTTGGCACCCTCCACCATTTCTAGTGCAACACAATTGTTGTAAATACAAACTCCAGGTTTCTGTAACAATTTGTAAATGTTATGTCTTGAGGTAAACATGCATGTTCAGGCATTTTTTGCCATGCGGCAGTCAAAGTTTTGCAGTGTTGTACACAACTCAGCACAGTAACAGCATGCCCAGGCTGACACCTGGCTGTAACATGCTACCAGCTAAATCTCTTTTGGAAATGAGCAGACTTAACTTATGATCAAAAACTGGTGACTTGATAACTTTGCTGACACAGCCAACCATCAAGCAAGTGCAACAACATAAGACATATAACTTAGCAAGCCAGCTAGTATTACTTAATTTCAACAGCAACAAGTCCAGCTCTGCATGAATTAAAAAAGAAATGACTCTTGACTCTTAGTCACAAATGGGACACAAACCGTGATCCAGTGTATGTCCTATGCATCCATCTTACCACCCCACTGACCCCTGACATGGACTTTTCTGGCTCTCTATTCTGCTGCACTAGAGGGGCGCCTCAACAAGTGACAGTACATGAGTAACTCCAGCGTTAAGACGCATGGGGCCACTGACCAGGCTGCTGTATTTGATGCGTTGGAAGTGAGAACGGGCTGCAAAAACACATGCATTGTGTTTGTTCTACACTGTCACTGCAGTGCCTGGACTGTGAGTGAGGGAAACAGAGCTCCCATCAGTACAGCTACAGATGATGTAAATCAATACTTCTTGTGCTTCTATTTTTAAATGTGATGTTTCTGAGTTCATCAAATGTCAAACTTGTATTGACATCTAACAGGTCATTGTAAAGAATAATTGGGTGTGCTGGGATGTAGCATGCGGTGTAGGAGACAGCTGTCAGATTATTTAACTCAGAAAAGTGGAACACATGAGGCTGTATTGGTATGGTAACACTGCCTGGAGAACAGATACTTACATTAAATTCTATGAGCTGTCATAACTTTATGATGGGATGAAGATGTCGAGGAGCAGCAGTGTTTCCAGTGGAGTTTGGGAGTAGGTGAAAGAGCTGACCACAGGGCTGCAGCAGGAACAGTTGAAGAGTTCGGGGCTGATGTGGTGACAGGAGCCACAGAAGGGCAGGTGAAGGAGGGAGCTCCAGCTCTCTAAGGAGTAGTGGAAAGAATTGGAGCGAGCAGGCCGGTGACTGTTCCTGCTGCTTAATAAGAACTGACGTTACACAACATAATCCACCTCAGCAGTTTGTGCTGCGGCTGGAACAAGTTATTTTTGAAAAGAAGGTACAGACTGCATGGGAAGCTGCGGCACTGTGCCCTATGACAGCCCAGACTGTGAATCATGCTGCACACCTCAGCTGTGCACACACTTTCCCTCACATACAAGTGCTCTACTATTCAAACACCATCGTAAATCAACACACACACATGCCAAACACACACACACACACACACACACACACATTGTAACAATACTTATGTTGCCAAACCTGGCAACTTGTGTAATTTCATATTGGTCTAGAGTTTTCCGAAGCATACTTGGATTGTAGTTTTACAGTAGGGTGGTATGTTAGTAGGCCGGCAGAAGAAAACAATAGTATGATAAATCAGTGGGAGGGACCAGAACAAAAAGGAGCCATATTCACAAATAATATTCCACCCTACCCGTACAGAACTGTTAACTAGGAGTGGTTTAAGACAGTTTGTAAACTGAAAGACCTCTAACCTAAATCCATACAGTAGAATACAGTGTAGAATATAGGGATTCCTTTAATCTGCTGATGGTGAATCCAGTCCAATAATTTTAGCCACCTAAACAAGGGTTAATTATGTATTTGACACATTCAAATAACAGCTGTAGACTTTAAATCTGACGAGCCTTATTTTTGATGAAAATAATGAAGGTCCCAATAAAAATTAAGAATATAAACTTAAATTATTGATGTTATATGAATCAAAGTTTAACTTTGTGTCTTCTGATATGACCAGAAGACATTTCACTCTACAGAACTACAGTTTACTCATGATTATAAAGTGGTTTTAAATAGTGGAGCGTCTTCCCTCATAGGTTGTCTTTGGCTCGTGTACAGACAAACACTTAACTTCACTACAGACTACAGCAGTTCAATTTTCACTTGTTATCAAGCGACTCATGGAAATAACTTCAACACTCGCACACTGTAGACCCTTAGGTCTTCAACAAGGGTTCAAGGACCCCTAGGGGGTCCTCAGAGTTCATACAGGGAGCTCAAATGATTATTTGATAATTGAAAGTTTTTAGTTTTCGATAGTTTAAATCTGTCTGAAAACAAATATTAACATGAATTCAAGGTAGGAATTAGCAAAGATTAATTCATAAAGAAAAAACATTTTATTTACACAACATCGATTATAGTCTACCCTTAATTTTCTAATCGTGAGCAGCAAACCTAACCTTACGGTAAATCACTGTGCAGCGCCTATCCATAAGTACAAACTAGTCAGCTGACTACGTTTTATGAAAAATATCAGCCAGATATCTGTATTCTTATCCCAAGTGTGCAGATATTCTTCTGAGCTAGAGTGGATTGATTTATAACTTATCGGGCAAAAGACTCAAGCACCATAGCCATGTTACAACTGTATGCCAACTCTATCAGCTAAAGGGTCCTTGGCCTGAAAAACTTTTAAGACCCCTGCTGTAGATAAAACACACCTACAGTACATCAACTTAATGCACCCATTGTGTTGAACAGCAGATATTGTTGCTGCCACGAATGAATTGAATGTCACTGCCAGAGATGACACTTTAAATTTATAATCAATTAGTTCTGCATTCTATTAAGTTTCAACTATTCATACTATTTATGGCAGGCATTTCTTCAGCGACAACCTTTTAATGTTATTGCATTCTGTAATTGCCTTCCCATATAACAATTTTTATTGTTTTTGCCCACCTTTTCCATATGTGATTCATATTGCGCACTACTCACAAGGGAGTCACAAGAAATGAGGCATGCACTGACTGGACATGTTGAAATAAAAAGCTGCTTCCATTTCACTTCATGTGAAAAAGAGTAGTTCAGTATTATCATATCTGACAACACTCTAGGCTCTCCTTTTGAGTGTTCCGTATTAAAATATGACACAATTAATCCTCTGAGCTCAGTTAATGTGAACCTTAATAAGACCTGTCTCACTTCTGGGATGGAGTTTTGTAAACTGAGGAAACACATGACAAAAACATTATTTTGACAAAAATCAAGCTGATATTCAGAAACTCTGATGGATTTCTAATTTTACCAGACCGGAGAAAATACAAAAGTGTATTAAAACTATATTATATACCTACATATAAAACTATAATTTTTATATCATGCCTTGACATTAACCCGTTTAATCCCACCGGCAACAATTGTTGCCGCTCTTTTTTTTTTACTTCTGGAAGCTCTAAAAGTGCTGTTTTTGGTTTTGGCAGCTAATGCAAGTTATTCAATGAAAGAATATGTTGTCTCCTCTAATTTGTATCAATGTCCTGTAACTAGTGTGAATGGTCACATGACCAGGCCTCTTTACTTCCTGCTTGCACTGCTGGCCGGAAATGTCTGCCTCAAACTTGTACTAGAGGTAGTAAGTAAAATACCTTAATTAACAGATATAAGTGAAATATTTTGTATATATATTATTTAAAGGGTCTACTACTGATATATAATGAGAATTATATGCCTGCATAAATCTTTTGATCATAAAAAGAGTAAATGTAACCACGGCAACATTTGTTGCCACTAGCATAACACATAGTCATCGCGTTATGCTAGGTGTCTTCTAGGTGATTCTATTTTTCTTATGTTTTTCTCTGCACAGCTTAAAACTATCAGAGGTTTTGGATCTTCTAGACTTAAAAGAACCCCAAAGTGATGTGTGCTACATAACAGTCATTCCTACAGTTGAAAAAGATGCTATATAAAGTGACTGTGATAGTGACTGCTCAGATAGAGAGTATCAAGGCGAAACAGGCCATTTGCCTGCTAGACTGCTGAATGGTGACACAGAGGTGACCTATCTGGAAGATGATAAAGCTTTTAACCTGATAAGTCCAGAACTACCCCCAGACCCTCCCTGCCCCCCAACTCCCCCACTCCCTCATCTCTCACTCCTGCAGCATTTGGTGTTGAAGAAAACCCATTGCCGCTAGTTGGTGAATCTCCCACAGTGTCCAGCCAGAAACCCAGAACACAAACCAGAAAAAGAGAGATCCCACAACCAAAAAAAAGGAGATGTCGTGAAGAAAATGAAACCCCAAAACTCAAAAAAAACCCAGAAAAAAATGCTTCAAAATAAGCAAAATAGGGACAGGATTTTTAAAAGATCACAACGCCCAGCCACATCCGGTATACCAGATTGTGTGACCTATGGTTCAACTGCAGCAGATTGCATAAAACAAACTAAACCTGACCCTGTTGATTTATATCTTTTGCAATGTTTTTGAGGTACAGTAAATACTGACAATGTGAATTTATTTTATTTTTTACAAACTAGTATCAGTTCTTATTTTGTAAGTTCCGACACTCTTAGCTCTACGGTTATTTAACCATTTTTATGAGACTATGAAATACAGTTATTGTGTTGTTGTCCTTGTTAGTTTCCTTCAGTATGCATTGAAATTATATCTAAATGTATCTAATAAAGTTCTAAACACATTTGTAACCATGCCTAGTTATAATATGTTACTCATGTTCATGTTATTTTTATTCTTTACATGTGTAAATAGGTCAAATTGAAGAATTTGTGTAAATTTAGACTATGCGGTTTCCCACCGGCAACAATTGTTGCCGAGTATAAAACCTACATTTTCACTAACATAACCAACATGAAATGAAAAAATTCATACATATTATATGTTAGGGAGGTCTAAGGAATGAAATGCATGCACTTATTTTGCAGGGAAAAATTTGGGATTAAACGGGTTAATCGTCTAATTCTTGGTGTGGCTTTCAGATAACAGGATGCAGACCTTGCTATTGAGTTTAACACTGATTCAGGGTTTAACATTGTTATTTCTAACATGGTTTTGGTCTTCAAAGACAGTGATGAGTCCTGAAGACTCTCAGCCTTTCTTATTTTGCAAATAAAGACAGTTATTTCAGTTTGGTCTGAGTGAAGCTGAACGACTCAGGCATATGTTCAGTCCACTACAGATGGGACTGCATTTGCCCAGCGGCAGAATGAGATACATTGTAGAGCTGTCTGCATAATTATGATAATTGATTTCATTGTTTAACAAAATTTGCCAAATGAAAGCATGTTGATGAAAATTAAAGAGACCCAAGGATTGAGCCTTGGGGAACTCCACAATTCATGTTAGTCCGCTCAGGAGCATAGTAGCTGATTGAGACCAAATAGTTCCTGTCATGGAGATCTGGACTACTTTCGGACCAAGGTTTTGCTTAGATCAGTTTCTAGATTAATATCCAAACTAAAATTGGTCAAAGTAAACAGTTTAAAAGTTACATAATTACTGAAGCACAACATTTGCAATAATTTCACTTACAAAAGTAAAGTTTGATGTTTGTCACAACCTGAAGGTCTAAAAGTCAAACTCAGTTAAAATGAAACTGCACAGAGCAGAGATGAGATGAGTCACTGGTCCATTCACGTTGCTGTGCTAACCTTCCTCCCACCCTGTGACATTCCCACAGGACTACACCATCACCATGTACTTCCAGCAGTCCTGGAGAGACAAGCGCCTCTCCTACACTGGCATTCCTCTCAACCTCACCCTGGACAACCGGGTGGCAGACCAGCTGTGGGTCCCTGACACCTACTTCATTAATGACAAGAAGTCCTTTGTCCACGGGGTGACAGTGAAGAACCGGATGATCAGACTGCACCCTGATGGAACCGTGCTGTATGGTCTCAGGTAGGAGCTGTTTCCACTCTTCACTTTATAGCACTTTTTTTTTTTAACTGCAGAGACTATATAACATATAGCTTGGGGTTTCCCAAAACCTGAACTGTTAAGAACTTTGGTATAAGGTTCCTAATGGTATTTCCTACCAACAACATCATTTCTATTTGCTATTTGGAGGGCAAGAGCAGTTGAAGAAGTGGCCCTGATGGTACTGAGTTTATGTCACATTAATGTTGACATTATATTCAACAGAGAGTCCAGATCCCTGCTTGGGCCTGCATACGATACTGAGTGGCCCAAAGAGGTGTCCAATGCATTTATTATTGTTAATTATTTTTCCATTTTGTGTACCTAAAACACACGTGTGTGTGTGTGCATGCATGCGACGGATACATTGTGGCTCTTTTTGAAGGTCAAGTGTTCCTACAATGAGAAGTTTACTTACATAAGTCAATTATAACTGACCCTATGATTAAATGTTAGACCGAAATCATGTTGAGACTATATGACGGCAATCACACAAGACATCTGTTTTGACTTATTACATTCAAAATTGTTAAGTATTTTCTTCAATATTTGCATTTTCTTTCGATCTATTAACAGGGACAGAGCTTTCCATCACTTGCTCTGACAGCTCTGACTGCTTTGTGTCTGGAAAATGTGTGCCAGAATGTGTGTTGATCGCTATGGCAACAGGAAAATATGAGCTGTCACGTCAGCAGTCTTTGCTGTGACATAACTGCGTATTTAGCTGGCCTTTAGTAGTACTATTGTTAATGTGAGTGTTAATGTTGCCTTAGTTTTATGTAGTGGAATGTACAATGAAACACGTAGTATGAACACATCTTGCAGCAGCCCATCCTCGGGGCATGTGTGTGCCCAAGTATATCATGAGTAATTGGCACTCTTGGCATTACCGGGCCTGTCAGCCAATCAGAGCAGAGCAAAGCTGGAGCTAAGTGTTGTGTAATGAACAGTAAATGAAAAAATCGAGTTTTGAAGCAAAAAGACTGCCTAACAACTCTGGTTAATAATAACTTAGGCAGTAATATAGCTTTATTTCACACACAGCCTATCTGTGCAGATATGTGCTTTTTTTAGATTCCATTTCTCAACACCAACAAATCCTATTAGAATATGAGTTTAGGCCATGTTTATGCACAAAACAACTGCAGAATTGGGTTCGTAGCAGCTGATTAGAATGGCAAACATTCCTCAAAGGCCTCTATCAGCAGCTAAGTGTTGCTCTGCTGGTGTCTCCTCTGGAGCTTGGAGGGAGAACCAGCTGGTAAATCATTTATGAAGCCTCTCCTGGTGCAGTGTACACATGGCCGTGCCCTCTGCAGCAGAGCATAGTTACGATGAAGTGAGCTGCGTGGAGTTAACTGAAGGAACAGTGGGCCGGTCACTGTCAATAATTCAGTCATCTGAGTTCAAAGGCATTCTGCGCTTCAGAGGAATGATGACTTGACAGTTTTCAGCTGAGAATTTTTTTTTTTCGCTTTGAGGCAAAGCTGCACATTTTAATAAGGTGTTTTGGTGCACATCAAGGCCTGTCCTGGATAACATTCTAGGTCTGACATTTCAAATCATTTTAACATACAGTGGGTGCTAGTGTTTCAGTGATTTGGTATGGTGGTTCGGAGGTTGATGTGGCGGGGCCTTTCTGTGGGGAGTTTGCATGTTTTCCCTATGTTTGCATGTTTTTTGTTTCTCTGGGGGCTCTAGCGTCCCCCACCATCATTGATACGTTGGCATAATTCTCCTGCTAGTGCTTTTGACCAAGGCACCTGTCTCATTTTGGAGTTGCTTCCCAGAGGCTCCTCAGAAGGAGTTTGATGCAGAGACAGATAGGGTTCTTCTTCTTCCAGTGTCACTAGCAATCTCTCCTCCTGTTTTCATTTGTTTTCTTCCATTGACAAAAGACAGTGCCCGTGTCCACATAGCATTTTTTTTGGGCAGAAAAGTGCTGGCAGTGAGCTCAGGAGCATTATGATGAAGCGCTTGTGCACTGAGAGAAAAAAAACGCTGTACACAGTTCAGTGGACCTTCATGGTCAAAGTTGTAAGGTGTGTTGCTTGATTCAGGAAGTCAGCTCACACACTGTTATGCCGTATTAAGTCGGATCCAAAAAGCCTTAAAAAGCAACTTAAACGTGTGTGTTTACAGTATGCACACGGGTCATAGGTGCACCCCAGTGCCAAAACAAATAGCACAATATCTCTGGTTGCACTGGCAAGCTATGCATGCTTCAAAATCTTAATAAATGGACCTGCCCCTGAAACAAACCCATACAGACAGGCATTTCAAACTGATTTATTCACTTATTTTTTAAGTAAGGAAAATTAAATGTCCCAACAGGGAATGCCAGTTGTTCAAATGGTCTCATGAGAACAACTCTGGGCCAAAATCAGAATTAAAGTGTTTTTACAATCACTATTTATGTTGACATAGAGGTAGCTGTTATTTTGAGTAGTCATATAGAGTTATACTTAACCAATTGTTTGGCTAGTTAGGTAGTTAATCAATAATCCACTTAAATTCTAAGGTTTTATATATCATATTTAATCTCATCTGAATCTGGAACATTTTAAGCAACTTTATTGCAAATATTGAGAACAGTGGCACACACTTTTATACTTCTCATCATCAAGTTAATACATTCCCATCATATTTCATTTGAGGTAACATGTTTGGGTTTTTTTTTTTGTTTGTTTTTTCACGCTCCTCTTCCCATGTTTGTGTGCCTTAACCCTGACTGCCACTTTCCTTCTTTATACTGTAAATATTTCAGACGTCATCTAGTAGAAGAAATATAAGGAAACATTTCATAGGAACACTTTGCCTGGTAAATCCAACATCTTAGTCCATAAACTCACCATTATGGGCTTCAATGCATTCTCACTGTCACACCTCATATCTTCATCAGCTGCCAAAATAGGTGCACATTTTTGAATGAGCATCAATAATATAGTTGCCGTATGAAGGACATGTTCACTTTTTCCACATTACATGTAAATCCTGACACGCAATGGAACAGAAACACATTAGATATCATTTGGGACATATGTAATAACCCATTTCTCTTTCTCTCATTACTTTGGCTTTGTGCACCGAAAAAAAACTCCACAAAAAGTTCACAATGTCTCATGATAGTTGTATTTTGATCAACATCTGATCATCCTTTACATTTATGAATATTCATGTTTGGTTGATATGAATAGTGTGTATGGATGGTTTTGGCTCACTCTGGTCAGCACCATCATGATGCACAGTAATTGGTGATGGTGTGGCAGGTGGCTGAGCAGCAGGCCTCTGACGCTGAGCAGCACAGGAAAAGAACCAACATGGTTATCATGGCAACACTTCATTTACAGGAAGACACTATGGTGACTGTAAATCCTGGAGTATAGCTACAGAGCACCTGTCACAACACCGACACCACATATAAAATAAGATATGATGTAGTAATTTACTGTTAGGATCGTATATGGTATTATTCAGCATAGCCTACAATGTCTTTGCTTTCCAGCCACAATCCCAATGAGAGAAGCACCAAGTTGATAAAAAATGATAAATAAATATAAAATAAATCAGTTTCATGAAGGAGCTATTTTCTTTCTACCCAACTATGCCAACCGTATCACCAGGCAGGGCCAAGCATCATGGACGTTCATGGTTGTGGGAGCTAGGGATTTAAACAGTAATGGCGTCCTCATCAGCTGGAGCTGTATGTTAGCTGGCTTAGTTAGCTTAGTTTGCTAGCCAACGACCACACCAGCATCCCAGATCTCGGCCTGTTTGGCATGGCTCTTTGTTTGTGGGTAATACATTAATTTTAACCTGCTGCATGTCTGTTAAAATCAGGTGTATCACCCTGCAGGAACTCCCTTTTGAAAGCTAGTTTTCACACACACGCAAAGAGAGGGAAACAATGACAAAGAGAGAGAGAGCGAGAGTGCAGGAGTGCTTTCCATTTAGGCCCAAACAGGAAAGAGCATGTTGAAAAGGACAGAGAGCAGTAGCTTGATTTGTCCAAAAACAACAGTGGCTGGCCCTGGCTTCATGGCTCAGTGAACACAGGCCTTGTGGGCTGTCCTCAACATTCCCCTCTCCTCCAAAGTAAACACTCCTCTCTGTGTCCAGATAAGCACGGCTTGACTCTCCCTAAGTCAGTTCACACACAACATATCCCTTCTGCCTCACCCGAACCTCCTTCCACTTTTTTCTCCTTTTTTTCCTCTTTCCATCTTGCTTATTTGACTTCTGTTGAATTTTAACCCCACTGAGGAGGCTGTGTCCAGATTGACAGAAAAACACAACACTATCAATCCCGGTGATATTGTCAGCTCGATGGCACAGCATCCATCTGCAACTCTGCCAGAATACTCATATGCTACTATCCTGTCAGTTCATCTTTTTTCTCAGCAAGTCCTTCTAAATGACAAAAAAGTTGCTTCTCAGCGTCCAAAATGAACCACATGGTTGTTAAAAAAAGAACTGTTCATATGCAGGGGTGTTTCTTGGAGTTGACAAGGTCTGGTGCTAAGCCCAGACCATCTGGGACTGAGGCCAGAGTGTGTGCCAGCGCAGAGCGCACACCAAATTTCTTTTGGGGATCCCTGCTGTTCTGCCTGGGACACTACTGCCTGCCTTTAATTTAATTTTACTGCATTGTATGAGCGCTAAACATTACATCCCATTTGAAATGTAATGTTTCAGACAACTGCTCCAGAAACACTGACATCTGCAGGGCAGTGGAGAATTCTCAACCTATGGTTCCAGTATTTAATTGCTAATGTACTATTTATTCTGTATTTACATTTTTATTTGACTGCTGTAATGTTTAATACTGTGTGTTGTACAAATTAAAAAAACAACAGCAGGATGACAATAGATTGAATTTCAAGATGTGTTTATATGTACAACCATTTAGGGAATATTAGGTGTTTAGACCATCTTGTGTTTGAACCAACTCCTCAAGTATGCTTTTAAGCAGCATTATGTAAAAAATGGTATTTTGTGCAAATTGGCACCCCCACCATTTACTTGAGTGCAACACAAATGTCATAAATAAAAATCCCAGGTCTGTAACAATGTTACATGCTAACTACAAACAAAACTTTGCATGTCATAACGATGTTACGTCTTGAAAACCTGAAAACTTGCATGCTCAGTCATTTTGTACCGTGTGGCAGTCAAAGTTTACTCTGCACACAGCTCAGAACAGTGTGCAACATAGCTTAAGTTACATTTTGTACATGACGTGCGTCAACTGAGTTGGTTATTTGAAATAACTCATCACTGACTTTTGGTTTCACAAAGTTCTGCATTTGTTTGACTCATCCATCCACACTGTCCTCCTCCCTTTATACTTACACTCCCCTTATACCCTTTATACTACTAGTAACACTTTGAAACACCTCCATGTGCTTCTATTGAGGATCCTTAAATATACGTGAACATGAACAAGAGAATGTTCCCAACCCCGCCCACCCCCTCAGTCTCTATACATCCACACAAACAGCAGCAAGGGTTGGGAGTGGTCTGAAATTAAATTATTCACATTCCGTGATTGTTATAGATTTTAGCAAGCAAAAGACCGCGGTCATGGTTTAGAAAAAAACAATGGTTGGCAGTACACAGGATTTTTTTATCATGTCAAAATCAAACCCTTTCCAACGAGGTGTCCACTCAAAGAGGTTCAGGATTAACATGCACCATGCTACTTCAGGCTTCTGAGAGTCCCTTTCTGGATAACATTCCCATTTCCCTTCTGAGAGCTTTTCACATTTTCTGAAGGAGCTGGGAAGATTTCTTTCACACTGGTGTGCTACAGAATCATTATCCCCTCCAGGCTCCCACAATTATTCATCCAGTGTGCTCGCTGCTGACACAAGGGCTATATTTAGGTTTGCCAAAATGCCCTCACCACTGACTGGCACATACACATTTTGGTTGTTAGTGGTTCATCACCTTGGGTTGGCTAAGAAAACATATAACACATGGTGTTTGTGTTTATTTTCCGCACCCCAGCGCCATTAGACCTGTTTAGCTGTGACTGATGGAGGATGCCTGACCTCAATAGCAAAACAAAGATAAAAGACGGACAGAGCAGCCAAGTTTAGTCTGTGCTGCTGGGCCTGTGCTGATGGACTGTTAATAAAGCTGCTTGTCCTGATCGTTATATATAACCACTGAGCATACAGTTAGAAAATAATACGCGTCAGTTACGCTGACAGAGATTTTTTCATGGCCCTGGTAGTCTGCAAACAAGAGGGAGGGAGATCGCTGAGAGGCTCTGACTGGGAGTCCACATGGACTGATAAGGAAGGAATTTTGTTGTACATTCATGACTACTTGAGGCTCAACATAGGCTAAATGTAACTTTTAAACTTGCTGTGTAATCATGTCTGTCAATGGGCTCAACACAGCCAGTGCAGAAGTGCCTTGAACTGCATTACTTCCGCAGGCTGCTAGATACCAACCAGCCTCCAACCAAACCCTGACCGAACAAATCATCACCGAGAAGTTATGAGAAGTGTGGCTTAGTTTTTTATTTTTCTAGTCTTTTGGTGGCATTTAATGGTAGTTGTTAGGTCTTTGATCAATGGAGACTACTCAAATTTTCGAATTCCCAAGTATGCAAATCCAAATTCCAGAGAACAGGACAAGACAGCATGCTCAACTTGCAATCCCCTACCAACAAAACAATCGCCATACCAGCCAACTACTAGCTTTCGACCGTGTTGACTGGCAGTTGTAGTCAACAGATACAGCAGTCATCTTTACTGTAATGTGTATCACAGTTATGTACGCACCTCAATTTTGAGGTCACAGTTCTGTACAAGTTTGGTATAAAAAGCCTGAATGCTTAAGACTAGGTCTGTTGTCAATAGTGTAAGTTACAGTTGTTCCTCCTAGTGTCCACCTGAGATAGTCGATACAGCCTGTAGTGCATTGAGCAGTGAACGTAGGTCATATTTTTTATGCAAGGCTGATAACAAACAAATGTAAATGTGACGTAAATGCCAGTTTCTTCAGTAATATCTTTGTCCCTGTCTGCCTTCAGAACTACAGGCTGCTTTAAAACAGCATGGAGAGTTGTTGGGTTTTGTTTGCTGCGTTTCAGCAATTGACACATGAAGTGAAGCCGTCTAATGTGCATTAGCATGTTAGATGTCTTTCCACTCACATACAATTGTCAAACAACACTGTCCTCATCTGATCCACGACTTACTCTCCAAAATGTTCCCACAGCTGATGTGAAAGAAGCAGGCGGATCCCCTATCTACAATAAGTCACATTGTCTTCTTCTTCTTCTTTATCTTGTTTTATTGCTTCTTCTTCTGCTGCTTTTGTTGTTTAATGGCTGTTGGAAAACAGCTTTTAGGTTCATTACCGCCACTTACTAGATTAAAGTGTGGAACAGAACGGTTACAGTTTCGCCAAATGATATATGCCCGACTGACTGCATACACCGAGCTGTGATGTCTGTACCGTGAAGGTTCAGCAGCGCTATACATTTAACGCGAACGGCTCAAATAAACCATGAACCTTAACTTCATCTTCAGACAAACCAGATTGGCAGGTTTGATCTTAAAATGGCTGACATCAGTGCTTTTGGTAAATTGCAGTACGGCTGCAGGGATAAAATCACATACTAACATACTGCCAACGAAGTACTTAATCAGCATACATTGCATACTGCCTAGTAAATGCATGTGTAAGTATGGTGTTACCAGCAGACTGTTCACACTGAAGTACGCCGTCGCAACATGTCTTCTCAGCATTACACAACTAAATCACATTTCCACCTTCTCTATACATCCATTTGCCAGCTACTGTTGAATGAAAGTTGTTTATCACAAGTTTAGCAGCTACTGTCGTTTTGTTTTAACTAGCAGAAGAGCAGCATGCCGAGCTAAGGTGATTGAGAGTGTAAAGAGCTGGCAGCAGGATGAGGATGAGGAGGAGGAGGAGGAGGATTTGTATCTCTGGCTCTTTTGGCTACGTCATCCTATAAAGTTTACCAAAAGCAGAGCTTAACTGTAATAATAGTAAATAAACAAAATAAATGTGATACACTTGACAGAAATGTTGCTACCCCCACAGACAAACACACACTCCGAAAACACAAACATTTTTTTGTAAAACTGCCCATATTTGAAACCTACACAGTTGATATCTTGTGTAAAATATTCTCAGAAGTGAAGTTAGTGACGAAATAAATACAAAAATTGTCAATTAAAAAATTGGAGGGGGAGAACTGTTTGTCTCGCCGCCTGTCATCGGACAGTCTGAACAGCTGTATACTCAGAAATTCTTGCCAATGTAGTATACGTCTTGGTATTTCTGACGTACACTAAATCTGCATACTGGCATATTGGCAATTTCAAACACACCGACTGTTTGACATAAGATAACCATGGAAGTGTACCGGCCATTAATCTTAGGCGCTCAAGAGATGATCTACATTCATGTCTTTAAAACCAGGAAAATAAATCAAATTTGTGAATCAAATAAAATAAAACATACATTATTTGATAAATTGAATACATATTTAACATATGTACAATTCATTTCTCACCTGAAAAAATGTCTGCAGTCAACTGTGGTGATTTCCACATTTATTTCACAACGAATAAAAGACGATTTGGGAATAAGAAAGCAGTGTGTGGATACTTTGTGGTCTTCCAAGTGTAAAGAATTTATGGATATGTGAGCATATGATTTTTTGGATGGTTCAAACGAAACATGTAAACTCACTTGGTCCAGTGGAGACTTAAGGATTGCGCTTATGGAATGGGTGAAGTGCAACATCCTACTGCTCCGTCCTTGACAGGTTACAGAGGTGACACTCTCTATTTTTACTGTCCATCCGCGCTCTCTGCACCTGCTTTATAATTAATCTAGTGCTTCCTAATGCATTCACTGTGTCCAAGATATGGATCGACAGCCCCAGAATATTCAACAAGGTAAGAAAATAATGAATATTCATGACCTGAGGGGCTTTTTGCATCCTGACACTGTAACAGCTGAATCTGGGGAGATGTGTGTGCAGCTAGACTCTCAGCAGAGTGAAGAGAGGTGACCAAGGAGGAGCATTAGTGGATCATTTTTGGCTTCCTAAGTCACACTTGTCGTTCTTTTTTTTCTTGCCAGTGAGGGAGAACTTATTTTACGATAAATGTTAGGAAATATAATTTCAGCTCAAAATAAACTGTATTACATTTCTGCAGCTTTCAGCTCTGCAGCCATGATGAGGGGAATTCCAAACCACTGCAACATTCAGCACCAGGATAGACTCCTTATGAAACATGTAGATGATACAGACACATGCGAAGTACATTTCCAGCCAGCTGTACTTTTGTCAAGTCTAAATAAAACCATCCACTGGACCTTGCTGTTTAAAGTGAGAACCTTTCACCACTCATCCAGCAGAATGTGTTGTACATCATCATGCTGTTCCTGTGGTAATTTCCACTAATTGTCCAACCCAGTATCATGCCAAGCTGTGTAATAGACCCACCGGTCCACCGTGTCACTGTCGTGTTTGGCCTAAAAAACATGAAAAGTCAGGTTACACTTTCAAAATAAGCCCACAAACTACTTGGTTATTTTTAGGTTTTGCCTTAAAATAATCACATCTGACTATTGGTTTCACAGAGGACTGAAACCCAGATCTCCTGACTGAAAGTTGTGTGACTGATACACCCGTCCAACCCTGACCACTTCCTATTATGGACTTTCTGGGTCTCTACACTACGTTCATCCTTTGCCCCTGACAACATTACCCCCTGCTGGGACTGGACCTTCATACATATGTGTACTTCTTTGCACCTAGGTGAGACAGTGAGAGAGATCCCTCTGATTGGCTGTTCAGTGTTCAGATAAGCAAACCGGTGCATTAGAAGAGAAACAGAAACAGAGAGGGAAAGCCCCTAGAGCCTGTTGCTATAGTATCCACCATTTTACCCATTTATTGTTGTCCCTCCTTACTTTTCTCTTCTGCCTGTTCACTATTCCAATTTGCAATTTTTTTATTCGACATGTTCTTGATTATATTAGCAACAGTAGGGTGAAAACGCGTTGCTTTTTCATACCTTCTAAACCTCTTTATCATACTGTATATCTGCAGTCCTGAGTCTTCTGGTTTCCCTTTTTGAATGACAAATACAGACGGCAGTACTATTTTTATACTGTGCTATATATTACCATATCATGTAAGTATATACCTGAATTCTCCCACTGGGGATCAGTAAGGGTATATCTTATCCTATATTATCTTATAATTGTCTTTATTTGTAATTATCTGTCCATGGGTTTACCTGTATTGTCACTGCTATTAAAAACATAGAAAGCAGACTGACCACCCCTCATTCTTGTTGGGCGGGCTGCTCCGATCGATCGTTGTATGGCTCAGGGAAATTCTTGCAGTAGCTTACATGTATCCACGGGACCTTCTGTGTCACCTTCACTGCTGTCTCGGTTGTCAGCAGAACCTGGAATGGGCCCTGGAACCGCCTTTGTTTCCAGTGATGGCATCTATGATCCTTGATGAGAACCCAATCTTCAGGCTGCAGGTTGTGGAGAACTACAATGGCTGCAGATGGCAGGGCACTTTTCACCTGTGAATTCAATGCTGACAGAGTAGCAGACAGGTTGGCACAATATCTTAGCATCTCTTTCTCCCTTTGCCCATATGATCACTCCTGTGAGCTCATTTAGTATAACAATGGAAGAAAGCATGTGGCAAACATGGTTTACCGTCAGGGCCAATCCACACTGAATTACTAAATTTAGCACCAGATTTTGACCACAGTCCACGTTCGTGAGGAGCAGAGATTGATTGGAGAACAGAAACATCATATCTCAGTGGAAGAACCCAACATCAAACAGCATGGAATGAATTTGAAACCAGAGGCAGCTGCAGACTTTGCAGCTGAATCAGGTGCAGCATTTCCTATAGAAATGGGTTCAGAGCTGTTAGTGTGAGCATCACATTTCATGACAGAGATTGAGGCTGGGAGCAGAATGGCGTCTAGCAGGCCAGAGACGAGAAAGATCAGGTCTAGATGTGCAGGCTTGGCTTTTGAAAGCAACACAGTCATGAGGTTCACCATCTGCATGAGTAGCAGGGTTAAGAACAGTGCATCTTTTCATTGTGATGTTCGGCATGTCTAAACGTGTCACATGATGCATGATGCTTTTTCAGCTGCAACAACAGCTTGTAGTCACAAAGGGAGACTGGCTGCAACAGGACCAGTCTTTGTTTATCACCATGTGATTGTGTCAAAACAGATGTCATTAAACTGTCCTTTTGGTAAACAAATTGAGTGAACGGTAGGTCAGGTTTTGGCATTTCTAACGTAGGAGCATTCTCTAGAGGTTTTTAAATCAGCAAAGGCTTTTTTATCTTCATCAGTCCAGGCTGGTCTGTCATGTGCACTGACATTTTTACCATGAATCATGGAAGAGAGGGGGTGCCTCGCTCTCTGAATAGTTTGGGATCCATTGTTGGCGGTATGACGTCATTCATAGTAAACTCATCATTAGCTTTTTTGTGGTTGGTCTTGGCACAGGCTTTAATGTGTTTGCGAGAGATGGATTTGTGTTCATTTTTAAATTGATGTATGTATTTATTTCTATATTTTTCTTCCTTCGCATTTTTCCAACAGTTTATTTCCACAAACACATGTCTTTCCAAATTTACCCTTACAGTCCCAGACATTGCTTGACATGCTGCCAAATTAGACCTGCATGAAAAAACAGAGGTTATGAAAAGGAAATAAGACTGAGGTTGCTATTTCATTATTGAGTACGTTGCTGAAGTCACATTGGTACTGTATGTACATCCCTTACTAAAGTACAGAATGTGTACAGCAATCGTTTGTCATGTGTATCGACTGAGCTGCCAGATTTTCATTTGTGACTGCATGCCAACAGGAATATTGCTTGTCCATTAGCCCTGTAATATATTTCCCCATTACAGCATATTAAATGTTAAATGCTTAAATGGTTTTAGTGGTTAGCTAGGATGAGGTTTAATTGTGTTTGCTGTTTAAAACAAATGATTACGATGACTGACCCTGTCACTACACGACAAGCTCATAAGCAGCTGTATGAGGCTATAAACAGGACCTGTTAATGTTCCAGGAGACCAAATGAATGGGACTACCACAAGGTCGCCATGAACTGTCAACACAGAGCTCAGAAATTAAAAAACAAAATAACTCGATCACAAATTATCTCATAAACTGTCAGACTGAAGTGTTTCCTCCTTCAGATGTAAGACTTCAAAGGGGGGAAGTCACGGGTTTCACCCGATTGCCTGGATTTTAGTATTAATTCTTAATTACTCATAGTTGTAATTAAGATTGAACACAAGGCTTTTCTCCCCTGCAGTCGTGACTTCAGCAGTGCAAAGGCAATTATGGGAGAGAAACAGATTCAGTTCCAGTCGAGATGTAAAAGGATTTGTGTGATTGAAGGATGAGAAGGTACGAAGTGTACTGAGGGATTGAACTTGTAGGAGTAAACTGTATTGTTCATTGTTTCATAAAGGTTTTTCTCCAGGCATCAGGAAATGAAATGTTTTCCTGTTTTGAAACTTGAATGCTGATGATGGTGATGGTGTGGACTAAATCACATATCAAGGAGTTCTAGTTTTGGAAGTGCTGTAATTTAATGTCACAGTGCATTAAAGATCATGATTTTTCATTAGGTTTCGGTATTTGACATAGATCCTTTTTTTTTCAGGATCACGACAACAGCTGCCTGCATGATGGACCTGCGCAGATACCCACTGGATGAACAGAACTGCACCTTGGAAATAGAGAGCTGTAAGTGGCTGAGTTTGAGTGTGTATGCGTGTGTGTTTTTGTGTGCATAAATGTTATGGCCACCATGCAAAGTTTTGCCTCAGGTACTAAGTATGCTTAAGGTCTCTTTCCCACCTGTAGTTTTGTTCAGTTTGTTTCACTCATGTTCAGGGGCAGCTGGTCAATAGAGGGAGATAGAGCACTGCCCTCCTTGAGCCACAAAAAAGAAAATGATTAATTTATTGTTACTATTATCAGCATCATTATTATAATTTTTATTCATAATTTAACTGTACAAAGTTTCTAGACACTGTGTCCTGTTTTCTTAAAAGCCCAGGCAAATCTGATAGACTTCCAGGGTAAGGCTTTTTATTTCTAGCTTCAGGCACAGCAATGCGATCTCTATGGGTTCCGGGAGGGCTTGCACTGATACGTTTTCGTCATGTCTAACCTAGTGGCATTCACATGCTCCTCAGATGGTTTTATTTCCCAACCTGGAAAGCCGTTCTTCCTTAAGAACCTTCTCCCTCCGTTCTTACTAACACAGGGAGAGACCCACATTTTTTCATGATCTACGTCTAGTTTTCCTTCAGTAAATACAGGTTTTACTTACTGAGGACCATTAGCTGTCACACCATCCTGAACAGACCAAACACTGCAATTTATAATATTTAAACATAACTTATTTAATTTGTTTCTTTATTTGCACTATTCTTGGAGCAAAAGTTTACTCACAACCTAAAGGGGGAATTTACCTTAAAATAGAAGGTTGTAAGATTTGTCAGAATGTCTCAAAAAGGCCACAGTAACAACCTCCAGAATGGTCTCTTCAATCCTCACTTGCTAGGGAATCTATAAATACACTGCTTCAGGCAGAGCTTCAGCAATAGCATGACGTGAAGAGGTGTATTTATGTAGGTTGTTCGGGACATTCTAAATATACAGTTCAATAGCAAAGAACTGGATTATGCTGCAGGGCTAGTTTGAGAAATATCTATTGTTGATTTGACATATTTGTTGCATTGACTGAATTGCCCACGTAGAAGCAAGTTCCACATCTTTTAGGCCTTTTAAGCCTAAAGTAAAAGGTATTACTTTAAAATGGACAATAACCATCGGCCTGAGGTCCGTCCAGAATGTGTTGATGTTTATTTTGACCAGGCTGCTGTCAACATCACATTGTAGGTTCCACACACAGTGACAATATGTGGTTCACACTGATTTGTCCCTTGTGTGTTTAAATAGGATTACTAATTAACACGCAGCTTAAGTACACAGATTTATCAGCAACAATGGGGTTGTTAAATTTCATATAGCTTTAAATAGCTTTAAATGATCCACAAATCTCTCCACCTATTATTACACTGTACCTCAGGCCAGAGAGTCTCCTTTGCAGGGCTTTAAATGCCTCATCTATAGTGAGAAGCTGCTTTGCAGTCTGGTGGTACGGCAGCAGATACTTCTGTATCTTTAGCCAGACTGCAGCAGGGTGAACAGACCACTGCTGGAGTGGGTGATCTATTTTAGAGATAGAATTGTTTTTTAGTGGAGAGAATAGGGTTACTGCTAAAAGTAAGTTTTTTAGGACAAATTTGTGATGGAAAAACAGACTTTATCAGGGACATTCAACTAGCTAAATCATGTCAAGGTGTAGGCATTTTTTAAATAATGTATTCATGATAATAAAGAATTTCTTTGCTAATGTCTTCTCACATACATTCAGAAAAAAAAAAACAGGGCAAAATCATAATGAAGCCCCTCCAGTAATGAGAAGTAGCTAATTCCCTGAAATCCTGCAGCTGGCATTAGATAAGATGGAGAATCTAAAGACAGAGACTAGCTGGCCCAATTAAATTGGTCTAATTACTGAGAGGGCACTCTGGTTCAGGCTGTAGACATAGCCCAGAGACCTTGCAGAAAAAGTGAAGGAGAGGCTTTATTGTTGTTCAAGTTCAGCCTGTGGGAAGCTGGAAGATGTTCAGCAGTTAAGTAGAAAATGAGAGGCCTACTCTCTGCTTTATCAGCCTCACACTAATGAATTAACAATGATTTATTGTTTCTTCCATTCCTCTTCTGGAGGACATAATGTGACATTTACTGTGTAGAGTGGATGATGTTGGATCTAGTTCGGTACCAGTATTTCACTATTATCATTTGAGAGACTTGTTAATCAAGTGACTTCTGGGAGTAGCTTTCAACCACCTTGATCCTTGTATTTGCTCTACCTGCCACCCTCCTACTTTGACCCTTTGATCGTGTCACCTGTGTCAATACAATTTTACCATGTAATGCATTTCAAAACAGAATTTTTTTTAAAAAAGTAGCTTGTACAGAGTTTTTGGTCAAATATTGTTTTCTGTGACTCACTCCTTATTGCCACATAGCCTTTTTTTAGACTTAAACATTTAGGCTTTCCAGTTGGATTACTGCAGTGGAAAATGACATTGTGAAATCTTTTATGGAATGGGTGTGGATGTGTATTTATGGTTATTTGTATTTAAATGAGCATCCATTGATTCATCCATCTATTTTCTGGACCCACTCATCATGTTCAGAGTCACTGTCTGATGTCTTTATCCCAGCACAATGGGCCAGAGTCAGGGCACACCCTGGACAGGTCACCAGTCCATCACAGCACTGTCTCCATTTTTTCCTTGCAATAATTTTGAACTGAAATTATAAAACGATTTGGGCCTGAGAGTTCATTGTTGACCCTGGAATCTCCCCGTCTTCATCGTGGATTGTAAATGTAGTCAGTTGTAACACAACCTTGGAATGACCCGATTAGAAGAGGACCCTCAACACAGAGAACATCATCTCTTCAGTGAAGACGACAGATAGGGAGGTGCAGCGTGTGTGGAGGCACTGAGGGCTAATGGGAATAAGGAGAGGAAGATAAGAAACTTAAACTGAGCCTGCTAATTTAAAATCAGAAAGATCGCAGTGTGACTTTGTTATGGTTTGACTGTCAGCCATCCAGCCAGTCTTGAAGTCACAAAAGTTAAAAATTACCTAGTGTCATCAATGGATCTAGGCTGTTGGAATAAGCCTGCCACTGCCTGATTATTTCAGCGTAATTCTCCCTTTTGCTGTCTAGTTGTTACTGTTTTAAAAATACCTGTCTCTACAAGAAACAACAACCTCCAATCTAGCAACCCAGCAACATGTAACTGTAGTTGCTCTGGTTACTCTAACACTAACCTGGTTGCTAACAGTACAAACCTACGATGACCATGAACACCAGAAACAGGAAGTAGTTGACATCCAGAAAGATCAAGGAGGACAATTTACAGTTGACACCAGAAACTATCTTTGAGTGACTGAGGTTACCACTTCCAGTCATATAGCCTCGTTTATTACCATGTGACAAGTTTCACACGTGGGTCAAATGATGACAAAATCACCTTTAGTGACAGGATGTAGTTTAAAAAGTCAAACTATGAAATAGCTTCTTTTGAGAGTCTTGACTTCTGTTTTGACTTGAAGATTTTACCCATCAAGTTTGTAAATGGACTTGTATTTCTATAATGCTTCTACAGACTTCAGATCTCTTGAAGAGCTTTACGACACTTGTCATATTCACCCATTCACACACACATTCATACACTGATGGCAGAGGCTGCCATGCAAGGTGCCTACCTGCTCATCAGGAGCAATTTGGGGTTCAGTATCTTACTCAAGGATACTCTGATATGCAGCCTGGGGAGCCGGGGAATTGAACCAGTGACAGTCTGACTATTTGACGACCCGCTTTACCTTCTGAGCTACAGTTCAGGTCCAGTTTGTATACCGCATTTTATATGAGGAAGACTAAGTCTGTCTCCATCATATTGCACGCTCCTTCTGCGGGTTGCTGAGTTTATGAACACTTTAAAGACTCTTCAAGAACATTTTTTACTGCAACCTCTCTACTTCATGACATAGTCACACTCAAAAGAATTTTATACATCCATATGTACAGAAAGGAGGGGAGTGTGATGCCTTTGTTCATTATGATATATTGTTACCTCTTTAACTCATTTTTGTTGAGGTATAGCCATACATATTCATGGGCACCTGACCTCAGTAGTCAATTTGTAATAGCACTCTGCTCATATATACTACATTGTTCCTGAAGCCAAATATGCTTGTCCTTGTTCTTCATGGAGGTTTAACTGTGTTGTTAAACTGTGTTGTGTTCCTCTGCCTCTCTCAGATGGATACACCACTGATGACATTGAGTTCTACTGGCAGGGAGGAAGCAACAGAGGCTCAGTCACCGGGGTGGAGAACATCGAATTGCCCCAGTTCTCCATCATAGACTACCAAACCCTCTCCAAGAAAGCTGTGTTTGCCACAGGTAATACAGTAGTCGTACAGTATCAGTTTACCCATATTGTTTTGATGTTACATTACAAACACTGAGAAGCCATGATTGTATGATACTATCAGTTATGATTGGTATAATGCCTTGTTCATGAGTTTTGTACTCTCTATGTTTAGTTAAAACGGACATTAAATATGATTCATACATGATGGAGCTGGAGAATTCAAAAATGTTTTCCCTTTGTTACTTGTGGTTTACTTCAGTAGAAACTTGGTGCACTTCCTAGCACACTCTAGGTTATTTATGGATGAGAGTGGACATATGCCACCAGAATATCTCATGGCTGGAATGCACTGGAACCAAAAAAACTAAGCACCAAGAAGCACACTGACAATTGGACCAAACACTTTCCAGCCACACACTGAACATGTTGCACCTGGTTCTGGTCACTCATTTTCCGTGCTTCCCCTCCAGGGTTGAATGTGCACAGCAGGGAAATGCAGGAGTACAATGTTCATGGATATCCTGAATATGGTTGACCATGCTTTGCCACTTGGCCTCCCTCACATCTGGACCTCTGTTAGGAGTGGAAACTATCCAGTCCTGTACAGATGCTTAATAATGGCTGGTCTCCACAGCCTCAGGCCCTTACACACTATCTTCTTTTTGCAGTAGCATCCAAAGCTTCCTTAGTCCTGAGGCCTGTATTACAAAACAGGGTTTCTGGTTAGCAGGGTAACTTCAGGGTTAACCCTGGCTTTTCAGGGTTGTGACAGGTGGTTCACTTGTTACCAGGGCACATCACCATGGCGACCTGTTCCGAAGCAGGTTATGTTCAAGATAACAGATCAACACATATAAAAGCAATGGCCACTGACCAATCAATTCTCTTGAAACACGGCCTTATCATTCATAGATTTCATGGAGCTTCCTGCATTTGGCAGCTGCAGCAGCTTTAGACCTGGATCATGTGTTTTACTTTATTGTATTTGTCTAATATTATAGCTCTGGGTTGACCTGCCAAGTCGATAACAACAGCCATGTGTACGCTTAGCATGATTGCAGATATTAAGCTTGGTGAAGCTTGAAAAGATATCCTGGGTATGCTGACCTTGCTTCGTAGTACAGGCCCCTGGTCAGTAGGGCTGGCTCTGCTTCAGGCTGTGAGGTGGCTCAGACTCAAGTTGTTCTAACCTTTTTGTTGACATCTTTACACAAAACAAACCAAAGTCACATCATCTCATGGACCAATACACTGTAAAATCTGACATCTATTTTGTCTTTCACAGGTTCTTATCCACGTCTGTCCCTGAGCTTTAAGCTGAAGAGGAACATTGGCTATTTCATCCTGCAAACATACATGCCTTCCACCCTGATCACCATCCTGTCCTGGGTCTCTTTCTGGATCAACTATGATGCCTCGGCTGCCAGAGTAGCCTTAGGTCAGTGATTTTTTTTTTTTTACATTAATTTTTTTTTTGTTCTTGTTAACAAATAGCAATTATGTTTGCTGATATAATTTTCATTCATGTTACTGTTATGGCTCTATGTAACAGAGTCTGTGTGTTGACTGGTCAATTGGTTCACGCATAAATATCTCTACATCAATCTTTATGAGCATGTTATTGTTTAACATTTCACTCAAAACACTGTTGTGCCTAATTTTTCATTTTGTTTCCTGTGCAAATAACAGTGGATCAGCACTGTTGTCTCACAGACTTACAGTGTCAGCTTTGATTCCTTGGTCTCTCTGCCCCAGTTTCCCAAATTTCTCAAAACGTGGGCTAGAGACTGAAAATTATCTGCAGGAATAAACGGGAGCATCTATCCCCATGATGGATCAAGGGTGTACTTTTTACCGATTGTATTTTGGGATAAGTTTAAATGATTATCAATTCTACCAGGGGAACGCATGCAGATGCGGTATGGAGCCAGAAAAGTAACAGTGAACTATGGCATCAAAAATAAAATTTGTTATTGAAAGCAAAACCTGAACTCATACAAGAAACATTACATTGAAAAATTAAACACAGACATTAAAAGTTGTTTCATTATATATTTATATTTTAGGGGGATTTTGATGTGTTTTTCAATGAAAATTTTATGATTTTTTTCATGTCTATATATTTTCAGTGACAGGATTTTTTCTACTTTCAGCATTTTTTTTCCATGTCACTGGTTTTCAGTTTAAACTTGCTGTCACTGCTTTGGCGTGGAGAGGAGGTGTGATGTGCATACCTGCATACTAATGTCAAATTTCACTCATGTAGACCTGAGGTCCACCCTGACCCTAGCATATGGGACTTGCTTCCAGGAGTTTGCTTCAAACACCCAAACAGCAAGTTATTCTGTTCTGGCAGAGCTCTGCTGGAGCAAGGTCTCATGTTAGCTATTGTCAGCTGTCTATGAGCTATCACAGCTAATGTTAGCTAACGTCAACTAAACACACAGCTGCAGTGTCTCTGAGCATATTAGGTAAAGTGGACAGGCTGGGTGGCGGAGCGGCAGCAGGACAGCCCGGCGGTAGCCCTACCTAACGAGCCCAGAGACACTACTGCTATGACAGCTTAAGTGCCGGTGTGTTTACCGGTGGAGCAATGGCTCACTATATGCTGCATAAGCTCTGCCACTGGCTGTTTTTTTACAAACGAACTGCGAGAAAATCACAAGCTCAACCCATTAACACCAGATAGCCACAGAACATACAGTTAAGAAATAGCATGACAGCAAATTCTTGTCTCGTTTGTGGTGTGATTAAACAGAATTCGTCCTGGCCCACAACTCCCTCCCTCCCTCCCTCTGGTTGTAGAGTCAAACTACCCAGACACCCAGGGGTAGGACAGCCTTGATCAGGCACTCGGCTGTAGGCCCGGATCCCACCGTTCTCCCTCCCTCTTATCCAGTGGACTACCAGGGCGACGCAATTCTCTGTCAGCATTACTGATGTATTATTATTTGCATGACAGAACCCAAGACTCTGGTAAAACAGGGGGATGCAGACTCTGTGTTTAGCATGTTGACCATTAAAAACTGTATGTTTTAATCATGTTGTACATGTAAAAGCCCATCTAAGGACAAGAGTTAAAAACTTGCAATAGCTATAAACTATCTGTGTTGCACATCAGTTGCTTTCTCTGTATTGGAACTATGTTTACAATGTTTGTCATGGTGATTGGCATTGTTTTGAAAGCAATTTGCATAGAAGAGTGTATATGATACTTGTTGTGTTCCCTCAGTATGCAGTGTTGCTGGTAGATCTCCTTCTAACTGTCCCCGCCCTCTACATCTGCTTGCAGGTATTACCACGGTGCTGACCATGACCACCATCAATACCCACCTTAGAGAGACTCTACCCAAGATCCCCTACGTCAAGGCCATCGACATTTACCTCATGGGTTGCTTTGTCTTTGTCTTTCTGGCTTTGCTGGAGTACGCTTTCGTCAACTATATCTTTTTTGGTCGGGGTCCTCACCTGCAAAAGAAGGTGGCAGAAAAGGCAGCCAAGTCAAATAATGAGAATAAGAGCAGACTGGAGAGCAACAAAGTGCAGGTGGGATATGTGTGTGTGTGTATATGTATATATATATATATATACATATATATATATACATATATATATATATATATATATATATATATATATATATATGTATATATATATATATATATATATACGTATATATATATGTGTGTGTGTGTGTGTGTATGTGTGTGTGTGTATATATATATATATGCTATAAACAGTTTCCATGGTGTTTTGTTAATGACACCAAGCCAACATTTGACCCTCAGGTGCTGTTGGGCCATTGTTACATTCCAGATTAATGTATAGGACTGCTCTATTTGTAGGCGAAACTCGCTACTGACAAAAATGTCACAGATGAGTAAAAAGAAAACCTATATATCTTACCTGTACCTGCTAATATGATTGGTTCTTGCATTAAGCTCACTGAGTGAAAGATGGCTATTCAACCTGGCAAATCAGCAATTCACTAATTTAGCAGGTATCTTCTCACGTTTCACCTTTACAATACCTTATAATCAGGCATATTCTTCATCAGTATTACAAGCATATGATTTAAACAGAGTCAAGATAGTGTGAAAATGCTAACTTGTTTGCATTTGGCTTGTCTTTCAATTCTTTGAGAGCCAATACTTTGTAGTTATTCCTCCTTACGGAAATTGCACGTAGCAGTCAGCTGGCTGTCAGCCATGTGATGTGCACAAAACACTTGAGGTAACGTAAAGCACTTGACTGGTTGATCTTTGTTGGCAAGAGGTCTTTGAGCCAGATGTGTTAGGGCCCTTCAGGTGCTAAGTTCTTGCACACGAGAAATCTAAAAAACAAAACCTTTCTACTCTGAAATGTTTCTACCAGCTCTGTATGGTCGCAGTCAAAGATGGATTGAAAAGCTTGACACCTCAATTGAAAACCGACTACTGAAGTAGTAGTTAATAATGAAAAAAGTTTTGGAATTCATTAAAGTTACGTCCACTAGGATAATTTTTGTAACCAGAAACACAAGTCTTGTTCAAGGAGAAGCCTGGTTCTGAAATTTCGGAAGCTGAGTTGTTACAATTGTTGCCATAATCAGTTAGTCAGCCATAACATTGGAAATAAATTCTTGCTGGCAGTTCCTCTATGTAGATTCCAAACTCCTCTCTCCAATTCTTTTTTTTTTTTAAATGTTAATTTTTATTTTATTAACTTGTTTATTGGATTTTCACTGTAACAAGCATTTACACAGTAATTGCACTTGTGAGTTGCCTTTTAAAGAACAAAACAGCATACAACAACAACATTAGTAACAACCAGATATAACATTACAACCATCATATAACACACACAGCCACAAAGAAAAGTAAAAAAAAAATGTTAAATCATAAAATAATAGTCATTGATGTCATTTTTGAATTATTTTGCCTTATTTTGATTACATGTATGTGTTTGTGTGTATTGTTGTGTTTGTTTTCAACTGGTGTGTATGTAAATTACGATTGGTTGACAGGCAAAAAGAAAAGAAAAGAAAAAGTTTATTGGATGGAGGCAGATAAGTTTCCCACAGAGATTTAATCCATAAGTAAGTTTTTTAATTGTACAATGCTTGTGTTGTTCTTTGATTTCCAGGTCATGAGGGTAGTTTCTGTGGTGATAGGGCTATGATGAGTAATTGATTTGATTTGTTTAGGTTAGTTGTTGATGTGTCGACTAGTAAACAGAGTAAAGGGGACAATGGGGTGTGGCAGCCCAAGAAGACAGAAAGTGACTCTGTGACTTTTTTCCAAAATTGTTGAACAGGTGTCAGTGCCAGAATGCGTGAATGTAACTGTCAGGGTTGTTTTGAGTGCAGTTAGTACAAATTTCTGATGCGAGTCCCATTTTAAAAATGTTCTGCCGAGTAAGTGAATTATGTGGAGTATCTTGTATTAGTTATAGATTTGCATTTTTTGTCATTAGGTAAATCTTTTGGCAGATTTGGTTCCAGAGGTTGGCATCAGGAAAATTGGACAGGTCTTTTTTTTCCGAAGATTAGGATTGTTCCAGATGGGAGTGAACTTATATGGTGACAAAGTGGAGTTTGTGACTTTGCGTCAGAGTTGCTGATATGGTTCGATGGAGTTTAATAGATTGCCCGTGAAATGGTAGGTCTGATATCAAAATGTTGTTAAAAAATGTCTGTGTCGTGCCCTTAAACAGGAGGAATAGTAGTGGGAGAGGAATAAGGAAAACCACATGTGACTCTTGCACTCACTCTGTAGTCTGTAGTTGAGTCATATTTAAAATAATTTGAACAAAACTGACATTGAGTATGAACACACACACAGTAACACACTCTCAGGACCAAAGATACTATTACAGTATCTTTTTAACTTACTCTAGATTATTTAAATTATCTTTTTAACTAACTTATTACCTGACATATGAATTATGAAATTATGATACAATAACTGTCACATCTTTTCGATATCTATCCAAGTGTTGTCTGATTGGTGGGGTAGACCCATTTGAATATGTATTGAAGTCGGTCTGACATGGAATAATGATATAATTGATGATATTGTATAATAATGAAATTTGGTGTCGCATATCATCCTTGTCATTTCGATTTTTGTAAAGTTGGTGCTTTGTTTTTCCAGTAGAATTTGGAGATTATTGAGTCCAGAGATTTGAACCAGGAGAGGGCGGGTTGAGTTGGAATCATTGTGAAAAGATAGTCTATTTTAGGGAGTATTGTCATTTTAATGGTCCCTATTCTGCTCATGATTGAGTGTGGACGGTTCATCCAGTGGAGGAGGTTTTTTAGTTATTGTTTTAAGGAGTGGGGTGAAGTTGAGACCGAACAACTCTGATAGCCTGGGGGAGATATTAATGTCCAAATATGTGATGTGAATTGTGCATAAAGGGATCGTGGTGTTTGGGCTGTCACATCACAGCTGTTACTATGCAGTGGAGGAATAGAGGATTTATGCCATTTTATGGATTAATTGGAGATGTTGGAGTATGTTTCTATGAGTTTAATAGTTATAGTAATGACAGAGGGTCTTGTAGGAAGAACTATATGTCATCGGCATAAAGACTTATACTACGATGCGCATTTGGTGATTCCGTTGATGCAGGTGTTGTGGCTGCAGTGTATATAATTTTAACCTAGTAAATAAATGATTATCCAAAGCCATTTTTCTGCATTGTGGATATGAGGAATGACCACTTTAATCTGTCGCAAGCTTTTTCAGCATCTAATGATATAATGATGGTTCCTGTTTATTGTAGTGATAAATAATCCATTAAATGTAAATGTCTCATTTTGCCACACACAAACGAAGACATGAACCACCTCCTCTTGGTATACTTTTATACATGCACACAACCTAAACTTAAAGAAACACCTCTAGTTTATACATCATCACTCTTGACAAGATTACCTTCTGTGGCTCCAAGCCAAGAATAAGACAAGGGGGGTGGTAACATAAGAAACAAGAAAACAACCAAAAACAAACTTAACTTAAATAACTCTTTACCCATGTCCGTATAGAAACCAAGGCTATGTGTCTCAAGCATTCAGGGCCTGACAGGTAATGTAAAGAATGTCATTCACATAAAGAATGTCATATAAGCAATATTTCCACACTACACTCCACCCTTTTGAGCATTTACTGCTCACTTCAAGTGAAAATACCTGCACAAGAAAAACATCAATTTAAACACATTAGCATAAATAATAATGACATAGTTTCTTGTAGAAACCAGTAAATAGGGAGCACCACCATTATGCTGACAGCTAGCAAGAAGCAGACTGATTCACCTAGGCTACACCCACGCCATCTAAATGGGTGCCAAGGCCTAGATGACATCATTTTGGAGCGTGGTTGCTTGTGGGATAGTTGAAGAAGAAGGATCGTCTTGTGGATCTGGAATCTTCTTACAGCAGCTGGCATGTATTCAAGTAGCTCTCTCTGTGAGCTTTAACGCTGATGCTGTGGTCAGGAGAACTTGGTAAGGTCCCATCCACTTGGGAGATTTCCAACCTTTCCTTCTGAAGTAACCTGGCTTCAAGCTGTGTAGTTGACCTACAACATCTCATGGTAAAGCATTTTTTACCTGTCTGAATACCACAAAGCACTGGGCAGTTGCCTTCTTTGGGGCCTTATCCCCATATTTGAAGGCCTACCAAACACTTTCAAAAGGACTAAGGAAGGACTCCACATTAACTTCTAATCCTTCCTCCCATATACATTAGATCTAGAGGAAGTGCTATAGTCAAACTAAGACCTGTTTGTTTACAATACTTTGCCATTTTATTTTTTAATGTCCCATTTTCCCATTCCACAGCCCCGGTGCTGGCTATGAATATGAACAATGTGTTCTCATATCAATACCTAAATACTCAACTACTGCCTTTAGAGCAGCATTTACAAAGTGTTGTCCATTATAATTGCCAATTTTCTGTGGAAGGCCCCATTTCAGAATTATATTACCTAACTTGGCAACAGCATTAGCATCCACCTTGGACACCGGAAACGCCACCCATTTCCTAAACATATCCACCACTAAAAGACAGTACTTCTTACCTTCACTCAATGTGACCTCAATGAAGTCCATCTGTAAATGGTCAAAAGGCATACCAGATGGTGGGTGTGAACTTAGAAGCATTTGATGACCTCTGCCAATGTTATGTGTAGCACATACAAGGTATTTACAACAATAAATTTGAGCGTAGGTTGAGAAACCCTTAGTAAACCAACACCTTTCTGTGTCTGCTTGCATCTGCCCTTTTGATGCATGGTCTTGTTGGCGTCAACATTTTTTTTTTGTGACATGGAACCAAGCTGTGGTGAAACAAGAGGTAGCCTGGCTGCTCTTTTGGCTGCTGCTTCTGCTTTAGTATTACCCTGTGAAACAGGATATACATTCTTAGTATGAGTGTCACATTTGCAAATAGCAATCTGTTTGGGTAATAGGATAGCCTCTAAAAAATCAGCCATTAGCTTAAGTTATGTAGTTGGCTTGCTTGTTGATGTAAGAAACTTCCTGTTTTTCAAAAAAACAGGAAGACATGTGAGACTGATCCGTCAACAAACAATGCCAATTCAGTGTTGGGGAATGGTGTATCTTGCAGGTCTGGTCTAGGGGAGCAAACTTCAGTTATGGCTGCCACACCATCGTGTGGTTCTCCCTCCTCAGCTGTGGGAAGAAGGGTAGCAGGATTTAGAACAGTGCAACGTTTCACTGTAATATTAGGCATGTCCAACAACACAGTATTCTATTTCAACCACCTTGCAGCCGATAAATTAGCAGTTTTCTGTTCAAGCAATATTAATAGCCTATTAAATCTCACAGGGCAAGTACAGCTTTCTTCGCTGCTGCTACTGCCCTAAGACACCTAGAAAGTCCAGCTACCACTGCATCTAATTTAGAAGAAAAAAAATGCCGCTGGTCTTTGTTTATCTTAATGCTCTTGAAGCAACACTGATGTCATATAGCCATTCTTCTCTTCAACACTCTGTGTAAACGGTTGAGTCATGTCTGGTAGTCCCAAAGTCAGTGATGACTGCAAAGCTATTTTTAAGTCAACAAAAGATTTTTCAGTTTCCTCAGTCCAGGTCACCCTTTGATGTGCAGTCAGTCGCACTTTATTGTACGCTAATAAGATGTAATAAGCTGTACTTTTTGTCAAATTTGCCAAAAACTAGAAATAATATGATCTATATTAGACAGTAAACATACACTGTTATATGCTGAGTAATCTAATAAAGACGTATCAAGCCATAATTTGTACCAAATAAGGCAAAAACTATAAATACTATGGTCTTTATTAGATAGTAAACAAAGACAGTTACAGGCTAAGTACACTATTAAAACATAAAAATCCATAATTTGTATTAATTTAGGCAAAACCTAGAAATAATATAGATATTTTAAATCCTCATTATAAACCATACACCTAAATACTGGGAGTGGGTAAACTCTGCATTTACACCCATCAGTAGACACAGGTTTTTTTCACCTCGGCTTGGCTCGGCTTTGATCTAAATATAAGACCCGGGTGAACACACTTAATTCCACCGTGCTTAGTGATGAGGCGTTATCAGACATGTTGTCAACATCCGGTGGTGGCAAGTAAATAGAAAAGGAATTTGGATGCATCTATCCGAGAACGTTATATTACCGGACACAGTGTTGGAGGTGGAGCCCAGTTTTCTCTTCTGTTACTGTTGCCTGCAGGAAGAGGGAATGGGGTCAATAAGCGGTTTTTAGTCGGTTGACCTGCATTTAAAAAACCTTTGTAGACCTAAGCTAATTTTGGTGGAAAAGTGGTAATAGTGACACATTACAAGAAAATCTGACTCTAAAATAAAGCAGAGAACATCTTATTACCTAAGTGTTAGACCCTTATTACTTTCTAGAGGTGGATTAGCGAGTATAATTCTATACTTCTGACAAACATTTCCAGCAACATATAGTTTTAAAAGGTGGCAACAGGATAAATCATCAACTGTCCCATCCTCAGTGTGTCAGGTCTCCAGCCTGGTGGGCCGTCTTCTCAGCTGCTTGCAGTGTGCTCCCGCTTACTTTGGCTAACAGTGTGCAGTGACTGTGGGCCCAGGCTAATATCTGGGTCAGGGTCAGTCTCCATCATCTCATTTGCAGGTTGATCTGCAATGACATGAAATGTTTTTGTAGCTAAATCCATGAGGAAAGCAGAACATAATTACGTCCACTTTGCCAGTCGGTCTCTCATACTCACACAAGCCTATGTCATCCTCTGTTGTTATCTTGAAAATTAATTGTCCGACAGAGTCCGTTTTATTCCACCATGACAACCTACTGTGTCATTAGCTTACCCAAAGATTCCACTGGATGCATGTCCGTTGCGTTCCAGCTCCGGTACGGTTTTGCTCCATCATCCGTCGTCTGGCAACCCCCAACAGCTGCGTTTTGAGTCCAGCGCAGCACTGCCAGACAGCTGGAGTTCCGAGACCAAGGAGTTCCCGCGATAATTACATAATCACGCGTGACCGCAGTTATAGGTATGTGTTATAAACACAACAACACAAAGTGTTCCCAACCGAAGGATTAGATGAAGTGCTTGTATTTGTTTCTTTTTTGAGATTTTTGTGTTGGTGTCAACACGGAGTGTTATGTTGTTGTTTCAGTGTGTGATTTCCTGTCTGCTCTGTGCTGAATTCAGCTGAATTGCTGCGTTGTGCTCCGGTATCCGGCAGAAATAGAAGTCCTGCGTATCTGCTCTGTCCCAACTTCGGCAGTCTGGAGCTGGGACGGAGCAGATACGCAATGCAGCGGAGCCAGTGGAAGTAAACACATAGACTGGAGTGAAACCTATCAGCTCCGCTGCCGTGGCGGAGCTGTGACGGAGCGGAGCCGGACTAGACACGTATCTGGTGGAATCTAGCCATTAGCGTTAGCTTGCAGCAGGAGCAGCCAACAGCAAAGACAGAATTGAAACAGGCACGGTTTTCACACATGCAGTTAGCTTGTTTAGCCTTTCCCTTTCACAAGTGTATAATTGTACAACCACCAAACAGGTGGTCTGATGTGATGTGTCTAATCCACCTCTAGAATATGTAATAAGGGTCGAACAGTTAGGACATAAAATGTTCTCTGCTTTATTTTGGAGTACTATTTTCTTATAATATGTCACTAATTAACCTCTAAGAATATCTTATAAGGGTCCCACAGGTAGGACATAAGTCAAAATGTTCTCTGCTTTATTGTAGATAAACGATTTTCTTATAATGTGTCACCAATCAACCCCTAAGAATGTCTAATAAGGGTCTAACAAGGTTTTAATTAGCTACAAATTACCCTGTAATAAAGTGAAACTATATTGAATAAAACCCAAATAAATACATCGTCCTCTGAGCTCTGTTCTTTGACTGTCCATTATTAATATGGCACTGCATTTGTGAAATTACAGAGTAATATGTCTATATTTAATATAAAATTCAGCTTGTTGCGACTTAGTTAGTTACTAACAATTTTTTTAAAATTTTCTAATAAAGAACATATTTCTAGGTTTTGCCTAATTTAATACAAATTTTGGATTTTTATCTGTTATTAGTGTACTTAGCTTGTCACTGTCTTTGTTTACTATCTAATAAAGATCATAGCATTTCTAGTTTTTGCCTTATTTGGTACAAATTATAGCTTATTATGTCTTTATTAGTTTGCTTAGTGTATAATGTTGTATGTTTACTGTCTGATATAGACCATATTATTTCTAGTTTTTGCCTTATTTGATACAAATTATGGATTATTAACTTTTATTAGTGTACTTAGCTTTTAACTGTCTTTGATTACTATCTAATATGGACCATATTATTTCTAGTTGTTGTTTAATTTGACAAAAAGTAAGGCTCATTGCATCTTATTAGTGTGCTCTAAAATAAAGTGTGACTGTGCAGTCAACCCCTTACCATGCACAATACTAGATAGTGGAGCCTCCATTTCCACGTAATGAGGGATCGTCCTTTCTACAGTACATTATCCCTAAAAAGAACAAAACTTGCTTTTTAGTGATTGGTCTGGGAATCTCTTGGATAGCAGCTATACGTTAGGGAGAGGGGTTTGACCTCTGCTGTGATCACATGTCCTAAAAAGGTCAATTCTGACTGAACCCACTGTATTTACGAAGACTAACTTTGTGACTGTCTGCTAAATGTTGCAACAATGTTTTGTATCTGTTCACAGGCCTGCTTTGACAGAGAACAAATCATTAAATCATCCACGTACTGTAATAACACGCTTCCGCCGGGTAATATCAGACTTTCCAAATGATCTCTTAACGCCGCATTACAAGTTGCAGGACTCTTGCAAAAACCCATAGGGAGACAAGTCCAGGTCCAAGTTTTCCCTTTGAAAGAGTACTGAGAATCCTTTTGCACTGGGATACTGAAGAACGCGTTAGCCAAATCAACAACTGAAAAACATTTACTCGTCGGTGGAACTTGTGACTACATAGTACCCGAATTAGGGACGTTAGGTGCTTGAACATTCACTGCTGAACTTACTGCCTGCCTGACTTGAACAAATCTCCATTCCTCTGGCTGGCCAGCATCCCTAATCTAAAATATAGGTGTGCGCACTGTGTGAGGTTTCACAGGGAACCAAAATGTTAGCTTTTAACGATGCTTCAAACACTGGTGTTATTCCTTGCACTGCTTCTGGCTTTAATGGATACTGTTCTTTACAAGGGAGGAAAGAAAGACTTTGGCAATACTTCAATGGGTGCCACCCCTTTTAATAGTCCCACACCATATTTACTCTGAGCCCACAATGTGTGTGGAATGCCAGGTAACTGGTGAATCTGACGTCAGACATGTCTATACAAAAATATGTTTATGTTAATTTGTTCTCTGGCACTAATTGTATACTTCTCTGTGAAAGAAGACGTGTCTCAAAGCGCCACTTATAGGCATTAAGTTCTGGACAATAGAAGATATCTGATATGTCTGTAACCTGCCACCGGTGGTCCTCGCTACACTGCCTGATCCACGGTCCCATGGCCCACCACGGTATATTTGGAGCTTTACCTAGTAAAACATGCGGACTGGAATCGTGAACATGGAAAAATGCCTGTTGCAACTCATCTGGGATTGTTACTTCTACAGCACACATATCATAATTCCAAAACATCCAATCTGTTCCCAGAACATCATGTTCTTGGCCCTCTTTAAACCACAATAACTCATATTCAACATCTGGCCCTGATGAATCATATGTACAGTGCAGACTCTGTCATTGGGGTCTCTGTCTGTGTATGTGTGTCAGCCTGCTGTGGCTGTGCATAGGTTTGAGCCTGTTGCAACAGATATCTAATAATAGAACCTGGCCCTGTGGATGTGAGCCTCCACTGATAAACATACACCAACCCCTCTGACCTGTACGGCACTAACTGTGGTATCTCTTGCTTATGTCTAACAATTTCTATTCCTAAATTACTGGCAGCCAAAGTCAGTCCCAAAGCACATATAAGGTTGCGACCCAATACATTAATTGGGGAACAGGATGAGAGGAGAAATGAATGCTTAAAGGTATTGTGTATATCATCGTCAACTTTTAAAGGAACTGTATCATTTTCTTTCCCGGTATCCTAGTTGCTCCAATTGCTCTCATAAACATCCCACTCATCTTAGGTTCTTTTCCCCCTATTACTGATTCTGTTGCCCCAGAATCCACCAAAAAGTTGATAGGTTGACCTGCGACGTTTGCTTGGGCATCACTTTGTATGCATCAATGTCAACATAACATAAGGACTCTTTTTTTTATTTTGTTGTTGTTTGCTAAATGTTTGTGTATGAGTTTGTGTACTGGCGTTCTCACGAATTGATGAGTTGATTCCAGTTAGTTCGACTACTAATCAGCACCCTCGTTTCCCGTCTTTTGTTGTGGACAATCTCTGGCCCAATGATTAAATGCTCCACAATTAAAGCAACCATTATTGTATCCTCTGCCCCGTCCCCATCTTCCTCCTCATCCTCGTCCTCTGCCACGTCTTTTACCTCCACGTTGCCATCCCTCATAAACTTGGAGGTGAGCCAGCAGGCGCTTGTCTTTAACATCTTCTTTCTTCTTTTTTCTCTTTTTCTGCTTGTCCTTCATTGTCTTTTCAGCATGTTTCTCCACATCATGCTGTCTCACAGCCAATACAGTATTCTTTGACATGCTCTTGAATATCAGGTAACAGCCACTGAATAATTCTGTCTCTCAGGTGTGCTTCCCATGGGCTTATAGGAATAGCACCGTTATCATCAGGCTGTCAGCGCAGTATTCCGCTGTTGTCGTCATAGGCTTTAGTCAACCGAGTCAAATAATCAACTACTAGACACTACTAGACAATTGTTTGAAAGCATCGATGTTTTCCCCGAATCCATTCTGCGCTTGAATCTGGCGTTCATCATGGCCAATAGAGCCTCAATCACAGCTCTGAAGTGACTGCCTTGACCCCAGTTATAATTATTGTCACCTGCAGGCCATTCTGCTTCAACAAGACTCAATTTCAAGCCCATTTGGAGCCCCAGCAAAAGTTTGACTTTGTTTGTGGTTGGCTTGAATTGTCCAATTAATACTCAAAGTTGAGCTCCATATTCTTCTCCCCCACCTCAGTCACTTGTGGAAGACTCTATACTTCCTCCATATCCGTCTGTGACCTCCACCAATGGCAGCTGCAGCAAACTGTCAGGAGCGTGATGAATCACCACCTGCTCTCCTCCGTCTCTCTGGAGCATCAGCTAACATTGTCGTATGCTATTGATACTGTCCTGAATCTTTTGTAGTATCTGGCTGTCATTCAAAGCATTGCCTGCTCCCACAGGAGTACTGGTCTTTGGCAGTTGGCTGCAATGCACTGGTGTTGCCACAGAAACTGGCATTGGAGTATAGGAAGGTGGTGCCACTGAGGACATGGTGAGGGAAGATGGTGTTGGTGGTGATGAAGGAAGTGATGAATACAAAGCTGTATTTGAGAGCGCTGGACTGGACAGACTTTGGCTGTCAGGAACAGTGTTTGGGATTGAGGTCACCTGCATCTCTTGTTGAAGACATTGAGGGCCTGTTGGTGGAACTGAGTCCAAGTCTGCATCTGGGAATTGAACACACTGCATAGACTGATTAGATTTCACAAGCCCTGCCTATGATTTTCTTTCCATCTGTTTTGCTTCTGGTAGCCATTCACCATATGCCTTCCAAACTGCCCTTAAGGGTGTATACTGTCTTATACCCCTTTATGACACTGCATCATATTTAGCTTGATCTACCAGCTATTTATCCTTTTTTTCCTCTTTTAGCTCACTTAACTGTCTCACACTTAAACTACCCCCATGGAGAAATCCACATTTTACCACCCAGACATCCAATTGTTCACAACTCTACGGTCCCAGACCTGCCCTAGTAACATGTCTGTTACACTGAATCTTTTTTATATTCCCACCCTAGTCTTTCCTCAGAATCAACCAGAATCACAGTGGATTTTTTCTCACCAAAAAGACACTCCTCCCAAGTTCTCTTGTTTAGTTCAACTCAGTTCCCTGCCGTGAGCCCACCATGTCTCAGGCCTTCAGGTCCCACTTCTCCACCCAGGTTTCTGGGGAGGTACTGGGAGCGTGCACTCTTCCTTTCAGCACCTGAAAAACAGAGGATTGACCACAGGAGAGAGTAGTCTTTTCTGTATTCAAACACTTGTAAGTGAACGCATCAACGATCAATATGAAATGCTCTGGCTGAAGGCATGAAACACCTTGTGGTTTAGTTTTATACATGAACCTAAACCAACCTAAACTTACACAAATGTCTGTAGTTCATACATCATCACTCTTGACAAGATTGCTCCAAGCCAAGAATAAGACAAGTGGGGTGGCAACATGAGAAACAAGAAAACAACCCAAACAAACTCGTTCAAAAATAACTCCTTAATCCATGTCCACATAGGACCTAAGGCCATGTATCTCAAATATATTCAGAGCCTGACAGGTGATGTAAAGAATGTCAGTCACATAAATAATGCCACATGTGCAGTATTTTACACCATCAATGGATTTTTTAAACTCCTCTTTGACTGATGATATCTGTGACCTAAGATTGGTAGAGATTGAGAGTTAATTTTACCAAAGATATCACTTATAGGCCATCATGGTCTGCAGAAGCTTAGCAGTCAGTGTTCCAGAGGGGCCTACAGTAGCCGTAGCATCCGATGCTGGAAGTGAATCAGGAGTGTGCAGCACCCTCCCCTTCTGACCCACGTTTCCACCATTCTTCCTGCAACAAATCGCCTCTCGTTTGATTTCAGAGTAAGACTTGTGTTTCTGGTTACAAAACGATCTCATTATTTAACAAAAAGGTCTGTATTTTAGGAATCAACTATGTAATGTTGTCAGATACTTGGAATAACAACTTAAGTCAGTGGCAAAAACATTACGTTGCAGCCATTGCAGCTGTGCCGCAGCTGTGTTGCAGCTGCTATCTGAGGCGATCAACTGGAAATGTTCCAAAACTTTTGGCAAATATGAATCATTTACAAACCCAAACATGTAAATATTGGGCGCAGGTTTATTTACCAGCCCATACTTGGGGTCACTAGGGGCTCCAGTCTTATTCAATGAGTTGATAAGGGTTGGGATGCTTCTAGATGACTGGACACACACTTCTTTTTAAGCATTGTGACAACTGGAGTTTTGTTGTACTTCCAGTTGCTCTAAGGTATTAATGGATTTCCAACTCCTCTGAGCAAACATTATATTCCTCCTTCAAAACTGTCTAAAAAAAGGAAGATCCCTATGGGCAGTCCACACTGTTGGACCTGGATGCTGCTTGTTGTTAGGGACCAAGCCTTTGACTTTGCTGTTTATTTGAGTTTGATCAATTAATGACATCTGCTGACCTCCTTCCTCAGGTTGATGCACATGGCAACATTCTCCTAACCAACCTAACCAGTGAGATGGGTGGAGCCGATATGATGGGTGCTCTCAATGACCCTCGCGCTACCATGTTCTCCTACGATAGCGCTAGCATACAATACCGCAAGCCGATGACCAGCCGAGACCTGTACGGACGACCGGCCATCGACCGGCCAATGGGCCACAAGAAGGGCCGCTTGCGGAGAAGGGCCTCGCAGCTCAAAGTCAAGATCCCCGACCTCACGGATGTCAACGCCATAGACAAGTGGTCCCGTGTCGTCTTCCCAATTGCTTTCACCTTCTTCAACCTGGTCTACTGGCTTTACTATGTCCACTAGGATGGCAGTGGCAAGCCTGTGTGGCTTCACCACTGCTCCTGATATGTTAGAAAAACTACCTAGGTCTTGTACAGCGATGGAAATAGAGGATCATTCAGTCGGTTTGTATAAATCCTGTTTTGGAATGAGAAGTACTGGATGTCTTTTCAATGTAAATACAATTTAATATATAATATATAAATATATATATATAAAACAGAGGTATACTTTATTAAAGATCCTATCACTTTTGCTGTACTCATCCATACAAAATAGATATAGATAAATAATATGAAAATAAAGACAGTAAAGGTATGGTACTGTATGGTATTTGCCCAAACTTGCCAAAAAGTCTTTGGTGACTCCAACATTAAGGGCAATGATCTTTCCTTTGGTCTATCTTTCTTTTCTTACCTTCTTTTATCTCACTTCTTGCATGTGAATGGAACACAACTTTTATTTGCTTATAACGTCAAAAAACAAGAGAAAAGGAAGCCCAGTGCAAAACAAGTAGATAACTGAAACAGTTTTTACATGAGCTTGTGACTAAAGCTCATTCAATGTATTAACAGAAGACGTTTGGTTGAATTCTATCATGATAAGGTAATTTTTAGTTGGTTTAAGCTCAGTGCTCTGACTGAGGTTGTATAATTGTGTTGAAATCCTTTTGCACTGTAAACCAAACTCATTTTCCTTTCATTTCTGTAAAAAAAAAAAAAAAGCTTTGCATGGCTCTACTGAGCCACTCTGTACTATAATCATTATACTGTATGCTTTTGAACAATCATTGCATTTAAGGTAAGTACAGGACCGATGTTAATTGGAACTCCACTAATTTCTGAAAAACAATGTAGTCAAATTTGTACGTATCATATTCTCACAATGTCTGTGAGCATGTACAATGTAATTTTCTTCAAAAGAAATCAGGTAAAAAATGACAAATGATGTCACCACTTTCGAAATCATATTAAAAATGTCAAGCCCTGATAAAACACGCTGCTGGTGTTGACACACCTGGTGTTACAGATTATTGAAAGTTGTCAGATGTCAGATACGTAAAGTTATACTGTTCATAACTGTCAGAATTGCATATAGCTTCATCCACCTCAATGTGGTAAATTAAGGGGGAATTACGAGGTCAGTGCTACTCTAATGTATTTTCCAGTGCATTGCCTGTCAGTTTATTATCAAGGCTGATGTAGTCAGGGCTACAGATCAGTTGTGAAGACCCAAGTTTGAATTTCCTCCAGCTCGGAGGCTTGGTTATACATGTATACATGTATACATGTCAAGCTGCATCTGTGCCCCTTGTATTTTGGTTAGGGAAAGATCGTGGTTACAGTTAATAAAATGTGATTGTTAATTGCATGAAAGTTGAGCACACTACATGTTCATCCATGGGCATGTAAAGTTTATAAGCTCTATAATTTACAACCGACTTCCTGCATTGACACTTAACTTGACATTGAGCTTAAGTATTGACATGCAAAATTGTCCAGTTTTGGTCTAATTTCTAGGGATTTTTAGCCTAAACATTTATAGCAGTTTACCATTGACAGGAGAGGCACCCTTTGTGGTAGTCTGCTATCACACCCCAACAGGTAGATTGAGGCACACGAGACCCTATTTAAATGATCTAAGGTGCCTGGTCTAAAGCGAATGGCACAAGTACTTTTAGGGCATGTCCAACTCTCTTTTGCTAGTTAAACAGCAAGTAATCTGGGTGAAAAGTAAGGTGCTCATGGGTTGTCCTGAGACCCTGAATTAGACATGGGTTTGTTTTGGGCGTAACATAAATTAAATTTATCAGAGCGTCATCCCCCATTCCCTATAAGAGCCAGGTGCGCCAGGACCTGGAGATGAGCTATTTAACAATGGCTCTCGTCTTTGCTGAGGGATATGGTTCTCAGCTGCTCGACACTCTGCCTCCACTGTTTCACAATCATCTGTCCCATCAATAGCTATTTTTGCCTGCATAGGTAAAAATACACTGATATTTGACTGAGGACAAGAAGGAGGAGCGCTGCTGTGCCTCCCTCTGTGTGCAAGGTGATAGTGATAGTGATGCACAGATCCTAGTCCATGGATCAGGCTGGTGGGGTCATAAAAAGTATTCTGATCAATCAGCGGGTGGGATGCAGGCGGGTGAAATACATCTTTAATGAGGAAAATATAAATTTTGTTACTTGCAGGGATCCTCCAGCAGCAGGAGCAGTCTGTGAATGTATGCCTCAATGTGCTCATTTGTGCACGAAGAAGAGCGGATAAACTTCATTGATCAATTAAAACTACTGACTCGCCGACAGATTCCATCAGTATTTTATATTAATTAATGTTCTGTAGTCTTCAACACATCAAAATGTCTTTTTGATGTGTTGAGTTTTGCTAAATGTGCCATGATATTTGTTAGAGGGACATTACTGCACACATATCTGAAAGCAGACTCTCTAATCATTAAGAGAGTGTATACACGTTTTGGAACCACCTGTGTAGGCGCATCTGAATAATGCGTCCTTTAGATAGCAGGAAGATCAGCTTAGACCAGCTTTTGGTTGGTCTACAGCGAAGCCACTTTCTGCTGCGTCAAAGACAGCAATGTGCCATCACTGCGCCTGACCACACATCATTTTAAGACTAACACGCCTAGAGGCGCACAGGTGGGCACAAGTACATTTGCTATTTACACAACATGGCACTGGGCGTGAAAACTGCGTTGGTCTGAAACTAGTAATGACACTTGTGCTGTGCGCCGTTCTGCGCCGTGCGTAAGAAAGAGCCCATCATGTGTTTGTATCATCCTTTGTATGGTAACTTCGCGTTTACTTTAAGGATCACTTCTTTTGTTGTGGCAGGGTTTCTATTTTGGTCATAGGTCATCGAGTGTGTTTGTACACAGTCTGAATGTTCATAGTGGATCAGCAGCTGAATTCTCTTAAAGGATAATTCAGGTTTATTCCAACCTGGACCTTATTTTCATACCTTTGGCCATCATTCTATGATCTATGCTAACATTTTCTCAATTTAATTCTCAAATTAATTGCTGCAATCTTTGAACACAGCAACAAACTTGCAACGGGTCAACACACACTTAGCAGTCAGGTGATCAGACATGTTGTCAACAAATAGCCTGTTCTCAGTCCTGATACTTCAAATACAGCAGCCTGGTCAATAGTCCTAGGCTTGAAAGCTTGAAGTGATGCTCCAGTGCAGTTGTCTAAAGAGCGAGAAAGTCCATGTCAGGAGGTGGATGGGGTGGTTAAATGGGTTTTTACGAACATTTTCCCTCCAGAGACCGGAGTTTGCATCTTGTATGTGACACGAGTGATTTGTTTTTAATTTTTGGAGCGTAAGTAAGTGAATGTACATAAGTAATGTAAATGATGTCATGTATGTAAAGTTAGTAACGTCACAAATGTAACGTGATGTGAGTTACATCACTTACATTACGTAACTATGTTAGTTATTTAAACCCAAAGAATGATATCTTCCTAACCTAACCAAGTACTTTATTTTGCCTAACCCTTACCAAGCAGTTTTCTTTTTTTTTTGCGTGAACCTAACCACACCGTGACTATTTGACAACATTAATAAAGTTGGAAGCATTCAGCACACTTACTTTTGAAAGTGTAACTGAACGTTGTGTATAACATATTGTTGCAAACTTGACCACATACCCCTTCACGTCCAAAACTGACACTGATGTAGTGTACTTTGAAGCTTAAGGCCACTGACCAAGCTGCCGAATTTGACAAGTTGGGAGTGTGAACATATTGCTACAAACTGACTGTGATGCAGATTATGGACAAAATCAAATGGTTTCTTCCCATTGTTAGTCTTTGGAAACCTTTCCTTTAAAACCTGTCTCTTTGAACGTTCCAACCGCCCCGAATAGTTTTACAGATAGAAAGTACTGTCAAAGATAAGAATAATCAAATACGACATCTAACTGGATAAAGTAATTTGTTATTTCTTTCTCTATGATTCCCCAGATGCAGATGAACTGTTACAGTATAGTGATGGTAACTAAATGGTTAGGACAGATGTGAACTGCTTGTCTTATCAGGGCTTTAAACAAAAAAACAACAAAACCAGACAGGACACAATAGTAGCAGTGTGCTCTTTCCTCATGGCTGAATATTGTGCCTTTACCAAGAATCTCGATATTTTCACAGGGTTTAACTTATCTTCTATCTAGTGAGTAGAATTTAAAACAAATCATCTTGTACTTTTTTTAGATTAAGAAGAACAAGGAGAACCAGAAACAGAAGTGGACTCTTTACAATCTCTTCTGAGGCTCTAAAGTACCATTATCGAAGCATAGAGTGTAGTAAGACATTCCAGCATTACGATGACAATCTTTTGAATTCAATGCTGAAAAAATCTCCTGCGAGGCAAGTTTCCATGCTGTCAGTGTTGCTGTTTCTGGGCGCAGCAGTGCGGACGAACAGGAGGTGAAAAAATAAAAAAATAAAAAAATAACTTGGCTTTCTTCACAACAAAGGACCCAGAGCAGATGGACACATGTTTTTCTGTGGACGGACGAGCTAATGGACGTCCTGAACAACTGGTTTGCCCACAGGCTGTGGAGGGGGAGGACATGTTTTGGACTCTTATTGTGTAAAATTACTGTACAATTTTCTCTCATGCTCTATATGTGCTCTCAAGGGGAATGGGGTGTGGGTGTGTTTGCGTGTGTGTGTGTCTTTCTGCTTGTTTACAGGCCAACATAAAGACACTGAGCAGGAACAGTCTTTGTGTTTGTTTGTATGTGTGGCTGTCACAGAGAGAGAAACAGAGTGAGAGGGAGCATATGGATGCATGTGAAAGGGAGAAAACACAAAATATTTATTTGTGTCAACTTATAGAGACTTCAAAGAATAGAGTTTAAATAAAATGCTGACATCTATACCATATATAGTGTATTTTTGCCGGCGTATCAGAAAATATGTATCAGACTATCTAAGTATGTTTTATTTTGTTTTGTTATTTTTGTTCCTCAAAACCAATAAACACACTGAAGATGGCCAATGGGTTGATAATAGGGGCCTTACAAAGTGATGTGGCCCCACAGGCTCCCTACCACACTGCTCCAGCCATGATAATATGAACCTCATCAAGATAACATTAAATGCAGGGTTCTGTATCTAACAGAGGTAATACAGTCAGTTTTTAATATGTCATTAAATATGTGCTTAAGTTATAGGTATATCATCTTATGCAACCAAATCTTGCAATGTATATTTCTGCAAACCATGAATATGTTGAACTTTACATTTCTTTATGTTTCAGCTTTCGGCTTACTTCGGTCAAATTCTCTGTTTGTTGTGAAGACTGTGCTTATGGTCTGGTTAGGTTTGGGGCACAATCACAATTAGTTAGGGTTTGGAAAATATCATGTTTTGGCTTAAATACCTGGTTTTGTTGTCCCAGACACTGATGAAAATGTCCTGAAGTCTCATTAAAAACACGTGGTTTTGTTGCCACCTCTGATTGTGGTCTGAGTGATCAGATCTCAAAGGCGTCCTCAGTGCTTCTTGGGGGTCTACTTAGAACTGTGCACTTGTGATCGGATCACTCAGGACGGATGTTGATATCAAGTCTGAACAGCATCACAATGTGCCACAGCCAGCTGTGGCACGCTGACATTCTCACTGCATTAAATGTACGTGTGCATGTAGTTTTTGACTGGCTCAGTCCAGCTAGGAAAAGTGTATTAATTCTTGTTAAAGCATAGCCTACCGTGAGATCATTTCACCGAGAACAGAAAAATGCACAAATTCTTTAACTATAATCACTTTGATTCAGCCCTGACTCTGCCTCGTTTATATCCAGCTGCACACTGCTGACTTGCAGGACCATTGTCTTTATAGAGACTGAAGGTCTGGAGTGAAACTGCTCTGGCTGGAGGAGAATGCCATTAGTCCAGTTATCATGTCTGCTGTTGACAGCAGTGTGCATTCTCATGATTAACGTGAAGCTCTGGAGTGAAGACAAATGCCATTAGCACATTTAGCATGACTGTGTCTGTCAGCAGTTGTGCCATTCTCATCCTTAATCACGGTCGGCTGTCTAATCGACTGGAAGGCCGCAGCCTGGACACAAATGTCACCACACTGTGACCTCTCTGCCTTCTCTAAGATCGAATTATTTTAGTTCTCAGTTATTTATACCCGAAGTGAAGATGGCTGCAAATAGTGGCTCTGTCTTAAAATGCTGACATGAAACACATTTATCTTGCTGTAATCGTTCCTCCTGATCATATCAGCCATTCAAAAATCCCTTCTTAATGTGCTTCCAATGTAAGCCATGGGGGACAAACTCCAAACACAGTACTCATTCTGTGAAAACGTACAGTCCAAAGTCAATCTTAAGTTATATAAGATTTTGGCAGTTTGAGGCAATCAAATAGTGGGGATCTTCTGACTGGTATATGACTGGTACTCATATGACTCACTTTGTAAGAAACTCATTGGGCAACTCCAGCAGTTTTACACATTAAGGTGTGTTTACAGGTCTTAGGGAGTAACACTGCACATGTGGAAAAGAAGGATCTTAAAGCCTTCTGTGGCTCCAGAGGAAGCTGCGTGTAATCTGATAAATTGCCTCCAGTGATAATCTCAGTCATTCAGTGGCTAAGTTGCATTGTGGGTAATGTAGGCGTTGGGCTTTGGAAGGCAGTCCAGTACAGTTTGAAAATAAATGATCAAAATCAAACAGCAGATCCAGAGAAAGCACCTTTTTTATTCCACACATTCTTCTTCCTTTTCAAAACCCAGTGACTACATTACCCACAATGCAACTTACAAAGCTACTGAATGACATCACTGGAGGCAATTTATTAGATTACGTGCAGCTTCCTCTGGAGCCACAAACAGCTTTACACTGTTTTTTTCACATATGCAGTAGCACCCTCGAGACTTGTAAACATAACATGTAAAATGTGTGGAGTGTATAATGTGAATAATCAGTGAGTAATATCAGGCAGTTGATTTATTGGTTTGGCTGCAGTGCACTGAACAGAACAGTCCTAAACATGTCTCTGCAGCTCCACACAGGTAGAATTGGAGGCTGATTTATGTCAGATCTTTAATTTGCCCCATTTACTGTATAAAACAGGTGGACAGAGTAATTGTGATGTCACCTATACATTTATAAAGAGCCAGAATGAAGCATATTGTTAAAGAAAATTCTGATTACCAAACATCAAGTATTACCTCTTAGAAGAGAGGAATATAGAACTAACATTTGGTAGGTAGAAACTGACCAAATTGCACTAAAGGAGTTTCTTATAATAATATTTACCTGCCCATAACAGTTTTTACAGGCCCAACACTGAACAACTTCTTGTAAAAATGAACACAAGCAATGAAAAAGCAAAGAAATGTTTACTTTGACATGTTCATGTTACAACAACGCATTACAAAAACAAAACATTGTGTTCAACTGCACATATACATGACTGAATTACAAATGACAGAACTCATCAAATCATCATTATGTATGAAAAAGACATCCGTCCACTCGTCGTCGGCTTGACTGAGATCAGTGCTGCACAATCTTTCCATCATTTCAACTGCAGCACCACCTGCATGACAGAAACATCAACAGCATCTCATTTGACTGATAAAGTGAAGATTTACTGCTCACATAAAAACAGCAGAACAAAATGGAGGTCAGAACTTAATTGTTTGCAGATGGTTAGACATTTGTGCCTGAGTCACATCAGATGGATCATCATCAGCAGTGGAGGTTGTTTAACATTAAAAACAACAACTTCTATGATCCCAGCCTGCATGTATCTTCTGTACTGTTTTGACTGAGAGACCCCCAGTGGCAGAAATAAAATAATGTGTGTTTAAAGTCTGTAAAATGCTGCAAAAATGGACCTTTATTGTGAAGGCCTGTACCATTATTTTTTGATTGAATGACTCAGAGCCTTATAACATCTTTTAATCTCTCTGTTTTAATTTAACAGTGAGGATATTTAAAGCTGCACTACTTAATATTTTATATTAGAAACAAATCAAATGACCATGTAATGGGAAACTCGTAGTGATGAGCTCACACAGAGTTCTTATCAGATCATCAGCTGATCGACTATCACTGCACGTCTACTACTTTATGGTTTTGGTTTTATGCCCTACTACTACAGCAGCAGCAGGCAGCTGTCTCGAGTGAAAAAGATCCAATAAAACCAGAACCTGCTTAGCGCCAAACAGCAGATAGAACATAGTGGAGCATTAAGGAGCGAAAGAAGCAGATTTTTCTCTCAGGAGTTGGCAGCGACCAATCGCTGAGCTAAAAGGAGAGGTAAATTGGACTTACATTCATCAGGTGGACATAAACATGACATGAAATGAATGCTAATGTTGCTCTGTGGCTGCTGGATGTGTCAATAAGGACACAACTGTATAAGGTAATGGTATGTCAAATGTCTGGCTTTAACCCACAGCTTTAAAAAGGGACATGATGGAGCTATTACATATTTTTTTATTGTAAAAAAAAAAAAATCACATGAAAGACCAAAACCAACAATACTTTGCGACCTCCCTACCCTGTCTATGGCCCTCAGCTCCAAGCCTACGAAAGTCAGAAATCTTAAAAAACGCTCACCAAATATGTAGTTTCTCCCTTTTTTCTTTTTTTTCTCCTTTTTAAATAAACAGTAATATCCTAAAAGAGCTGGACACTGTACACTGCACAGTTTTTTCTGCTTTATTAGACAGTTAAACTTAAAAAAAAAATAAAATAAAAAAAATTAGGTCCGAAAACTGTAAAAGCTGTAATAATTTGATTTAAAGCATACTAAAGTTATTTTAGTGCAGCTGTACAGTCATGATGTTTGACCTGAAGCTAACAATATCACACATTCATTTCTATATGCCTTTATTATACTGCAGAGCCCTGGCTTTACACTGGAACAATGCCACCACCTAGTGTTTGTCTTCAGTGGAACATTTACATGGTGGCTGTGTTTCTCCTTCACATTCTAATACCTGAAGGCCAGGTTGCACCAACAGAATAAAATCATGGTTTAAATTTAAATTCTGTTGCACCAAACTTTAAAACTATCTTACAATTAAGAAAGATTAAATGTAAACCTCTCTTTAAACCTGTTTATTTTTTCTCTAAACCTAGATTAAATTAATTCTGTTGCACCAAAACCAATTTAAACTGTGATCCAATATTAACTTTAAACTTACACTTGAGGAGGTTTCACTGTTAACGTCTTTTTATAATGAACCGATCAAACTAATCAAGTAACTGGAATAAAATTTTAAAAAATAAAAAAGTTTTATGATGCTGCTGAAGACACCAGTTCAGTAAATCTGGAGTGGAACAGGAAGACTGGACTGATAGGACATTTCCACATGTGCTACCTTGGCTTGACTCAGTTTGACTGCAGTTGGGATTTATATCTCCATTACAACAGGACTACCCGCTTAAAAGGTGTGTGTTAAACTAAAGAGCACTTGTGTTGAGTAGAAGACATTTAAAAGTAGCGGGCTGCTCCATGGCTGTGACAGCGGTCAGAGCAGCGGCTGGAAACACTCTTCCTCCCTGATGTATTATCCATGAATCTGCACTAACAAAGATCCACTAATACAGTAAAACACACATTTAATTTCCTATAAATTCTATAAAACATTCATAAAACAATAAATGTCCTATGTCAAGTTGACATTTACAAGCTTTTATTATGAAGCAGCAAAATATTAATAGATGTTGAGCTTTCACCAGCAGGAACACAACTTCTAAAAAAGAACAGCATGATGTAACGAACAGTTAAGCCAATATTTTAACTAACTAGCTAAAAACGTGACACTTTATTAAGAAATTAAGAGCAGCTGAAAGATAATGTTTTTCCCTCCTTTATACTTACTAGGTTGCATGTCTGCCTGTTTATTTAATTAATATATTTATTTGAATTTGGGTAGCATTTCCACATTGATTAAACTCTGTTTAACTTTGGTCTACATAAATAAACTGCACTTTACTAAGAAGAGATTCATGTTTAATAGTGCAACAGAGCTCTGCTTAATCTTAAATCTGGATTTACTCTTTTTAAACCTAGTTTTACTAAATGCTAATCAGAGCTTATCTTTGATTAATTTAATTGTTGTCAGCTACCTAATTATTAATTATTTTAAATTGCCTTTGTTTCCCTTGGCTGAATCAACCTTGACCCTCGGTCAAACACAGAGGTTCTCAACTTTGGCCAGGGCCCTCTTCAAGGGCCACTTAATCTGCACGCAGGGTAGCAGGAGATTACTAAAACTCATAGACTCATACAGTTGTATTTAAAATTAAAGCCTGAAGCTAAACGTGAGTAAATATTTCGAAATAAAAGCCCTTTGTAGCTCCAGAGAGAGCTGGGTGATGTCAGCAGAAATAAATGTCATTAATGGACGTCAAATGAGTCAGTGTTGGTTGATGCTGGAGATTATGGCCCAGCCCCCATGTCCACACTCAGAGACTCACACCCCTCTTCTCATTTCTTAGTTTGTACATCCTTGACTCCTTTCCTTGCCTCCTCTCCTCGCATCTTAGTCCCTCCACCCTCCAGGGCGAGCAAGTGACACAAGGAGAGAGGAGTTGAGACATCCGTGCTCCGAAAGCCTCATTTTAAAGCAGCTTCAGTGAAATATGATATGTGTCACACTTGCATCATCTGTCCATTGTTTTATCATGGTCTAATGCTGTATTTCATTTAATTCAATTCACAATGTGGCATAATGTGAAAGAAGTTATATCAAGGTGCAATATTATTAAAGAATGTGGATAGAACAGTTCCTCTGAAGGCTCTGCACAAACTGAAGAGCAGAAAGTTAGATCACACTTTTGATCATCTAAAATAAATATTATGACAATAATATAGAGTCCTCTCAGACGTTTTGAGCCCTTTATAGTCACTTTCTGTAAATCCACATTTTTACAGACTATGCCTGAGGGAATCACCCAGAGTTCATAGTGTTGTGATGTTCAACTTGGACTTACCAGGGGAAGCCCAAAAAACAATGATAATCCAGATGATGGTGCTCTTGAATATGACTCATTTCCATTATTCTAAATACACTTCTACACTCAGTTTGAGGCTCTGGCTAGCAGCTACATTAGCGTAACACACCAGCTGCTGCATCCATTTAAATCCTTTCTTTAACACTGTAGTGGAGTTCAAAGATCTTTTAGCTACTTGATCAGCTACAGAAAACCAAAACTATTAATAATGTCTGAAAACTTGAACCGAAAAATATCATTTCAAAATATTAGTATTTTAATGTTAATACACTAATCCACTCATTAACTAATTCAAACTTATTAAACAGGGTTAATTTGTTTAACACTCTGTGCTAGATTCATGAGAACTAGCCAAATCTCATTCTGCTGGAGTATTTAGTGTGTGTCTACCTTATTAGCAGCCTCTAGTGAACTGACAAGTGTGTTCAACTCCTCTCTGTTCATCTCCATGGTGAAAGACCGCAGGGCACTGTTCTCTTTCACATCCAGACTGAGACTGAGCAGAGGAGTGTGGAGAGACGAGATCTTATCACTGGACAGAGCTACCTGCAGGGAGAGGATGGGAGACAGGAACAGGAAGTAGAAGAGGTGAAATTTAGACATAGCAGCAGTACAGGAGCAGCCTGGGAGACAGCGTTTCACAATACCAAACACTAGCGTTTAGACAAACACAGATTTGAGTCCTACTATGGCAAGCCTTTTTACTACAATGTCAGAGCGCGGTTTTCAATGCATGATAGGAGCTTTCAGTGAGAAATAGATTAATTAATTAAATGGGCTGCAATACCCAACATTTCCAGCTCATGTTACTCCAGAACAAGAGACCAGTGTCTCTAGACCATCCAAGGTTTGTCGCAGGTCCTTCTGCAAAATGCTATACTTTTCTTCCACAACTCCCTATGAGTATCAAATGGGAAGCCTCGGATGAGCAATGACATGCACAATAGTCAAAATGACATTTGATATCTGTTTTGATATCTGCAATTGAGTTTTGACCAGTCAAAACTCAATTGCAGATATCTCTAACTGTCGTTTTGACTAGCTAGGATGACGTCATCGCTTTGAGTAGTCAAAATGACGTCATATATATCTTGAATAAAAATTTGACACAATTTACGACTAGTCAAAATGACGTTGTTATCTGTAATCTTAATTCCAGATCGTCAGATTCAGATAATAAATGTAAAAAGGCCATGAACGCTACTCGATCAGTCATGAACAAACAGGTTTGTCAGGCTGGTCCCGCCACTGCAGTCCAACCAACAATAAGTAAAGCCAATTAAACACTAAAGAATAAAGCATCAAGTGACCTTAAGCTGCCAGTCAAAGTCCTGCAGGGTAGCAGAGGAGATGGAGTTGGTTCTGTCCAGCAGAGAGCGGCGGATCTCCTCTCGTCGGGCTCTCAGCACACTCAGCACGGCCTCTGCATGGCTGCTGCCCGCCCCCGACAGCCCGGCCAGCACCTGCACACAGCCAGCAGGAGGAGAACTGAGATTCTGACCCAAGAGCAGCCACCATACACCCTGCTGTTTCATGGCTACAGCTGAGAGTAAAAACTTCGGCTTCCTTCACACAGACTGCATGCTGTATGAATAGATATTATACATACCGATGCGACAAAACTCAGCATTTTAAAACATTTAAAAACTTAAAATCTTAACAATATAGAAAAAGTCAAGGCAGGAATCTTGTCTGTGTGAAAGTTACAGATGCGGAGAGGGGGGACAGTTTTGTTCCGCTTCTGATCAGCTGGCGGAGGTAGTATCAGAGCTGCAGCAGAGGCGAGACGGCATCTGTGTGAATGGAAAAACTGACAGCGCTGAACAGGTGTGTCGGTCTGATGGTGTTCACAGTCTGACAACTAAACAGATCCTTCACTCATCAAATAAAAAAAAAATTTACCCACACTTCAACCCACAAAACAACGTTACAGGACCAAACAACAGTAATGTGGTAACTGGTAGTGTCTTTGGCATCTTATATGAGGAAAAAAGGCTGAATTTATACTCGGAAAAGTGTCTGTTATCCTGTCTGTCATCCTGTCTGTCCTATGACTCTTTGTCATGCTTCCACCCGAAAAACAGCGAGTGTCCCTGGCAGAGAGAGCCAGGCAGCTCGTGCTGTTGACTGGTGATGATTATCTGATGTGATTTCAAGCAAATAACTGACTCAAAATGTTTTCAACAGTTTCCACTATCGAATTGTTGTAGTTACTGTCTCTGGCAACTTATATGGAAAAGTCACAGCGATGGTCAGCCCTACAGACCGAGTCTTCACTGAACTTTCCCTGGAAAACTGCATTCCTTTCCGCAAGTGAGAGCCAGACCGGGGCCGATATTTACTGATGGCAATTATGTAATATTATTTTGAGCAAAAAACGTATCTTTGTCACTTGCCACGATATATAGTTCTGCAACGCTGGCATGCTGTATGAAATGCCACACTGGAGCGGCTTTATGCCGGCGCTGCTTGGTTCAGTGTGAACAAATGAAAGACGGATAAAGGCGAGCCTTCGGTTCGGCGACATTCTGAGTCTTAAAGTGAGAGAGCTGCTGACTCACCTCTTCATCCGAGCTGTTGTTCCCCACTGCCAGGCGGCAGACGGCAGTCAGGGAGTTGAGCAGGTCCAGCCACTCCTCTGGGCTCCAAATGGTACTGTAATCTCCCCTGGAAGGATGCTTCCGCCCACACAGTCCATCCACCACCCTGTGACACAGCTGAAACGAACAACAAGAAGTCAAAACAAAATCTGATTTTTTTAACTCCTTTTAAAGCTCGACCCTGGAAATTTATATCATATAGCAGACGTTATTTACATTCTTTTTTAACGGTGAAACTTTCACTGCAACCTACGTTTTCATTGGCATGGGGGTGAGTAGATAATCACTGTATTTTTATTTTTGGGTGAACTTCTCCTTTAAGACTGAATAAGTTATAATATGTTTAATGCTCATTTTAATTTGAGTTTTTGTTATGCATAATACAAAGTGACATTTAAATGAACCCATTTATAATTGCTTCTTGAGATGTATTTTCATTTTTTCAATCAAACACTGGCATTTCATAATTTATTTTGGTAGTACACTCTGGACAACCTGGATCTTATAAAGACATACTGAGTTGGAGAGAACATTGGGGGTAACTATGTGAAATAAAATATTCACAGTTTGCATAATCCGGTTAAATGTTAAAATGTTAAAGTGATGAGTTGCTAAAACTACTTTGTTGTCTGGCACGCTTTGAACAAAGGTTGGACTCTTCTCACTCAGAACACTCAAAAGAAGTAACCCTGAGTTACAGCAGCAAACAAACTATGAACCTATATTCATTTAAAACGTGACATGTCCAGGCTTTTTGCAGAAAGATATTCAGTGAGAAAATCATTATGACAGAGGGGACAGTGAAGCAGCTCTGAATGAACAGTCAGCCTCCCTGCTGCTGCTGCTGCTGCACACTGTCTGTGGTCACCTGCTGCAGGAGTGAGTAAGTAAGGAAAGAGATCAGATGAAAATTAAGCTAAATTAATAAATATTCCCACGGTGAGACACCATTTTGACTTTCTACCTCTTAATTCTGACTTTTTACCTCAACATTATGTCTCACCATGACAATATTATACGGATCCCGACAGATGGTACCACTTTCTGCAGGCTCACTGAATGATGGACCGTGCAGAACTCCGGTGAGCTCTCGGTCAGAGCTGTAAACAGACCCGCTGTCCCATGAGACACTCAGACAGCTCCATCAGCACCACGGTACACGAACAGAACACTCGGTACTTACTTTGACACAGTCTGTGACAGGCACCCTGCTCAGTGTGTCCACCATGGCTCCGTTTGTTTCCGCCTGCTGAGCTGATCAGCTGACGGGGGTCACGTGGTCGCATCAGCTGCGTCCACATGACTTGGGAGAAAACGTCATCGTCTCCAGATTCGTTCTGCTCACACCGTTAGTAGATGTGAATTATGTGCTACACATATTACTCGGTAATGATTTATCAGCGCCTCGCTGTCGGCCGGTTGATTTACACCCAGACAGACTGACATGGAGAAATCCGAACTCCATTTCAACATCTATGAATTTAGTGTGACCTTGATATTTGGCGACAGGCAGAGTGAAAACGTCTAAGAACATATTTTTCAGATGTACACGATGAATCCCTTGGATGCCGAATGGATCACAAAAAGCCATTAATTCCTATATTGTATCAGCTCCTGTGAGCTTTGCAATTCACTGCTGCTGAGAGGGAAATGTTAAATTCATCAGTTTGTCAGAGGAGCTCTGTTTGGACGTCGCTCCACGGGAAAACGGAAGGTGTTGCAACCGGGGAATTAGACTAGAGTTTCACATCCTGCTTCGCGCCTCAGGGTTTTTGGCTGGTTGTTTTGGGAGGTCCTCCGGCAGCCTGCCGCACGGTGATCGGGAGGCACAGTGATGTGACGGAAGCGACACACGACAGGCAGCGTCTGGAAACAAAGAGCGAGGTACGTGTCGTCTGTCTCCTCATCTGCTGTGTGTTCATGTCAGTAATGGTGAACAGTATGCGGAGGAACAGCGGTGTGCTGCGGGCCTCCTGCATCTACTGATACTGCTGTGCGCTGCTCGGCGACAGTGTAGCACACAACAGAAATATTAACGCTTTGTCTCAGAAGTTCCTCCTGCGGGATGAAACTGCGCTACAGCTGATTATCCGTACTATTATTATTATTATTATTATGATCACAGCCTGTTTTTTGTGAGCTTCCATTATAGTAATAAGTGGGTTGAAGTCCTGTCTAAAGACTCTTTCAGTCAGAAGCAGTAATTAGACAGGATGGTGCAGTCTCTCTGAGTCCAGTTAAACCTTCGCGGAAGTGAATTTCATCAAATCTGGTTTTATGTGCGTGAACACATCCAAGTGTGTCTGTTTCTCTGTTACACAGTAAAGCACATATCAAGTTTCCCTTTCTGTAGCTGTAAGAAGAGATGGTGTGATGCTGATCAGGTCCACTGTGAGACAGATCTGACATCTCTGCAGATATGTTACAACAGCTAAGGGTGACATAAACATGCAGCTTTTAAGATATATGAAGGCAAATTACTACAGAACACGTGGGACATTTATTAGATACATAAAAACTAAAGCAGTCTAATGCACAGTCCTGCAATTAATCCTACCATGAATGTTCCCATACAACTTTGCTCTTATAGTTGCCAGACTTTTGTGCTTTGATGGAGTTATTGTGCTTAAACAGGTCGGTTCTTGATTCCCACCCACATTCAGAACCCCTATATGGGGTGTAGCCTGCTGGTGAGAAATCCAAAGTGCACTGCCGGGACTCCAGAGGCATACTTGCATGTGATTTAAGCACTCATCAGTCATGTTGATGAAGGTTCTCAGTCGTCCAGGTCATGGTAAATCTAGGTGCTGTATCGTAGGCAACTGGACGTGTTTCAGTTTCTTGAAGACGTTTCACCTCTCATCCAAGAGGCTTCTTCAGTTCTAACTAACTGGAGGGGAGTTGCAGGCTTTTAAAGAGTCGTTAAGGACATGTGTGAGCTCTGAGTTTCAGAGTCGTTAGGGCCACTTGTGGGTCGATGGTCAAACCGGCCTTCATGTGGGTTTCTGAGGCTAGGTGAGCCCAGGTGTGAATGGTTGTTAAGCAGGTCTGGGGAGGGAACAGCCAACTCCTCTCCTGTCCACAATGAATCTTTTCTGCTTTTTTATTTTGTTCGTTGTGATGGTTTGTTTTCTGCCTGTAGTTATTCTGGGGGTTTTAGAAAAACTATATTTCCAAGTTAAAGTAGGCAGTCATAGGACAGTAGTAACACCAAATGTTTTGTATTATTTTAGATCTTTGTTTCTGTAATATTCAGTGCAAAAGTGATGATGGTCAAGGGGCATTTGAAAACGCTTGTATTATAAAGAAAGACTACACATTTTTTTAAGAAGTACAATTAATATTTGAGTTTCTTTTGCTGTCCATTGCAAACACATATGAATTAATTAATTCATGGGATTAACAAGAATTTTGGTGGTTTATTTCAATTGAAAAACCTTTAAGTGAATCTGGGGGAGTTAAAGGGCACCGATTTCAGACAACCACCCTTCTAGTGTTTAGCCTATCCTTACTTACTTAGTCCTTATTTGAAAAGGGTGGGTCAAATATTCAACAGTTACAACAAAAAGAGAGAATAGCCCTTCAGTTATGTAAGGCAAGACAAGGCAAGTTTATTTGTATAGCACAATTCAGACACAAGGCAACTCAAAGTGCTTTACAGGGGCATAAACATTACAATAAAAGAAATGAAAAATTGCATTAAAAATACATTAAAAACAAGTAGGATAGAATAAGACAAGAATAAAGAATAAAAGTCACAGTGCAGTTCAAAGCCTTGAAACTGCTTCGATGAAACGCAGTGGCAAACAGAAAGGTCTTCAGCCTTGTTTTAAAAGAGGTGAGAGTTTAAGCAGACCTGCAGTTTTCAGAAAGTTTGTTCCAGATATGTGGTGCATAATAACTGAATGCTGCTTCTCCATGTTTAGTTTTGGCTCTGGGGACTGAAAGCAGACCTGTAGCTGAGCTAAGTCCTTTTATCCTGGATATATTCTTAAGGTGATAGTAGGCTGACTTAGTGTGGCTGCTGAAATTCAGGTCTGAGTCCATGATCACACCAAGGTTTCTGGCTTGGTTTGTAGTTTTCAACATTACAGATTGAAGCTGAGCAGAGACTTTTAGTCGTTCTTCCTTGGCTCCAAAAACAATTATTTCAATCTTATTTTTGTTTAACTGAAGAAAACTCTGACACATCCAATCATTGATTTGTTCCATGCATCTACTCAGCGTTTGTTTGGGATTATGGTCCACTGGTGAGATGGTTATGTAAATTTGTGTGTAATCTGCATAACCATGGTAACATATTTTGTTGTTTTCCATTATCTGAGCTAGAGGAAGCATGTAAATGTTGAATAGTAGAGGCCCCAGAATGGAGCCCTGGGGTACGGTATTTGTATTAGCCCAATCATGGTTTCATTTTCACTCAGCATGGTCAGTATGAGGCATCTATTGTTGAAAAAACAAAACCAAAAGCAGGCCACTATAGTGTCAACTGACCAGCTCATGATCTCCTTTCACACCATTTGAACCAATAAGATACACCAGCCATTCCCAAACTAAAAAATGATGTGGCCCATTTTGAAATCGGAATATTATCTAGGGCACGCAAACTTGAATACAAGATATGCCTATGTGATAATGTTCTGGCTCAAGCCCACATTCTTTGTGATGATGAGTTACTTTAAGAAGAAACTGGAAAATATCACCCAGGCATCATAATAAACATATATAACCATACTGGATTCTAAGTGCTATATCTTAGGCAGCTAGACTTGTTTCAGTTTCTTGAGGCTTCTTCAGATCATATGAAAAAACTGGTCTAGTTGACTACGAAATAGCACTTAGAATTACTATGACCTGGATGACCACGGACCTTCATCAGCAACCATCCTGAATGTTACATGCAGGGCTGGTGCTGTGTTTCTCTGAACTTGTGGCTGGTTTTCCAGCCAAAGATAATTAATGGAATCCTGCCTTGAACTCCAGGTTTCTGTTTTTGACTGAATTGGGAAGAGACAAAGCTACTCTCTTCAGTAAAACTGTGGACATTACTTGTAATTGTGTGGAGGCTTCTGTCTCTACTCTGCTGAACTTTGGGATTAGTAGGCCTTGATGATGACACCATGCCACCTGTATCTGGAGAAAAAGTGAGAAAACTATTCAGTGAAAAACTACAAGTGGATCATCTGAAAATAGAGCTTGAAAACATTTTTATGTCGCGATGATCTTGGCCAAAATAATTGTGATTCACGATATTATCCCGATAATCATATAAATGTGCTTCAAACCCTTAAAATGGCACTAAAACATACTGGGATCACTTTACATCACATTTTGTTAAGAAACAAATATGTTTATTGCACTACAGATAGAACACACATTTTTTTATGAACATCCATGAATCAGGGAATCAGTATAGGACTGTACACTATTGAGCTAGAGAGAATTTTCAAGACAGTTGTAAGGATATTCACAATCACCCTTACAATGAGATCTGCGATAAAATCTTACATTGTCCCATCTCTAACTGTGGTGTTATAAAAGAAGGTGATACAGTGCACATGCAGTAGTCTCAGTTGTTATCTCTGTTCAGTGTAAGTCATTATCTCACCCATGTGCTAAGAATGATGGTTAGCGGGTTAGACATGCCACAGAGCTCTGTGAGAAAGCTACATGCTGTTACTTAAGGAGGTGCACTTCTGGCTTTACTACATTTTAGATGTTGTGGTAAGATGTTTGTTCTGTGTGTGACTATAAGAGGAAATGTTGCTGGCAACATATTCAACATGTTGTATACTTTCACTTTCATGCCAGAAACATATTTCTTCTTGAAAAAGATTATCAAGATTCTTTCGGTCAGCACATTGCAGTGAGAGGATAGCTTTCAAACTGGATGAGATGATCCATAGTAATGAAGGCCTAATTTAATGCATGACAGCAGATTCAAATCCAAATCCACCCCATGTCCTTTTGACCCTGTGAATGCATTTAACCCCACTTTGCATTCTGTGCCTTTTACAACATCAGTGCCCAAAATATTCCTCTGTTTGCAGAGGTCAGTATCTCCATATTGATTACAATTATGTTGTGAGGCAGCTCGATTTGAGAGATCCCGTGATAATGTGATTTTGCAAATCCATTTCACCAGGCTTCAAACAATGCACTTGTAGAAGAAGAACACACAGGTCGAACTAATCTGCATCATTTGAGGAACAACTGGCAGCTACGGACTAGTTTAGGTGTCACAACCAACGAGAGAAGCGACTGTTCGTTTGACACCAAAAATGACAGCTCCCCCTGCTTTTGCATCTGTTATATCTGAACTGAAGAGAATATTTAATTGAAAGAAACACAAAAACAACTCTGAAGCTTTTCCTCAATGGAAAAGATGTTTTCCATTGTTTGAAAAACAAAGATGTTTGACAGTGCATGCATTACACTTGCATTTGCGACTAAAAGTTGATGTGTGCGAACTGTAAATTGCAACTAGGAGGATGTGTGCAAATAGAAAACTCAGCCGAATGAGCCACTACTTCTTTCACACAACAGCAATGACAAAAATGGCGTCACTGCGCTGGACCAATGCTGTCCAGTCTGCCACAAAACTAGAAGAAGAACCAATGATGTTGATTGATAAATCACGGGATCCACTTGTCAGTGTGAAAGGGTCTCCAGGAGCCACAAATAAAGTTAAGGTTTGGGGGGTGGCACAATATGGAGGTCAGTGAAGACACAAACTGAGTCTCAGTTTCCAGTTTTCATTCCACACTACCTCCTTTTGAACAACACTGTTTGAACATTGAATCAGACATTTAAAAAAACAACTAGTGCACTTTTTGTATTCAAAAAAATTATATTGTTTCGTCTGTAAATATCTCTTCATATTCCTTTATTAGGGTAAAACATGTAATTTCACACTTTTTTCATTAGGCCCCCAAGTTTCTGTATGTGCTCCTATGGGATTCTTCAACTTAGGAGTACGTGGTTCTTTGGAAAATAGTTAGCGCCAAGCCCTGAACTGACTCCACTGGTGGTACTGAGGATTGTGCCAGTGTGAAATCCTGGGGCTAACGGTTTGCTTCGCCAGAGGCTAAGAATGGTCTAAGAATGAATAAACATTCTCAGAATGTTTTTTAGTCCTGAGCTGACTGCAGTGTCAAGAGACTTAGGCCCTGATCACACCGAGACTGGTTGCTTTTGTAAATGTAAGTTGGATTTTCACTTTGAGATGACCAAACCAGTGTACAAAGGAACCAGCATGTAGTGTTCCTGCGTTTCTCTGTGTGTAATGTTATACTGCTCATTAGAATGAAGCATTGTTAGGCTAGCTGCTGTAGACTGTGTGACACTCACATGTCCTGTCGGTACATTTCCTGAAGGAATTATTAAAATGACCTCAGTATGTGTAGAAATGTGTCAGAAAGGGTTCCTACCAGAAATACTGGAGGTTCCACACAGGAGGCAGGAGGCCTGCTGTTTCATGTGCTCATACATTAGTGTGTTGGCTGTTTCATATTGTGTATAGCCTACATTCCTCTGTTGTAAAGAGGGCGGTGTTGCACTGATATGGACAATGAATCATATGAAAGCATTTCACAGTTTCTTTCACACACATACTGTGGGGTTTTAGTCTTTTGTGCCATATCAACTGGTACAATGTTGATAACAAACAATTTTGCAAAGCCCAGGATTACAATTTTTTTTACCATACAGCCCCAACATTTATAACTTTTTTCACACTCCTGTTGTATGGTTAAAGGTGCAATATATAAGAATTGCCCACCTGTCCAATTCATACTCAATATAAATAGGTGGCAGCACATCACCAAATTAACTGCTGCTGACTGTAGCTGCATTTAGGTAGTTCAGTAGCTCAGTTAGTCATGCAGGTAGTGGTTCGGACTGGGAGCTCAGGGACCAGGGGAGTGTCAGTGTTTACACTACTAGCACAGGAGTGTTGGACCAAGATCGGCCCAGGCTAGCTGGTTAGCATGCTAGCTTTAGTAGACATATCTGCAACACAATACATAGACATCAGAATGTTAAAACTCTTCTTTCTGTTTAATTATTTTAGTGCATTTTCGGATGTTTTTGACTGAAACACTACATGGTTACCTGTAAGTGCATAACTTGTTACACTTCAACCCAACACCCCGACCTCGTCACCCTTACTTTGCGCATTGCCACCAAGGCCAAAGTCAAACAAACAAACAAACAAACAAACAAACAAACAGACCAACCTCCTTCCTTTACTGACTTCTCACTCTTTGTACTATTAAAGACCTTTATGACAGAACAGCCCGTTAAATCAAGGTTGTCTTTCTTAGAAGCTATCAGTATTGTCACTAAACTGATAAAAGATATAAATGTAATGGCTCCACTACAGGATACAGTATGACTTAGCGAGTTAATGATTAGCCTATACTTTCCCTGGTTCATATCCCAATGCATCTGTTTGCATTGAGTCTAGTCATGTACACTCAAAGTAGGAGAGAGATGAACATTATTGTACATGATTGTTTCATTCCACTCGATTTAAATGACAATTCTGTTAATATTACATATCACCTCATCTTCATCAGATCGCATGTGAAGACCCAAGCCAACGATGAAAGTGTCCCTCTAACAAGTATTGTGTGTAGGGGTGGGTCACACAAGAATCTAGAATCTTATTTCCTGTGATCCAGAATCAATTCACAAATGTCAAAAATGTATTTTCTAAATGTTAATTAAAAGCACTATCCTGAGGGAACGAAAAAGGCAGAACTGAACTGCGGGGGTAGTACAGAACCGGTTTGTTTGCTTGTTTTTATGAGTAGAAACATACAGAATAACACCTGACTGATCCTTTAAACTTGCAGACAGCCTGGATAAGAACAACCTAGTGAGAAATATGACTTTGTGGTTTTCTCTCTGCAGGATGAAGATGATATGAACTCTCACAGCTCAGCTAGAGCCTCTGCTGCATAGATGGAGCGGCTCCACTGGGTGCAGCATCGCTGTCGGCAGCTGCTGGAAAGAGACTCGGAGCGAGGCTGGTACTCTGCTCCCAATGGCCTGCCCAACAAAAGCTCCCTGGATGCCCACAGCTCCCCGCAGAGGGTCAGTGGAAAGCGGAGAAGGGTGTTTGCCCACAATGGGCTCCACCAACAGGAGTACGAAGCTGTGTCCAAAGGTTATAAGGGGAACGCCATCCGCACTACCAAGTACAGCTTGTTGACTTTCATCCCCATGAACCTGTTCCAGCAGTTCCACAGGTCAGAATTCTACTTGTGCAAGCACCACAAAAGAGATTTATGAAATAATGACTTTTTTTTTTTGGTTTTAGGATTTGCTAGTGAGAACCGGCCTTTTGGCATGATAATTGGTGCTCTATCTGAAATTGCCATGTTGTTGTTCCTAGACCATCATTGAAACTGACCTATCGTACTGTTTTGATGTCATAGATTTTTGGCTTTTGTTTGTGTTGTTCCTGGAACATCATAACAAAATGTTGCTCAAGGACCATCACTTGATTCTCAAGTGACAGTCTCAGTTGGTGCAAACCATGGTGGTGTCATGGGTTGATGCAGGACTTTCACCAAGGAGACCAACATTTGTATCCCGGTTTGAACATATTATTATGTATATTGCGAGTTGCAAAAGCTGTGACATTACAAAAACGTGATTGGTCAGTTGCAATGATGGTCCTCGAGCAAAATTAAATGTGATGTTCCAGGTCTAGTAGTACACTGTTGGAAGTAGTCTGGTACTTTTTGGTCTTTTGTACATTTGTAGTTTCTACATACTAATTTGCTGTACTGGGCCTTCCTTTGTAGGGCTGCCAACCTGTATTTCCTGTTCCTGGCGTTGCTGAACTGGGTGCCAGTTGTTGAGGCCTTTCAGAAGGAAATTACCATGATTCCTCTGCTGGTGGTTCTCACTGTCATTGCCATCAAAGATGCCCTAGAAGATTACAGGCGCTACTTGTCCGACAAGAAGGTCAACAACAATATAGTGCAAGTGTTCTGTGGGTGAGTCAACCTCTATGAGCTTAACGACCAGTTCCTGTTTTCTGCTGGGAATCTGTCCTTGTGAAACCTGTGACCTTTAACAAAAGAGATGATCTGTTGTGGTCTTTAGGTGATGCTACAGGACAAAGCGTAAAAGTAAAGAGTGCAAGTAAAATCGAATATTCAGGCTGATATCTGAAAACCTGGACGAATAAAACCCAAACTATCTAACTACTAATCAGCATAGTAAGTAATTATAGGTCCATGGGTCCTGCCACCCAGGTTCACAGAGCTGCCCAGTCAAGCATGAGCCTCAAGACTGCTACAGCTTGTGTCTCATTCATTCAGACAGCAAACAAGCACTGGCTGTCACTCGTATTAGTGTTTGAGATGGGAATTTCAGTTATGCAGTGAGTGCATTGCAGGCACGGTGAGCAAAAGAAACCAAACTTTGCTTCATTATTTTGGATGCAGCCACCTTCACTTTCTTTCTGGCATTCTCAGCCTCCCTTTACACCTCCTCCAGTTAAACTACAAGCATATATATTTATCAATATGTGTGTGTGTGTGTGTGTGTGTGTGTGTGTGTATGTATGTATATGTATATTTGTTGATGTAATCCCTTTCAGAACAAGTTTTTTTTAACTAAATGACAATACAGGTCTTTTGTGACTTTGTTCCAAAATAACCCACATGAGCAGTTTCTGATCTTGCTCGCTTAGAACCAGGACGTTGTGTCAGTGGCCTCCAAAACGGTTACAAATTCACATGATTGTTTCCTGATCTGTCACCACTGTGATGTAGTTTTGGCACAGAGATTATTTCAAGATTAGGTTGTGGTTATGGTCAAATTAAACCGTTGACTTTTAGTCAGTAAACAGGAAACAGTGGTAAAAGAATCAGCGGTCTCCTGTCACACACGTTGTTAACCCCAAGATTGCATCAACCCCTATCTGAACAGAGGTCTTTTTAGACTTTTTCACAAATGATTAATTCACTCTTTTCTTCTCAGAGTCAACATTAACATTTGTAATGATTGTCCCACTAGTATTGCAGAATGTTCGTACTGATCTTATCTGTGAAAGATTCACTAAGAATGCATTTCAGTTGTTACTCTATAATATTTGTTGCAACTAAATGATTAATATTTCTATTGTTCTGTTTAGGATACTCATTTGGTTAAAGTTCACCCCAAAATGATAATTCATTATCTACCTACCTCCAAGCAGATGGAAAGTCACATGAGGTTCAGCATAGCCAGTTGTTAAATCAAACTCTTACAGGAGTCAGACAAGAGCAGAGCGAAAAAACATATTTTCCATCAAGAAAATTCTTCTTTGCACTTCTTTCAATTAAATATATTCCCCAGTTCTGTTATTTATTTGTCCCTTTTACCTCCTGTGTCTCAGTATAACTGTGTCCGGCTGTGTTGATGTCTGTAGCTTTATAAGTTGGAAGAGCCATCATTTCAATATGTTAGAATAGAGTACAGTAATATGATCTGCTCTGATCTTGAAGGATCGTCAGGAAATCAATAACGGCACAATTCCCGCTGCTGCTTTCCGTCACTCCTTTTCACCTTTATCTGATTACACAGTCTCTTGAGGCCATTGTAAAACTTGAACCTTGAGTTTGTTTACAGCATGACGCAGAGGAGTGGCGATGAGTTCCGTCATCAAAGTAGTTAACCATCCACTCATCCCTCCCATTCCCACATTGCCTGCCATGTCTATGCCTCTACTTAGGAGCGATAGGCAGACAGTTTCCACATCAGTCTGGTCTGTTGGAATTAAGGACAACATGAAAGAGGAAATACAAGTACAGCTGGAGAACAGTTGCAGGTAGCGAAGGCTTCCGAGTGGAGACAAACCGGGTGGCGGATCTGAAACCACTGGAACAGTTGACTCATGTATAGCTTGAATCGTCTGTATCCTTCTCATTTTACCAAGGAGCACCTGCGGAAGAAGAGGACGGTAGTACCTTCTTCCACAGAGGATGAGGAACTGAGGCAACTCCTGAAGTTGTATAAAAACAACAAGATCCGGACCACAAAGTATTCTGTCCTCTCCTTCCTGCCCAAGAATCTGTTCGAACAGCTCCATCGCTTGGCTAATGTCTATTTTATCTTCCTTGCCGCGCTCAACTTTGTCCCTGTGGTGGAGGCCTTCCAGCCAGAGATTGCTCTGGTTCCTATCGTACTGGTGCTGTCAGCGACGGCTGTCAAGGATATCTGGGAAGACTACCGCAGGTTTAAGTCAGATCATTTGATCAACAGGCTTCTCTGCCATGTTTACAGCAGGTAGGCTTTTAGTCAGTTTGATGTGACCACAACAACTTCTATCATGTCTTATTCTTGTGGACCTGTATATTCCCTTTCAACGTAAAAAAGTCTGGAAAAATCTCATTTTTTGTTTCAAGAAAGATAGTTGTGATCTGTTGTGTGCTCTTTTGTTTTAGCTTTCTCTTGTAGTTGTAGTTTCACAAGTGATATTATTAATAGAAAGGTGATTGAATTAATTGAAATGGATACAAAACCTTTGGCCAAAAAAAATCAAGGTTTGGAAGAAATGTAATTAGTGGACCTTGAGCTTGTCTTTTACCATTAATTTCCAAGGTCAACAATAAACCTTCAAGCTCAAGCTGCAAAACATCTCTGTTAACAAAAATGCAAATACAGTTATGGAAATCATTACTCTTTTATGCTAATTTAGAATCAGAATCAGAATCAGAATCAGCTTTATTGGCCAAGTATGTGAAACACAAACAAGGAATTTGACTTGGTTTTTTCTTCGCACACAATGTACATAGACATAGACATGAACATAAACAAACATAACAACATTCAACTAGAAGGAACAAGAACAACAAAGAACAGTGAGTTAAAAGACTTCCAGTAAGGCAACAAAACCGAAGTTCAACAACCAGTCGGTCAATGAACCTTTAACAAAGGATTGTCTTCACGTCATGGAATTTAAGATGTAGCCTACTTCTACTAGACAAATCCTGCCCAACAACTTTTATACTATTGTGTTGGATTAGGTCCACCGTCCATAATTCTTAGTAAATATTTATTGTTAAGTGTTCTTTACGCTGGAGTTTTAGTTTCTTAGATAAGTATTAATTTCAGTTTGACTGGTACTATATTCAGTGTACAATGTACAATGTATTTATTTAGACATGCACACATGATCAATTGTGTGTGTGTGTGAATTATGTAATAAATTGCAATAACAGTCTAAAAAGTAAATATATATTTACTTTGAACACACAGAAAAGCCTGTAGCTGAAATAATCATTATAAATGGTAAAAACAAACAAAACAAACAAAAACGGCTCATCATGTCAGTGCTATATTTAGATTGCAATAAAAAACGGGTGTAGTTGGACGCTACCTACTGACCTTACATTGTAAATACTGTTCACTGATGGTAATGCCTTAGCTCTGCCCTGCTGTATTTCAGTCATTGCCTGGAAATGGTGTTGGACTGTGAGTGTAATAATTAACCACTGATTGCATCACATCACATCGGAATAATACCTGCCAATCATAAGTGGGTTCTCTGAACTTTTAAGAGTAGTATAGTTAGAAAGACTGGCACTGTTTCTGTTGTCAAAAGCCAAATAAAAGGTTCAACTGTATAGTCAAGCAGTATAGCCTTAACGTATATTGTTCAAAGTAGTATTCATCATTCACATTGATTGACTTGTGTCCACCTCCTGTGGTTTTTCAAATTTCCACAAATTTGTCCACAAATTTGTTTTGCATAGTGGAACTCCAAATTGTTGCCCATGGAGAAGACTATGTGACATCCAAATTATGGTCTGTGGACAAAAGAATGTTGTTCTGCTCACCAACAAATTAGAACTGTTGGTTGTAAACAGCTGGAGCCAAACCATCAACCAGTAGCTGCCTTCAGTAGACACAATGGTACTGTGACGCCTTAAATTTGAGAGTGGATCAGTCAATCAGGACAAAAAGCATACAGGGTCTTTAAGTCTAGTCCTTGACTGTAATGACTGCTCCCAATGTCCTTTTGTATTCCTCTTTTTGTGAATGTCACCATGTTATTTGTGCGTGTTTTTAATATGCATTTGTATAATCAGGTTACAACATCAGAACCAGGATCATAAAACAAGTAGGGCTATTTTTGCAATACCAGAGTCCTGCCAATGTTGAGGCAGCAGATTTCCCCTCAACACACCAATTTGTTCAAAGACACCCTCCATGGTAACGCTTTTTAGCTCTTCTTGATTTTGCATCTTAACCTGACCCCCCAGGTGGTTTGTTACGCAGAGCCATCTGGGAAGTTGTCTTTGGGAACTGTTTGGATAAGGGCAGACGCTTTCCAAAAATACTCGCTGATTGGATGGAAAATCCGTCTATCACTATCTGTCACTGGCTAACTTAAACCAACCAGATCAACAGGATAGTCTTTAGTGCTGTTCTTTTCTCCTCTTTCAATTAAATATACTATCCAGTTCTGATATAACTGATGCTATAGCAGCATCTAAGCTAACTTCTTGAGGAGCCACCATTGTTTTTTTCGAACCGTCACTTCTCTCACTGATCATCACTCCTAAACCACGGCAGTAGCCACTAGTAGTAGTTCTTCATAGGATGCTGGTTGGTTCAAACCCTGTGTGCTCGACCGCAAGACAGCAGACAAATTCTATTCAAGTTTCAGGATGCATGACAGCACTTTGTCAGCTTTCCCAAAGGTAAATAATGACTTAGAACTGTCTTTAGATGCTGGAAATCGCCATTTTGAATATGTTGGACCTGTGAAGTTTAATATGATCATTGCATAATCTTGGATCGTCTCAGACATGTATTAAACATTCAGTGTCCCAGTGGTTTAATTCGTATTGCCATAAATATCTTCTTTTTTTTCTCTCTGCTGTCTCCTGTGGTGTACAGTACCACCAGGCTCAATCTTAGGCCCTATAATGTTTTCATTGTATAAGCTTCAACTGGGCTCCGCAATTGGGAAATACAGCATCCACTACCATTGCTACACTGCTGGTGACACACAGCAGAAATACTCCTTTAAACCAGGTGAAGCACTTAATCTTCAGACTCTTTTAAGCCGTGTTGAGGATGTCAAACAGGGGATGACCAAAGATCCTTCTTATTGGTCTCAGTGCTTTTACTTGAGAGCAACATTCTGTTCACACTGCTGCCATCTGGCAAAAGATACAGAAGTATCTGCTGCCATACCACCAGACTACGGAGCAGCTTCATTCCCCAGGCTGTGAGACTCTTGAACTAATCCTCAACACATCATTGTAAAAAATAGATGTAGCAGGACTCAAGGACTCGATCATTATTTTGTTTTTAAACCCTTGTTTAAAAAACTGCAATACATTTACCTTGTGCCTTTATTACCTTACGTCTTAACTACAGTAACGTTATGTGAGAGTTGGTGTGCCCTACCTTGGTTGCAGCTTTTTTAAATTTAGTAGCAATAATCTCTCTCTCTCTCTCTCTCTCTCTCTCTCTCTCTCTCTCTCTCTCTCTCTCTCTACTTGTCTCAAGAAGAGACCCTCAAGGTACAAGTACATCTATTTGTACTTAAGTGCGGTACTTGAGTAACTGTTCACTACCACTACTGCCTCTCTGTACACTACCCAGAAAAATAAAAAATAATGCTGACCGCTCTAGATCTTTTTGCCATATCATTATGTTAATTTACACTGTAATCTCATGTTCACAAAACATTCTGTGGTCTCTTTTTCTACTCAAACATTTGCGCAAGACTGTGTTAATCTTCTTTTGTGTCTACTCATATTGTCCCATAGCAAGCAGAAAGCGTACATCGACAAGTGCTGGAAGGATGTGCGAGTCGGAGACTTTGTCCGTCTGTCCTGCAACGAAATCATCCCTGCTGACATGCTGCTGCTGTATTCATCTGACCCTCGTGGGGTTTGTTATATTGAGACCGCCAACCTGGACGGAGAGACCAACCTGAAACAAAGACAGGTGGTTTTGGACCTCCCATTGCAGGTAATACATGAAGTAGATTGATGAATATAAGATGTGTCTTTGCTTCTTTTGTGGCCCGCAGAGCAAACCCTTTTTCTATCATTCTCATTAACTTTGTGTACATGCATACCTCTGAGAACTAAGTGGTTTCCATTGAGAATGCTTCTTTTAGCTTCCCATGAAGTCTTGCTCTATATGCCAAACTGGTCTCCATCTCCTCAGAGGCCATGCTCACTGGGAGCTGCTTTTTTTTACTCCAATTACAAAAACTGTTTTTCCTCAAATGTAATTCTTATAGCTAATGCAACTTTACAACAAAGAACAATGCTTTCAACTATCCTATTAGTGGTAAAACAAATACCAACACTTTGGGTTGGTGGCTGGCCTGACCCCCCAAACAAAGCGTCATTGTCTGATGACCTTGAAATGAGTCTCACAATCAACTATTACAAATACAAGAAATGTAATTCATATGCATATGGAGTAAAGACAAATACAGCTCAATGTAATATGCACTGCCCTAAAAGTTGGTGCAGACAAAAAAAGGCAGTAAAAAGTGGAGTGGCAACCAATGTTATAATAGTTTTGGATTTTTCATTATAGTTTAGTTTTAGTTAGTTTTGACTTTTTTTTCTCTAATTCAGTTAGTTTTAATTCGTTTTTAGAGCGGGTTTGCTAGTTTTAGTTAGTTTTCATTTTTTACTAAATGCTTAGTTCTAGTTTAGTTTTTATTAGTTTTAGTATTAGTTTTAGTTTTTTCATACTTTGGCTTCCTCACGCCCTTTATGATCTCTTTCAATTTGTGCTTTGCCTTTTCCATCTTAGCTCCAAGAAGGTTATTCACTCGCGCAGCACCGGGTGATTTGAATTTTGGCTCGAGTGAAAAGCAAAACTTTTTGAAGGCAATCGAGCCACACAGTCTTGTAGAAATACCAGTCTCAATAAACATATTTACAAGTGCATCTTCCCGCTTGTGGTGTTCCTGCGTGTTAACTAACCAGCATCTATTTGGTCGTCGGTGAAAGCAGTCCATTATTGATGTCTCCTCCTTCCCGGTGCTACCTGGCCGGGATGTTGCTTCACTTTCAGGGGAGCTACTTAGAGAGGCCACTTTGTCAAGGTACCTGCCATTAGCCTTTTTGTGCAAGCTTCTCAAATGGACTTTCAGATTTGTGGGGTTTTTTCCCTTGAGAAGTATTCCACAGATTGTATCACCTGTTTCCACGACAATGCACTTGCTTTTGTCTTTCAAAATATTCAAAAAAATCCCATATAGGAATCTGTCGCTTTCGCCCAACTTTTGACGCCATTTTTTGCCGTAGAGGGGCGAAGAGAAGCCGACTCTGGCCGGCTCTACACGAGAAGTGACGGACCGTGAGGTGCTGTATGGCGCCGCCAGCTCACGTAAAATTGCTTGAGCGAAATAAATCGATTTCATATCAATCCGAAATTGACAAAGATGAAAACGAAGGGAATTTTATCTATAATTTCAGTTTGTTTTAGTTAGTTTTGTAATCACACAATACAGTTTCAGTTAGTTATCGTTTTTTTTCTTTTAATTATAGTTTTTATTTATTTCAGTTAACGAAATAACGAAAATGTTTTTTCAATTCTAGTTTTCGTCATTTCGTTTGTTTTCGTTTACGATAATAACCTTGGTGGCAACAAATCCCTGTGTCATGTCCCTCCAGTTGTGGTTTGCATTGTCACATATGTGTTATCTGCAGGTTTGATGGAGGTTGTTTTGTGTGTGTTCCAGGGAGGAGAGACGACCCTTGAGAACTTTCACAGTCGTATCGAGTGTGAGAACCCCAACAATGATCTCAGCAGGTTCAGAGGTTACATGTGAGTTTCTCTTCATCTTAGGCCAAAAACATGGTCCATGCCAAGAGGTAGTAACACAACACAAGCACGAGCTGCATCTGCAGGCACTACAGCATGAAAGATTGAGGTCTAGCTGAACATGTCCAAATGTTTCGACATATATATGACACTTTGTCACCTCCTGTCTTCTTTCCTTGTCTATTTTTTTATCTCTTCCTTCTGTGCAGTAGGAACAGCAGTAAACATTCCTCCACACACGTCATGCAGCTGTCCAGTTTATGACTGCCCTGTGTTATCTCCACCTGTGCTTAAGAGCACAGTAGGTTCACTAAGGACGCCTGTTTGTGCCAGCTGGGCAAGGCACTGTTATTTGCACTGGCTTACTTGCATGGACCATGTTTCTGACCTTACAGTGACTGAACACATCTGGCACACACATGCCATGAGTTCTGGCTGTTATCCAATGCCATAGCTTAGGAACAGCAACTTGACTGGTGCAAGGAGGCAGTAATTCTAGTTTGGCTGCAATGTTGATATATCTTTATCATTTACCAGAACCTGCCCAATGTACCATTTGGCTAATGTTACAAATGTACTGTATCAGTAACAGGTTTTGGGTTTTTTTTAGCTTATAATGCAAAAAGATGCTTGAGATAATTTGAAATTCTTAAATTTCCAGTGAAGTTTCAGTGCACAGATGTCATTTTAGACAACAGAGTTCATTGTTAAACTGTAACATATCCTGCCTGTGCAAAAAAAGTGTGTTTATCAGTTGATAAACACAAAAATATAGTTTTCATAAAAATGTTGCCATCAAATGATCACAGGGTCACACTGTATACAAACTTACAAAGCTGCTAACCATTTTTAATTGCTCTTGTCTATCTCCTTTGAGAAATCAAATACGCAGGTCTCATATTTATTTATTTATTAATGTTTTAATGGTATAGTAAAGGAAATGTTTACTACAAGCGTCCCTGCATGTGGCTTCCACCAAACAGTGCAGTAAGGCCTGCTTTAAACCATCACACTGCCTCAAACACACTTTTAGTTGTCTTCCAAACATACATATGCATGTTGTTTCACAGGGAGCACCCCAATGGGGTTCGTGTTGGCCTCCATAACAGCAACCTCCTGCTTAGGAGCTGCACCATCCGCAACACTGAGACTGTGGTGGGCATCGTAGTGTATGCTGGTAAGAGCACTGAATCACTCATAAACATCTGACTACTAGTAATTACAGAGCTCTCAATTACAAGTATGTTTTTTTTAATGTCATAAATTCTGAAGGTGTCCTCTTATGGTCATCATCCCTTTGTCCTGTAGTCTCAAGCACCTGGTGGGGTCATGGATGTACTTTCAAAGTGTAATAGGACTTGCCTGCTTCCTCCAAAACAGCCTCAGTCACCACACTGCTGAGTGTATTTATGCAGTTCGAGTTCATTTTGCATGTCGTGACAGGTGTAAGTCGCGTCTAGAGGGATCATTTTCACAACATCAGCCAATTCAGGGTCCTTTATAACCATATAGTCCAGTACAGAGAGGAAAAGCCCCCCCCCGACATGTTTTCATAGACCTCTGTTTCAGTGGAAGGTCTGTTATACAAAACAGTCAGATCTGAACTCCTCGTTGACTCCCTTTATGCTCCAGTAGACTTGTTTGCATTGTAAACACATTTGAATCTTGAACAACATATAAACACACTTTTTTGCATCTGCACCTGGTAATGCACCTTAATACACACTGTTATTATCTTTATTATGCCTGCAATCTGAAATCATATGCAAATAAGGTAGGGATGCTGCTTCATGCATTCATTCAGTGAGTTAGTTTTTGCAGAGGAACGGCTTCTCTTTAGCCTTTTAACAGTTGAATAGGTAGAGGAAGCTGCAGTTATCATAAGGATGTGGTCACATTGTAAACATTACCTTGTGGCAGATCTGATCAGATCACAGTGCTCCTCTAGATGAGCTGCTGATCGATCACACTTTGACTGCAGTTTGTTCTACACACATTTACAACTGCAGGAACATCAGTTTTTTTATCAGTATCCACATATAGATGACCAGTTTGAGATGAGATCTGACTTCATCTTCTGATCTCAACTGGTACACTCTATTATTTTATGTCTGATGCTTCTCTAAACGTGGTTGTAATACATGAAATACCACAAGTGCAAAAATAATCATTATGTACAGTGTGTGACCTCCGACTCCAATGAACCCAAAAATCTTATGTACCATGGTCTTATGTTAGATGTAACTGTCTGCAGCTTCTCTCCCTCTTCCCAACAAATATGTATTTAGCAAAGCAAAGCTTTGAGCCAATGCCCAGATTATCTCCAGCCATTCTAAACATCCTACATGTAAGCCGCTTGATCCAACCTCCCACACAGAGCCTATAGAGTCTGTATGGTAGGTTTGTCTCAATATATGGAATCCCTATGTAATGATGTGTGACCAAAAAATACCCCAGCTGCTTTGTGTCTGTTGAGAGAAGGGATAAAACAAGTGGAACCAGTCAGGTGAGTGGGAGCAGGCATCCACCACTACTACCAACTCTGAACTGTATGCAGGTCCTGTTACAGTACTCGTGTTACATTTTCACATCATGTAAGCAGTATACTCACATGTACCGCTCGTTATAGATATATATGGTCGCAGGAAAGTCAGAAGTTATCTTGGCATTGATCATGTTTTCGAAAAAGAGTTAACAGTGTCATAATCAAGCAGATGCACTAGTTGCCTTGCACAGCATGAAATCATGTTTGTTTTACTGAGACTGGAAACTGTCAAAAGAAGGCGAACATTATTAACATAGCTCTGTAATTATGAGGCCCAGCCAAAACTGAAATCCTGGCACCGTGCCTGACAGACGGACTGGAGACTGATATCCATCTTCTTATCTAACTCTCTGAAATAATGAGCATAAGCTATTTCCAAAAATGTTGAACTGTTCCTATTAACATTGGGTTTACTGCAGACCTGTAAATAATAAATAGTATTTATATTATCCTTATATGCTCAAAATGCCCCACCACAAATGTATTGATATAGAAACTAAATTTTTCTATGCTCCGGCAAGCAACCATGCCCTGCTGTTATGGTTAATCATGAGCAAATATGATCACAATCACCATAATGCCTTTATTTATCAGCAGTAAGATATTCCAGGCAATGGCGGTTGCTCAGAGCAAAATGTAAGTCAAAGCAGCGTCCTGGAGGACTGCCGTGATGCTGCAGTCATGGAGTCATTTACTTTATTCACTCACAGAAATTCTTCACTTCATTAAGCCTGAGTTGTGCTTCTCTGGGCTGGAAAGAGAGGTTGTTCAGATAGACTTGTGTGTTTTTTTTGTTTTTTTTAACTCCTATGTTAGGTTTAATTTTGTCTCCATTTCGAACCTTCCTCCCGTTACGCATTGAATCAACCAAACAACTAATGTTGACTGCAGTTTGATGGCATGTCTGCGTTGCCTCCTCTGCATGCCTTTATGACTTGCTGTCACACAAACAGTCTTCTTTAAGTAAAGTGGTTTTGCCAAGGCGTTGACATGTAGCCTACCTTCAGAGAAGCATCATTACAGCATTACTCAAATGATTTACAGACAGGGTAGCTCTCATCAAGTGGTCCTGTGTTCATTATGTTAAAGGCCACACTCTAACAGCATAATGCTGCTTAATTCAATTGGTTAGCAGCCTGCTGACGTAGTAATAACCTCAGAAAGTGTGCAGATGTTTCAATGCTGGGGAGTGTAGTGTAGCTCCCTTTATTCTTCCTTGTTACGCCAGTCCCTGTAAGTCCCTAGTAAGATTAACTATATCATTCGATCATGTGAATAGTATATAAAAGTTACAGTAAGTCTGGTGATATTCCATGTTTTTTTTTTCTTCTTTTTGTCATCAAACCTAATGTGCTGATCCGAACTGACAATGAACGTATCCTGCTAAAAAGTATTGTGTGTGTATCACAACCTGATTCATCTTCTCTGAAGACCTCTTAAAAACACATTAGTGTCGCACTGGGTGACATGTTCCTTCATTGAACACACGCACTATAGTTTGTTTTGACTCATTCAGCCACTTTTTGACTCTTTATGGCCATTATTTCATGGCTTCCATATCCTAATGCTGGAGCTACTTTGTGTGGTTGTTGGTGTGCACCTGAATGTGATTGCCAGCTTTCATACCTAAACAAACCGCCGAGAAAGATGTAATATGTTGTCTCAAGTGATGAAACTATTATGAATGCTCATGTCATGTAAAACTCCTGCGAAAGCAAGTTTGGCTGATGTACTTCCTTCAGTATAATGGTCTGTATAACTGAGCTTGGCTGTTGTCTGTTCTCTTCCTGCTGTGTGACTCAGGTCATGAGACTAAAGCCATGATGAACAACAGTGGGCCGAGGTACAAGCGCAGCCAGCTGGAGAAACGTCTGAACACAGACGTGCTGTGGTGTGTGCTGCTGCTCATCATCATGTGTCTGACTGCTGCTATAGGTGTGTATCCACCCTGACTGACGATGCACCGCTCTGACTTCACAACATTAAACATCAAACACGTCCAGCTTTAATCATCAGTTACTGAGAGTGACGAGCTGCTCTGGTGTCGTGGTGTTTTTCAGGTCACGGCCTCTGGCTGAAGAACCTCAAAGACCCGATCTTTGAGACTGATACAGAGACGTCTCCTGCCCTCGCTGGATTCTATGTCTTCTGGACTATGATCATTGTGCTGCAGGTAAATTGGTAACCATTTCAGTCCCAGGCCAGAAAAAAAAGTCTTTTACCAGCTCCAACTATATATCTATTACACCTTTTCTTTTTTTACGGTAACAAACAATACAAGATACAACAATACACAACACACTTTAAAACATGGAACATGGAATACATATAAAATATCCATATGTAGTTCTTCTCCCACTGATGACAGTAGCTAAAAACATGCACCAAATTTAAATTCAACACCTGTTTGTTATGTCTGTCAGTGTATTTACACATTACTTTTTCTTACAAAACAAGTTATGATTACTTTTTTACTCCTCATAGCATTTAATTCCTTTTGCGTTACTCTGCAACATCGTCTGAGCTGCATCGTCATGTGAATGTCAGTTAAGAATATAACATTAAACTTTACATATGCCCACATATCAGCACATCCCTATCCTAACAAGGAAGGCTTACGCAGGATTTTTCTTTTATGCTCTTAAATGACATAAAACTGCATCGACCGATCAAACACATTCAGACAAACTTGCTCAAGTTGCTTGCTCACATCACCATGGCTCTATAGTCGGAGGCATCCCACAAATTGTTTCAGAGAATCCTCAGGGTCAGTACAAGACTTTCCAGGCTGATCGGCCTTTCCACAGGTTGACTACACATGTTGCTGTGTTGGAGTTCACAGATATCATGATAGGTCAGGAGATTGATGCCCAAGCAAGCTCCAAAACACTGCTTGATGGCTTTTTTTCCTTTTATGAAGATAACTGAAGAATGTATGTAATGCAAGTAACAGCATACATTTTTGATAAGTAACTGTAATGTGATTACTGAATTTAGGAAGAGTAACACGGTACATTACAGTGTTCCAAACAAATTTAATGTGATTACATGTTGATGAAGGTTCTCAGTCATCCAGGTCATGGTAATTCTAAGTGCTGTATCGTAGACAGTTGGACTTGTTTCGGTTTCTTGAAAACGTTTCACTTCTCATCCAAGAGGCTTCTTCAGTTCTAACTAACTGGAGGGGAGCTGCAGGGTTTTAAACTCTGTGTGGGAGTGTCCTTACAGAGTCGTTAACACGTATGAGCTCCGAGTTTCAGAAACACATTTAGAATCAGAATCAGAAACAGATTTATTGCCAAGAAGGATTTTACACCAACAAGGAATTTGTCTAGGTGAATAAGGTGCATACATTGAAGACAATAAACAATAAACAAACAGTGACTATAATAAACATAAAAAATATAAAAAAATAAAAGATGTACAAATTCTGCATTAATGTAATGCAAAGATTTCAAGGGCGGTGGTGGGTTTGCAGAGCTGTTAGGGCCACCTGTGGGTTGTTGACCCACCCTATAATACTTTCAGGCTATTCAAAGTTACCACAATGACAGTCATGTTATCCTACGTCACAGTGATTACGAGATAAACAGTCTTACTTTACACAAGAGTGATCTGTGAGAAATGTGTGCTATCACGTGTTTGATTGGCCAACACAGTGTCTTGCCTGAAGGCGTCACATTACATTGTGGCTAAAGCTGAGCCCGGTTCCTCTTTTTTGTCATGACCAGCTCCTGCGTTAACATACCAACTGCATCATCACAGAGGTTCATTGAAATGAAAGAGGTGGTTGTGTTTTCAATCTGAGTCTGTTCTGGCACAGTTTCCCGCTTTATTTGGTTCAATATATTTGTGTTATGTCTTGTTTACATATATAGTAGTTGGTTAGTTTACTGGTTCAGAAGTACTTGTCATATCAATAACTGCATCATGCAGAAGGTGTAATCAGTTTCTCTCCAACAGGTGCTGATCCCCATTTCTCTCTACGTGTCCATTGAGATCGTGAAGCTGGGCCAGATCTACTTCATCCACAACGACTTGGCCCTGTATAACGAGCAGCTGGACTCCAGGATCCAATGCCGAGCTCTCAACATCACTGAGGACCTGGGTCAGATCCAGTATCTGTTCTCTGATAAGACGGGAACGCTGACAGAGAACAAGATGGTGTTCCGCCGTTGCAGTATATATGGGGTTGAATATCCTCATAAGGAAAATGGTAAGTATTGATACTACGACTTTAACTTTCATCAGAGCAGCAATCCAGTTTGGACAGTGAGGTTTTTAATAGAAACAAATACAGCCAGTATGGTGGGCAGACTGAAGAAGAAGGGGGCAGCATTGGGATTTTGACCATTGCAATGTGTGCAGGCCAGACATTAGCAGGTCCACGCATATTTTAATGGATTAGTATCAGCATTTAACGTTGTTGCCATATTGCTACATAAAAAGGTGAATATAGATAGAGTTATAACTCCTATTAGCTGTGGGCTACAACTTATTTTTACCTATATTTGTAACCATGAATGTACAGACAGCTGTCACTGGATTACTATTTTATTATTATTATTATTATTATTGTTTGTTTGTGATGGACATCAGAGATAATGATATCCTTGGGAAGTGAAAGTCGCACTGAATTTAAAAATCTGTGTATCATGTCTGAGCTGCTCGAGTTATGACTGGGTTAGTATGAGTTTTGAGAGAACACCCATGAGCTGTGTCTCACCGCTGCTGCTCCAACTGTCGACTGTGTAGGTGAGCAGCCAAACCAGAGGGTGATCTTACCCTCACTAACCTCTGGTAGTTTTAGAGCACCTGAATGCACCTGTCCCTTTCACCTCACACTGTGTCTCCCTCCACAGTTTGAAAAGCTCTTCTTTATGTCATCTCAATAATAATCATTTAAGCTTATCAATGGATAAGATTTGAGAAGGAATTTCAGTATTTGGATCAAGAAACGTGTGAAAGATAGGGTGTGCCCAGTTTAATAGGCTTCAGCTGTTATTTCAGTGTGCCAGATAGCCTTCATACTTAATCAGCTTTTATATAAATGTAGTATTGGATCGGACTATATTGGCAGATGATATGAAAGAATTCAGATGGAGACTGAGGCCAAAATACGTGTGGACATCCCGAGTGCAGGTCAGGTCAGGATTTTTTGTACAGTCTTGTTCACTGGCCTCCAGTTCAGCAGTAGCTTTGAAATCATATGATGTTAAAGGAAAATTCTAGTTCATTTCAATGCAGGTCTTATTTTTGTATATTCTATTCTATATTCTATTTGTAATCAACTTTTTATTTAAAATTTGAACATTTTTAAAACATTCACTACTACAAATAAAGAGACTGTAAAGAACAAGCTTATAACTTTAATAAGTCAGACACAAAGGGAAAATGAAGGGAATATAAGTGAAACTAAAAAATGAAACAATTAAGGCGAATGACAGCAAATCATTTAAGAATGGAGAGTTCACCGTTACAAAAGGCTGGACCACTGATTTTAATTTAATTATAAATTTTTTATTGCTGAGGGAATCATCAACAGCTTGTGTTGCACTGGTACTTGGTATAGTATGCACTTAACAGACCCAGTGTGACAGACTGTAGTGATGTGAGTGCTCTGTGTGTCAGCTCAGAGGCTGGAGGTGTACGAGGCGGAGGAGAACGAGGCGGCTGGTCGCTCTGTGACGCTCAAGTCGGGCTGCAGTCGTAAATCTCTGAGCTGTCGTTCCCTCAGCTGCAACCGCAGCTCCGTGTCTCTGCACACGCTCACCGCAGAGTCAGAGGACGAGGACAGACTGTCCAATCACATCCAGGCCAGAACCAGCGCCTTCTGCAGCCGCGTGGTCAGACTCACACACGCACGCACGCACGCACGCACGCACGCACGCACGCACGCACGCACGCACGCACACACGCACACACGCACACACGCACACACGCACACACGCACACACACACGCACACACACACACACACACCACTGACACATTATTTGTGTCTCATCCTGAATGAAAATCCATTGAAACTTAAGCAGCTGTATTTGTTCTGCAAGCTGATAAACCACAATGCATTTTTATGGCTGAAAATACAAACTGAGAATTTATAATTTCTCTCTGCTTATCGTAAATGCTTAAAAACAGGTGGAAGTCACATGAATAGATAAATAAGAAAAAGATCATTTGTTGACTCTGGTGTATAATCAATTTCCCCTTGTGGGATTAAAAATAGTAACATTAAATTTAATTTAATTTAATTTAATTTAATTTAATTTAATTTAATTTAATTAATGTGTTCCTGTCAGAGAAAATCAGTAAAAACTGCAGATGGGGCGTTTGTATAAGTGATTTAATGAATGAGATGATCTAAAACCAACAGATGCACTGGTGTGGTCCTTTTTACTGTACAATCAATATGAAGGTATCTTAGCCTGTTTTACACATTAGAGGTGTGGAGATGAAAAGAATTGTCTGTTTATGAGACAGGGACGATTTAATAAGAAACCACTAGTTGCATTGTGGGAAATATAAGACCCAGTGTTTTTGGAGCTTGACCTATACAAGGAACTTGAAGTCAGGACAGGACAGTCGATAATGGGTAGTTACACTTTCCTGAAATCTACAATGTGTTCATGCTCCAGCCATGATGGATAAGCTCGGCTGTTCCTGCATCTGTGTGTTCAGGCGAAGGAGGTGGTACCAGACCCTGAGCTGGTGAGGAAGTTGAGCTGGCTTTGTTCTCCCGTGAAGCCTCTGAGTGACGGCTCCTCTGGGACTCCCTGCAGCCTGGAGCTCACCTACATCACTGACTTCTTCCTCGCTCTGGCCATCTGTAACAGTGTGGTGGTGTCGTCGCCCAGCCAGCCTCGACATGTTGTGAGTAGATGACATCCGTCAAGTATGTTAGGGTTGGATCTCCAAAACTGTTCAACATTATATTTGTCCTTGTACAGCGTGTTCAGTTGTTCACATTGTTTGAACTGGTTTATTGCAGAGATGTCAGTCAGTCATTATGGTGATAGAGCCGAGCTGACATACATAAATGGCCTTCAACTGAGACTAGACCGAGAATACTTGAGGTTACACCTAAATCAAACCGTCATTCTGTATTTTCTGTCCGGTGGAGGTCTGTAACAGTTTGTGGTAACATGTCATAAATACATTAATCCACGTATTTTCTGCTGTGTCTATGGATGCAACTGCATCACTACTGTGGTAAAGGTTTACAGTGTAATCAGTAAAGACATTTATAGACATTATAGTTATAGGGAATATAGTTTAGGTCTACATTTGGAAATTATACTATAATTACCTTGATTTACAGTTAAAATAAATAAACTGTTTCTTTTGCAGTTATCCTGCATTATTTTAGCTGCTGTCTGCACCCTAGATTATTGTTCGCCACAACAGCATCAGATGAGATAAAAAAGAAAGAGAGAGACAACAGATATGCCGTTTAAATTTCAGAAATTCACTTAAAGCCAGCACAACATTTTTATAAAAAATGATCACTGAACAGTTCAGCTCAGGAGATCTCTGACAGGAAATGATTCCATGTTTTTTTCTCCTCCCTGCAGGTGCCTGAAGCACGAACACCTCTCAAGTCCCTGGAGGAGATCAAGCTGATGTTCCAGCGCTTCAGCTTCTCTCCTTTCTCCGCCCTCTCCACTCCTCAGATCAGACGCAGCCCTCGCAGCTTCACCAGTAGGCTGTTTTCTCGAGGGAAGACTGGCTCCTTCAGCTTCTCCACTCCCCCCAACAGCACCACAGACGGGTCAGAAACAGGCCAAGAAAGCAACCTGGAATCCTCCAACCTGAGGCGTAAACTGGACTCATCGTCCAGAGAGGATGGAGGAGATGCTGGACAGAAAGAGACAGAGGATGATATTGAGGATTCAAAGACAGACCCTGATGGGGTCAGGCAGGAGGTGGAGGACCTGAGCAAAGAAGTTGACTCTGAAAGTGACACTGATGATGAACTGCTGTATGAGGCGGAGAGTCCGGACGAGGCAGCTCTGGTCCATGCAGCACAGGCGTACCGCTGCACCCTGAGGGGGCGCTCTGCAGAGAGCCTGCTGGTGGATCTGCCAGGAATCGGTTCTCTGGCTGTCCAGCTGCTCCACATCCTGCCCTTTGACTCCAACAGGAAGAGGATGTCAGTGGTGGTCCGCCACCCGTTGTCAGGGCAGGTAGTGGTTTACACCAAGGGAGCCGACTCTGTCATCATGGACTTAACTGAGACACCTAAAGGTAGGAAGAAGGAATGTGGGTGAAAATACTAGGATCAATACTACCCTGACTGAAGAATTGTGTCTCCTGACTTAATATGATCCACAATGTTCGTCCATAACACCGTCATTCTGTGTATCCCCCTGTTGTGTTCAGGTGCAGAGCAGGCTCAGGAGATCTACAGTCATGTCAGAGAACAAACACAAAAACATTTAGACAGCTATGCCAGAGACGGACTCCGCACACTCTGCATTGCTAAAAAGGTAACTTTTCAGACAGTGGAACAGATGAGTAATGTACATTTTAAAAAAAATACACATTTCCATTCCATATTATTACTATCATGAAGGTGCATGCTTCTAAACAAAAGAAAAGGTCATGAAAGCAAATCCACCTCCAGATCTGCCTTCTGAGTTCTGCTCTTTTCAGACCGGGTTTTACTGTCTGTCCTGAATGATCCAATCACAAGCAGCTCTAAGTCCATCAGTTTACACCTGGCAGTAACATGCATCTCCACATGTATCCACTTGTGGTCAGGTCTCACATCCACGCTCTACTTATATTTGTTATTAACTGTCTGTAGTTAAGAAGGACAGATTGTGCTGTAGGAAGCTCTACAAACAGACACTTTGAGGGATATTCATGGCGCAAGTCTTGGTAAGTGTTGACAGCTAACAGTAGCTGTAACAACACACAGACGGTGACGTTGGCTGAATCCAAATCTTGACATGTGAACTGAGCCTTCTCTGACTTCCGTCGTACGTACTAGGACGTGTTCACTGTCATCATGTCAAGTCTGCGAGGGCGACAGATCAAAATGCATTTTGATGACCTCTGTAGCCTATACTTTTAAATATTTCTGTACTGTGATGTGGGAGCATGTTTGCTCAGGAGTGACTCCAGCCCTGTGGGTTGTGTGTGTGGAGCAGGTTCTGGAGGAGGAGGAGTACGAGGTATGGCTGAAGAGACATCTGCTGGCAGAGAGCAGTATAGAGAACAGAGAGGAGCTGCTGCTGGACTCAGCTCAGAGACTGGAGACCAACCTCACCCTGCTGGGTAAGAGAGCTGCTCACTGCAGCTCACACATGGACAACAATATATCAGAGCTGGGAGCAGTGGTGCTTAAAGTCTATGTAACTGTGTGTGTGTTCAGGTACCACAGGGATTTTGGACAGACTGCAGGAGGAGGTCCCAGAGACCATTGAAGCTCTGCAGAGGGCTGGGATCAAAGTGTGGGTCCTCACTGGAGACAAGAAGGAGACGGCCATCAACATTGCCTACGCCTGCAAACTCCTCTGTCCTAATGATGAGCTGCTGACAGTCAGCTGTGGAAGCAAGGTCAGCAGCCATTACAAATCCATTTCCAGTTTGTTTTTAGGAATAAAATGTTCTGAATCAGGCTTTGAATGATATATGAACAAACCCCTCTGTAGAAACCTTCACAATATAGATAGGATTAGTTTGATGTATGTAAGTGCTAAGGATGATAATTTTTTTTTACTAGTTTAAACAGCTTCCACTCCCTTATGGCCAGCTGCTTCATGGATAAAATCGCAAACAAAAAATAGTTTCATGCATTCATACTTTGAAAGTATGTAACATTATGGATTTCTTTTTCATCAGGATGCGTGTGCAGCTTTACTTCAGGAGCTAAAACTGGAAGTGCAGCGCAGTGGAGACCGTCTGATTGAACCGACTGCAGCAGAGAATCGTTTGGAAGCTTCCTCGGGCAGCGCCGCCGACTCTGTTTTGGTTATAGACGGCTGCACACTGGACTGGGCCCTGCAGGAGGAGCTGAAGAGAGATTTCCTGGAGCTGAGCTGCAGGTGCAAGGCTGTGATCTGCTGCAGGTCCACTCCACTGCAGAAGAGCCAGGTGGTCCGGCTGGTCCGGGACAAGCTTGGTGCCATGACCCTGGCTGTGGGTAAGGACTCAGTGATTCAGACTTTTCCACATCTTACTTGTTATGAAAAATTATAAATAATTCAGAGAGTATCTTTTTATCCTGCAGGTCCTAACATGTTTTCTCCAGACATTTAATTTCCTAAAACAAAACTTTAGGTCTAAGCCGGAGGTACATCACATAGCAGTTTGTGTTAGGCCTGTTAATAACTATTGGATAAGACAAAACAAACACATGATAGTATACAGACGAGGTCAAAAGCTTACATACACTTGTAAAGAATGTGTGACAATGTGTATGTGATAAGCTGAACTAAACTATAAGGAAATAAAGCTCTAATATGTGTTTATGCTTCGTGTTGTTCGGGCTCTCATATTGACTATTTATTGCTGTGTGCCTGGACATTTCCTTAGAATTAATATAGTTATTAATAGATATATTTGTATAAAAAAAAACAAGCCCAAAGCTTTCAGTTTACTTTGGGTATGACTGAGATTGGCATTCCAAGATAACTTTACATACATTTTCAGGGATTATTAAAAGGTTAAACATACAACAAATTAAAAGTTATTTTCTTCTTTTTGTTTAAGGTGATGGAGCCAATGATGTGAGCATGATTCAAGTGGCTGATGTGGGAATCGGGATATCTGGTCAGGAGGGCATGCAGGTGAATTACCACTAGATTACATAAGTCTTAATAAATGGCATGTTGGTGGCATTTGTTAGTACATGTCCTCTTCAGCTGCCTCTGTTGAGACAGTTACAGAGCAAAGACTTTTTGTTGGCTGCAAAATACACCTTGTTCATGTCGCTGAACACTAAAACTTCCAGAGTGAGTAAGATGTAACTGAAAGTTGGAAAATAAGTTTGTTGACATATTAGTATCTATATGTACATCATGTAGCATCTACAGTATTATATTATAGCAGGTGGAATTAGTATATACTATATCTAAATATTGTCCATGTTCATGTCTCCCAGGCTGTCATGTCCAGTGACTTTGCCATCTCCAGGTTTAAACACCTCAGTAAGCTGCTGCTGGTCCACGGCCGCTGGTGTTACTCTCGCCTCGCAAACATGATCCTCTACTTCTTCTACAAGAATGTGGTGAGAGTTTTTCACCAACTCTACTTAGTCTGTGGATAAAAATGATTGTAAACAGCTTCTTCAAAGAGTCTGGTGAAGATGGGGATTTGGGCGTTAATGTTAGGCCCCCAGTACACACCCAACCACTCAATGTAATTCTAAGAAATGCTTACTGTGAACAACACAAGGTCAGGTATTTTCCTGCCACCTCACTTTTTACAAACATAATCTCTATTGTTTATGTCTTGCGAGGTATTTGTAAGCAGCTGTTATGACTGAACACAGTCTAATAAATGTGATAAGATATCAAACACAGCAAAACTTCTCCTAAACAACTGAAGTAGATGGGACTTGTTTTAAAATGTACAAAACAAAAAACCCAACAGGTCGTCTGGTGTAATCCAGGTCTCCTGAAGCCCCGAGATCCCAAATTTATTTGAAAAGATGTTATTACATCCTGGATGCGTGGTCCAGCTTGTGCACCCACTTCATCTTTTCAAATGAATAAGGGATCTCAGGGCTTCCAGAGACTTGTGTTATGCCAGAAAGGGTTCATGAAGCCATTTTATGTTGTTTTTATTTATTTTTTTGTCTCCAGCTACTTCAGTTGTTTAGCAGAATGCTGCAACTCTGTTTTGCTGTAAAGCTCCAGAAATGTTTTGTGGACTATGAACTTCACCTGACTCTCCATCAGCATGACGGGACGAGATAATGACTGAATTAAAAATTTTGGGGTTAACTGTTCCTTCAAGGCCTTTTCCCTATAGGTAGAAAATCCAGAAAGAGATATGTGTATTAACAAAACAAAGAAAATATTAATCTCAAGTAAAGCTCTGTACCCAATTCAGCTGTTAGCCACTCTGCAGTCACTGGCGGACACAAGCACCGCAAACAATTGTTGGTAAATCTTCACTGCTGCTTCTCTGTGTCTGCAGATGTATGTGAATCTGCTGTTCTGGTATCAGTTCTTCAATGGTTTCTCTGGGAGCCTCATGTCCAACTCCTGGGTGCTCATCTTCTTCAACTTGCTCTTCACCTCTGTTCCTCCTCTCATCTACGGTGTCCTGGACCGGGACATACCTGCAGACGCTCTGATGGAGCTGCCTGAGCTTTACCGGGCTGCACAGACCTCCAAGGTGACTGAACACCAACAAGACACCTTTCAATCCTCCCTTTAAAACCTGCATTTGCACTATTATATAACATATACTACTTATGTTATATTGGATTGTGATATTATACCGTAGAGATGAAAAGTGATGTCATTTGCTGAACTTACCAGACTGTTTTATTTGTTCTTATACTTATCTTTACCCACTCTGTCTGTATATCCACATTCCTGATGATTACTTATCAAAACAAGTTCATATTTAGTGAAAGTACTAGGGATGTAACGATATACTGAATTTTGTGATATCATAATAAAAAATAGTCAGAAGTAGTGAGTTCAAATTATCATTTGAGATTGTCTGTTTGCAGTAAGTACATTTTCTGTTCAGAGGAACATGGAAGTGTTGAACAGTGAACTGCAGTTTAATGTGACAACACAACAAGTTTACACTAAATACATGTACTGAAGCACGAGTACAGTTGGGAGATAAAAAAAAAAAAAGTACTTTGAGTTTGGAGTTACAGACTCTAGTGTACAGTCTGGATGAAAGTAACCAGGTACAAGCAGTGACCAGGTGATGGAGTAGTGGCTTCAGGGCGCAAAGACCTCAGTACAAAGACTGAGACACAGAATCTTTCCCAAATCGGCCCGAAAAGTCCTGATCGTAGCACCCTTAGTGAAGCCTAAAAAAATCATAATAATATGTGAAGGCCATGTCGCCTCAAGCGCCTTTTTTATCTTCATGTGTGCAAAAGAAATGAAACATGGACTTCATCTATCCGAGAAAGCATGCATGAAGTCAGTGGTACTAATGTCTGACTGTTGACCCTGTGTTAAGGAGGACTAACAGATTAATCATGTTCCTCTGCAGATTTATGTTCCCTCCATGTTCTGGATCAATATCCTGGATGCTTTTTACCAAAGCCTTATCTGCTTCTTCGTGCCTTATTTTGTAAGTACACTCTGTCAAATCTGTTAAATAATTTTGTGTTTCTCAATGAACACAGGGCTAACTGTTTTTTTCTGACAGCCTTACAGCTTATCAGATGGCATCACATTTAATAATGCATAGTCAGAAACTCTGTTCATACAGTTCTGGTCCCATCCAAATGTATGATTGTTGTGATATTTGTTTAAGGCACTGGCAGGATCAGACGTTGGGGAGCTGTCCTTGGGCTCTCCAATCAACGCCTCGGCTCTCCTCATCATCCTGCTGCACCAAGTCATCGAGAGTCACACTCTGGTCAGACACACTGATACACTCAAAGCTGTTATGATGTGTTCACTGAACGTGTAGCGAATTTTTGCCTTGTGTTATTCTCCTCAGTTGGTCCGCAGGATCATTTGTGTTTATTTGTGTTACTCATGCAAGTGTTCATTCACCCAGAACAGCCAGGCACTGAGGGTGTGTTTGTGTCGGTGGGTTTTAATTCAGGTCACTAACTGACCTCTGCACTCAGCAGAGACTCTGCTTCTCTCTCTTCTTTTCCCCCTCTCCTCTCTGTAACATTACGTTCATGAAGTAAAGTACATTCCCCCTCCAGCTCCAGTCAGCAGTCAACATTACAGAACATAAACACCCGACAATGGAGGTCACCTCCGTATCACTGCTGCAGTCAGGTTGATAAACAGGAGTGAAGATAAATCCACTTTTTAATCCCAAAAGTTCAAAAGTAATCTCTGAGCTCTCCTCCCGTCGGTAAACGTCTCTGGATCAGAGCAGAATCTGATGAGATGGGTGTTTATTCCTCCAGTAGGTCTCTAGGCTTTACACACAAGCTCTGACCAACAGCTGCCCTCCTAACCCTAACCCCACGACACAAGTACATTTTTCCCTGAAAGTTGAATATTTGCAACTCACAACCAATATGCAGATGATGTGACTTTCATATATTTGCTTCATTTGTGCCACCCAGTTTCAATAACAATTTTGCATTTATTTGCATCTTTTGCATTGACTTTGTATGTAATATCGACACTACATATTGTTGATATTGGAATATCAAAACATTGGAGTGTATAGTGTGCAACAACAACAGAAAACAAACAGATTGATGTGACCAGTGGTGTTGTGGAGTCTAATCCTCTGTGTTATTTTGCAGACGTGGATTCATATGCTGGTGTTGGTGTCCAGCGCTGCTTTCTACTTTGGGTTTGTGCTGCTCTTCAGTTTGTTCTGTGTGACCTGCAGCCCCCCCACCAACCCTCTGGGGGTGGAAACTCTCCAGATGTCCCAGCCTCTCTTCTACATCATATGCACTCTCACTACTGTGACAGCCCTGTTACCCAGGTACACACATGTACCCTCAAATACAACATGTACATTCACACACAACACATATTCAACCATAACTCACTTTCCTGTGTGTTGTCCTCTGCAGGCTGTTGGTCCGAGCACTGCACAACACCTTAAACCCCTCTGCTGTTCTGAATACAGCTCAGATGGACAAAGTTGATTCAGAGAGGTACTATAAAAGAATGCAGCGCTGGAACCAGAATCACTCCAGAGTCAACAGGCTGCCAGTGTCTGCTGACAACCCTGGCCTGGAGCCCAGCACAGACGCAGTGGTTTCCTGACCTCCTTCTACACACACACAGAGGCAGAGGGCTGCATCCTCTTGGTCAGCAGACCAGACAGTCATACCTCTATATGACCTGGACAGGGAAAGACCTGACAGTAGAGAGACTGTGGATGTTGAGATACTGGATTCAGTGCATGTTACTGATCGTATGGATTCTTTGTACAGATGTTCCACTCACCAGCTATTCACGATCTCTGCTGAAAGACCACTCATTGTGCTAAATATCCATAGCCAAAGAACTCTTGGAGAGACTGATTTGCTATTAGGAAAACTATGTTTGATTTGGACATGTTCTACTGAAGCTGGACTCACTTTAAAGGACTTTTAAAATCCTAACCGACTGTGAAATCAGGTTGCATTACGCGCCTAAGGAGAATCTTCACAGATGTTTTTTTCTCTAATCTCAAATCTTCACATACTACAAGACTTGAAAATAATGATGCATCACATACTTCAGGATATTGAATACGTATTCCTGAATAAGGATATGAAGATTATCGTGCCAGATTTCTCCTCCGATTGTCGGGAGGGGTATATCTGGGTTAAAACAGCTGATACTCCTGTAGTCTGAGCCTGACCTTACTGAATGCATCAACAAACACCATCAGCTCATGAAAACCTTTTTCTTCAACAAAGCAAAAAGCTGGGAGCATGTGTCCATGCACCGTTTTCGTGATGAACTGGCAAATCTTCTCTGCCCTGGCGGCATCACAACAGCGTGAGCTAATACTGCTAGCAAATGAGGTTGAGATTGCCTGTTATTTGTCTCCACTAACCCTCACTCAGTCGTCCTACAGTATGTTAATATCAAGCATGTTGCCAACTCGTTTGAAATAAGGCTGCAGTAGCCAAACATGGCTGAAACAAAACAGGAGGGTGCTCTTCTTCCAACATCTATAAAGGAGGCAGGCAGGAACAGAGCCATAGCAGTGCTGTCTGGAGGTGTCTGGATCATGGTCTTGTTCATGTTTACTGCAATATACCAGACTGATGTCATTTTTTATTTGTATTTTTAGTAGTTCACACTGCTTGATGATGAACAAACACACTGACATGCCTACAGTTGCTGGAATGTGTTTACAGTCTGTGGATGGTGTGTAGAAAAAGACTGAGAATTTCACAGAGATGTTACAATGAGCAGCCTGTTTCTGTTGACCCGCTCAGCTGTAGTGCTGACACCAGAGCAGGTCCGAGGATTAATCACTGAGTCATACTGACATGACAATACTACATTAGAAATCAATGACGCTGAAGCTGAGCTGAGCTGTTCTGAGTTTGGACTGATGCATTTGCACGATAACTTTTGTGCTGAGCTGCACTAACGAGGATAAACATGGATCAGATTAAATCAAGATTTAAAGGATTTTCCACCCAGGAGCTCCCAATTAGTAATATTTTCCAGTTCACTGTTTTCATATCAAAAATACTTTGAACACACGATTGAACCAAATTAAACTGAAATGTGTTTAGTCTGATCTATATTAGATTAGATTAGATCATTTGATACATTTGCAACAAATTGCTTTACCTCCTACAGATAATGTGCATTGTTCCAAAGCCTGTTTAAGATTAAAATGTTTTATTGTTTTATTTTATTAAATTATTTATACAGGGAATTCCTTACTCTTTAACCATTTAGAGCAGGACACCCCAATGATGGCCCTCCATAAGATTCACTTTGGTCCACCAAATGATTCTAGCAAATAAAAAAAAGTAAAAGTGATAATGATATTTATTGTGTTTTTTGTGTGGTATAAATGCTCTTTAAACATGTTAGGATCCCTCATTATTATTTTCATAATGTCAGCATGCTGTGCAGAGTGACATTTGTGCAGGAAGTCGGTCAATGAAGAGAACTTGGGATCCTTACACCATTTTGCATCTTCACAATGTAATACAGGAGGTGTTTGCTTTGTGCCTGTGGCCCACCATTAATTTTCAGTTTTGGCCCACTTAGGGGAAAAAGTTTCGACACCCTGATTCTTGCACATTGGGCCATGCAATTGCGCCATCGCATAAAATTATTAAAATAATTCTGTTAATGATAGAAAATAAGCTGTGTGTAGTGTGATAGGTTTATTGTGGATCTTGGATTTAATGACATTATGATTAATTTTGACATAAATACAATATTAGACCCAATAATCATCTCAGATTAGTAATGAAATTAAAATGAAGGAGGATGGAATGTAAAAACAAACATGGATCGACTAATTCTATATGATTCCTGAGCTCATTTCATTTAGTCCTTCTTGGTGCAGCCCAGCAGTGAAATACTGGTCCTGATGAGTGAATGCACTATATGATAGAAATCCTGAATGCAGTTTGGCCAGTTCAGAATCCTAATAGTCTGAAGTGAAGTGACCATTATCTGTGTAGTAATGAACCATCTGATAACATGAGAATACTTTCTCAGCCTTAACTCTGATTCAGATGTCTTCTTTTCTACAGAAGCCTTAAAGACTGCAGTGCAGTCGACAGCAGTCATGGATGAGCATTTTCATATTGTGTAATGATTGTAAATCCAACTGTTTGCACTGTTTTATTGCAATAAACACACAGTTGTTCACATCTGTATAGTTGGTCCAATTTATATGCAGAAATTACTTGAGAACTTAAATGAAGTCATCTTGTCAGATATACATTATATATACATATATATTTATGTGTGTGTGTGTGTGTGTGTGTATGTATATATGTTTGTATATATATGTACACTACCAGTCAAAAGTTTGGACACACCTTCTCATTCAAAGGTTTTTCTTTATTTTTAGTATGTTCTACATTGTGGATCAATACTGAAGACATCCAAACTATGAAGGAACACATATGGAATTATGTAGTAAACAAAAAAGTGTTAAACAAACCAGAATATGATTTGTATTTTATATTCTTCAAAGTAGCCACCTTTTGTTTTGATGACAGCTTTGCACACTCTTGGCATTCTCAGTCAGCTTCATGAGGCAGTCACCTGGAATGTTTTTTCAATTAACAGGTGTGCCTTGTCAAGAGTTAATTTGTGTAATTTCTTGCCTTCTTAATGTGTTTGAGACCATCAGTTGTGTTGTGCAGAGGTAGGGTTTGTACACAGTTCAATACAGTGAATAGCCCTATTCGACTACTGTTCTAATCCATATTATGGCAAGAACCACTCAGTTAAGTAAAGAGAAATGATAATCCATCATTACTTTAAGACATGAAGGTCAGTCAATCTGGAAAATATCAAGAACTTTGAATGTATCCTCAAGTGCAGTTGTGAAAACCATCAAACACATGATGAAACTGGCTCTCATGAGGACCACCCCACGAAAGAAGGACCAAGAGTTACCTCTGCTGCAGAGGATAAGTTCATTAGAGTTACCAGACTCAGAAACCACAAATTAACAGCCCCTCAGATTAGAGCCCACATAAATTCTTCAGAGTTCAAGTAGCAGACACATCTCAACATCAACTGTTCAGATGAGACTGTGTGAATCAGGCCTTCATGGTCGAATTGCTGCAAAGAAGCTACTACTGAGGAAGAACAAGAAGAAGAAGAGAGGCGTTTGGGCCAAGAAACAGAAGGAATGGACATTAGACCAGTGGAAATCTGAACTTTGTTCTGTTGAGTCCAAATTTGAGATTTGTCTTTGTGGGATGCAGAAAAGGTGAGCGGATGGTTTCTACATGTGTGGTTCCCACCGTGAAGCATGGAGGAGGAGGTGTGATGGTGTCAGGTGCTTTGCTGGTGACGCTGTTGGTGATTTATTCAAAATTCAAGGCACACTGAACCAGCATGGCTACCACAGCATTCTGCAGCGACATGCCATCCCATCTGGTTTGTGCTTAGTGGGACCATCATTTGTTTTTCAACAGGACAATGACCCAAACACACCTCCAGGCTTTGTAATGGCTATCTGACCAAGAAGGAGAGTGATGGAGTGCTGCGTCAGATGACCTGGCCTCCACAATCACCCGACCTAAACCCAATTGAGATGGTTTGGGATGAGTTTGACCGCAGAGTGAAGGCAAAGCAGCCAACAAGTGCTCAGCACCTCTGAGAACTCCTTCAGGACTGGTGGAAAACCATTCCAGGTGACGACCTCATAAAGCTGACTGAGAATGCCAAGAGTGTGCAAAGATGTCATCAAAACAAAAGGTGGCTACTTTGAAGAATATAAAATATAAAACATATTCTGGTTTGTTTAACACTTTTTTATTTACTGCATAATTCCATATGTGTTCCTTCATAGTTTGGATGTCTTCAGTATTGATCTACAATGTAGAAAATAATAAAAATAAAGAAAAACCATTGAATGAGAAGGTGTGTCCAAACGTTTGACTGGTAGTGTACTCGTATTAGCGCAGTTATGTGGCCATCTGGCTCATATTTCCTGGGAAAATTTGAACCAACACAAAAACAATATGAAACATATCAAATTATAGTTAAGCTGCTGTAGAAGGCATTGTATGATCTTATCATATCCCATTATCGTTTTTACACAATTATTCAGTCCACATTTATATCTCTTTATTATATTATATTATATTATATTATATTATATTATATTATATTATATTATTATGAGCATCCGCTGATGAAGACTGAACTCCAGAAATCACTGATGAGATGACCTGGTTTATATTAATATCTGGACAAAACATTGAACGTATTCCTTACTTACAAAGTGTCTGGTGGTAGAGCTGTAGAGGGAAAGCACTGACACTGTACACAGCCTCAGCAGCGAGTATTTCCTCCTAGGCGTGTCAGACAGCTTTCACTTCTGTCTGCTGGCTGAACTTTTCGGTCATCGTCCGAACTTTGTGGCTTGACGTTTGGTGACTGGATCCTCCTCATGAGTTTCTACAGTGATGCGTCCACTGAGGACATGAGTGACGAGCTGGAGACTTTGGGGTAAGACTGTTCATCTTCTTTGACTCTGGTGTGAGGCTCTCTCTCTCTGCTGCCTCTCACCTGGTAGAGAAAACGAGATTCTGCTCGAAGCGAACGAATCACGAGCCCACATGGACAGAACCATGCAGTTAGAATTATTCACGAATGCGCTTTATGGGACGTATTTTAAGAGCTTTAGAGCTAAATGTAGACTGTTGGTAAAACATAAACTGTACATAAACAGCACAGTTGAATAGAATAATCACAGGTGTAGCCTCTGGACAGAGTTCTACTGTTAACACTTTCTATTGACCAGATACACTTTTGGTGTAATAATCCAAACTTTCCTATGAATTCTTCACGGGAGAGTAACAGTCCCTTTTGCTTAAAGAAATGCTTGACCAGAGCACCATCAGCCCATCTCTGAACAAACAGTTAAACTGAATGTCTTGTTTATTCTACATATAATATCTGTGCGGAGAAGAATTGTGCTTAAAGACCTGGGTCCGTGCGACGATGCTTGTTTATCAAATCTGGTAAATATTACAGGAAGTTTTTCATCAGAGTTATGACATTTAAGTAAAAAATTCAATCCAGCACACGTCAATTTGTAATCAGGAAATATGACTCATATGCTGTTTTTATTTTTTCAAGACTCAATAAGCCAAGACTTTAAAGCTATGGTTAAGTGGCTCACATGGCCCTATTTAGCCGGTCTATGGCGCATGGTCTAAAGCGCAGCGCGCTGTGCGTTTAGGGTTGGTCCAAGTCCATTTTGCTAGTTAAACTGCGGATAATCTGGGCACAAAGTGTGGCGCACGGCGCAAAGGCGTGGTATTTACACCCTGAATTAGTCATGGGTGTGTTTTGGGCGGAATATAAATCAAACCAATCCCAGTGTCTTCCCACATTCCCTTTAAGAGCCAGGTGCGCCAGGGACATGTGTGTGATCCTCGGCTGCTGGACCCTCTGCCTGCCATTTCACAATCATCTGTCCCACCAACAACTCTGTTTGACTGTATATAACAAAATACACTCATATTAAACTGAGGAGGAGGAGGAGCGCTGCTGCGTCCCTCTGTGTGCGCGAGATTCTCAGTCCATGTATCAGGTGGGATGGGTCATAAAAAGTATCATCAATAAGGGTGGGATGACAGGAGAGAAATATGTCCTTAATGAGGAAAATATTACTGACATTACCTGCAGCATCCTCCAGCAGCAGAAACCATAGTTGTACTTACTGTCTGAATAATGCGCTCTTTAAGTATCAGAACAGACTGCGCCTTTGACTTCAGACCAGCTTTCTGTTGGTCTATGGCGCTGTCATTTTCTGCTGCCTCAAGATAGCAATGCGCCATCAGTGCGCCAACACGCCCAGGGGCGCACAGGTTGCTATTTGAAACTAGAAATGACACCATAAGATAGAGCCTTTAATGTTAACCAGGCCTTGGAACTTTTTCAACATTAATGCATCAAGGTTCCAGTGCCCCAACGCATGCAGCCGGTGCCCAGTATGTATGTATGTATGTATGTATGTTTGTATGTATATACATATGTATGTATGTATGTATGGACTGATGTATTGATTGATGGATTGATGGATTGATTGATGGATTAAGCTTCTGCTCCTCAGATAGCGTCCCACCACAAAAGTGCTTTGTCTAGCAACAGTTAGTCGCCTAATCAATAAGTCAATTGAAAGAAAAGTTATTGACAACTACTGTGATAACTGATTCATTGTTTTGGTCATTTTTCAAGCAAAAATGTCAAATATTTGCTGGTTCAAGCTTCGTAAATGAAGAGTCTTTGGGTTTTCGGCCGACTCTGTGTTAGTTTTTTAATATTTGTTTAAGATATTAACATCTAGTGCTGCATGAATTCATGGAAGGTCTGGTTACACTGCATTCCTGACTTCAATCTGTTGACACTGCACAAGTATAATGTAAGGTTATAAGTATAACAGGTTTCTATGAGAGCTTTCTAGACCAGCAAAGAGCAGAGTCACTGAAACACTCCAGCCCGGAGCACAAAGGTGACACAGCACTTCATGTTCAGGCTGCAGACAGTAAGAAATGTGAACTGATCAATCTGAAGCTGCTTTTAAAATATGGACACAAACGGATCATGTTCATTCTTCTTGAGCTTGAGCATGAATGTTTTTCAACTCGGGAATGCAAATTATGGACTTTCACATCCCCTTACTAGTTTCCTTTGCATCTGTTTTACAGTCTGAGACTATTATTAATCTTGAACGTTGAATGTTTTCTTCACCTTTGTTTTAGATTCCGGTGCACATACAAATAGCATCTAGGTGCTACACGTCACATCTCAGCGTTCAAGTGATTAATGTGGAATAGTGTGGATTCCACACGGAGTTACAAAAGCTTAAGAAAAGCAATTATACTGCACATCTCTCACTGAGAATGAGCAGGAGAAGAGGTGGAGAAAGCAGAGGCTGTTACATCATGCTGGTTTAGTGGCTTGATGTCATTATTGATTATGTTTTTCCTGAACATGGTCATTTAGATTTATCTATTTTTTTAATTATATATTTAATAGATCAAGTTTGGTTCTTAGTTCACTAAAACCTGTAACTTACAGGTTATTTCTTCTTTATTGTGTTGCAGGTGGTACCACTATGACCTGTCCCGCCATGCTGCAGAGGCCCTTCTCTTGTCTAATGGGACTGATGGAAGTTATCTCCTGAGAAACAGTAATGAGGGACCAGGCTGCTTTGCACTGTCTGTCAGGTCAGTCTGTCTATAACACACTTACTCTCAGTGAAAATAATAGCCCTGGTTTTGGTCAATAGTGGCACCATAAACATCTCTTGTCACAGTAAATTACTGGTGTTGAAACTCAGTTGTGCGCTTACTTTAAAATAGTTCAGCAGATGCTCAAATGAGTTATCTAATGTAGGGCTTATCATGCCCAAACTGTTTCCCTTGGAGAGCCAATATTAAAACTTAATGGTGGGCTGCCTGCCAAAAGTAAGTAACTTCTGTATAGAGATAGATAAGATATACTTTTTTGTCCACAAGGGGAATTTCTGCTAGGGCAATAGAGCTGCATACAGCTACATTATGTAACTGAGACAGTACAGTGGTAACCAAAACACAATGACACTATAAAACAGCATTGCATTGTTAAGACGCAAAAATGCCTGTCGGCTCATATCCTGCATTCAGTTTGCACATTTGAGTGCATTTGATGTGCACGTTAGAAATGAAGAATACTACTCATTTTCAATATCAGTACATTAAAAATAGTAGACTATGAACAACAACACTACTTTAAAAGTGTAACTTTACATTGTGTTTGTTTGTCATATGACACAGGGCGAAGGATTCTGTCAAGCATTTTCATGTGACACGCAAAGACAGCGGCTATGTGTTTGGGTTTAACGAGTTCGCCACCCTTCACGACTTTGTCAACCACTTCGCTAACCAGCCTCTGCTGGGCAGTGACACAGGTATGCAGAACTTCAGATCTTATCTAACAAGCATGCTGCATTTTTTGGCGTACGTACATTTCCTCATTTGTACGTACACAAAGATTTAGTATGGGTTTTAGAAATGAGACCCCTCCCAGTGAGCACAAACCGGAATTTCAGAGTTGACTTCCAGCTGAAACCTGGGTGATTTCCAGTCTGAATGTCTAAGACCTATTTTTTGCCATAATTTCCCCTGTCTAAAATGTGGTACATCAATGTGACACAAAACACAAATTTGTCTAACAACATCTATGATGTGCAAATAAGAGCATATCGTCATCTTGGAACCTGACTAAAAAAAAACACATCTAAATTTATTAATTCAAGACAATATTGCAAATTCCAGTGAAATATGGTCTAAATGTGAACATTTAATTAACGTCTTCAAATAGTCGGTGAAAAAACTTTTACTTTTGAACCAGTTGTGAACGTCTTTTCAATGGTGACTATGGATGTTTTTTAAATGTCTTTTCAATGAAAAATGCCCATCGGAAGTCATGAACAGACTCCCTCAACAGTCCAGTTGCTGAGTACTCAAGCCCAGAGTGCTGCACTTGGATCTGATTGCACAGAAAGGCCAAGCAGCTTTACTCACATTCACTGTTAACATGGTTTTCTTACATCTGCAGTGGATTCTGAAAGTGGCCATCTTTCAGAGGCAGGGCAGACTTTGTAATTGAAATCAGTTTAATGACTTTAATTTTCTGATTTATTTCAAAATATTAGGTGATATTAATAAGATTTCAGAGCACCATGAAGAAAATGTTATCTGTCTTTTGTGGATGACATCACCATCTGACAACTGTTATTTACTGTATTTGTTTATCAGATAAGTCAGCACACAAATGAGGAAGACATTCCGATGTTCTCATCAATATACTGTATATATACTGTAAAGCTACACAAATAAAAATGTTAATTACTTTTTTTCATTTTATAGAGAGGATGTTATTATATAAGTAAGACAAGGGTTAGGGTTAGACAAGTCTTGGAAAAAACCATCTGAGTTAACCAAGAACAACTGACAGTGTAGCGTGGTGGCCAGCTGTTGACTGTGCTATTACAGGATTACTACACCATATTTTCCTGTGTTGCGTACTTCACACATGACATAATAAAGATGAAACTTTACAACACTTCCGTGCATTGGTAGAAAATCTCCACTCCATATTCTCCATTTGACAAGAAAATAGTCCCACATATGTTTGTTGCATTGTTGATGTTGTATGTTCTAAGTCAGGGCTATAACCTCCTCACTGCCTCTGAACCAGGAACCCTCATTGTGCTGAAGTGTCCATATCCTTGGCGTGTGGAGGAGCCGTCCATCTACGAATCTGTGCGGGTTCACACAGCCATACAGACGGGCCGCACGGAAAACGATCTGGTGCCGAGTGCTCCATCGGTACTGTACACCTACTGTACTGCACACACCTGTGAGCAGCTGATACCAGAATGTAACCAAATACCTCTGTGATGTACAGGAGGGTTCAAATTCAACTTATCTGCAGGCCATTCTTAATAGATAATCCTGTATTATTACAACATGGGTATTATATTGATAGTTTTTGGACATTATTTCTTTTTTTCTTTGAAAAACAAAAGTAACAAATGGTTCACTAATTACCACCAATAGCTGAAGTGATTAACATTGATCATTTCAGTGCAATGTTCTGATGGGAACACTTGGGTCCTGGCATTCATGTGGATGACTCTTGACACCTGCCCAAACACTGATGCAGACGATGTACACTCCAGCATAGCAACTGCACTACCAGATGGCAGTGGCCTCCCAAGCAGGACAATACACCCTACCAAATGGCAAATACGACCCAGGAGGTGACGAGAGTGAACCTGGCCTCCAAATTACCCGATCCATATCCGATCAAGCTTTCATGGTATGCCGGAACAAGTACGATCTATGAAGGTCCCACCTCGCTTTAACGCCCTGGTGCCAGACATCACAGGACACCCCCTGAAATCCGGTGTCCATGCCTTGATGGGTCAGAGCCATGTCCATTTCACGGTTGGGCCTCTTTGGATTGGACCTTTCCGGCATGTCCCACGGATGCTTGATTGGATTGGTCAACACCTTAAGCGATGTATCACATTATTCGGGCCATTTCTGAGCAATTTTTGCATTGTGCATTGTTCTGCTGGTGGCCACTGCCATCAGGTAGTGCTGTTGCCATCAGGGAGTGTACTTTGTCTTGGTGCGTGTCAAGCAACATCAACATGACTGCCAGGACTCAAGGTTTCCCAGCAGAACGTTTTTTTTTTTAATGTTGAGGCTGATCCCTTTATATAGAGGGGTTACAGGTTGGAAAAGTACTTGTTCTGGACTGTTACATCCACTGTGTGATAGACAAGATGCTGCTGGAGTTACGAGTGATGTTAGGGTTGTGTTACAATGAATTCTACTTCAATTGCATTTTCATTTTTAATACAGTATTATAATCTTAGCAATCACTAACTCTACCTTGAAATACATAACATTGTATCATGTATGCAGCCATCAAGTACAGATTTAAGATCATTTTATAGAGTTCTATTTTTAAAACAAGTCATTTAAAAACATTGAATTGCTTTTATATCAATAATGAACATAGAGAGAAAGTGGTATGACATGCAAGAAGTGGAACTGTGGATGTGCATATGCAGTTTATCTATTTGGCTACTGGACATCACAAGCTGAAGCTGAGCTTTCAATCAAATCTATCAATCTTCATCAGAGAAAGGAGTTGCTGGCTCAGTTGTCATCACATGACTTAAATTTGGAACCTTGGTCATCAAACTAGTAGAGTTGTGACTTGACACATCTTGTTTCTTGTACAAAGACAGAATCTCCAAGCAAACTAAAGGAACAGCCATGGGATCACCCATCTCCCCAATTACAGCTAACGTTTACATATATTATCACCTGTTATCATTTTATAGGAGTTCAATAGTTTGGTCATGTGTTGACTGAACTGAACAACTTCATTCACTGATGATAAACCATGAGATGCGGCTGAAAGCTCTTGGTCATTAGACCTTGAGTTAGGATAATTTGTCCACCACAATTTATTTTTAAGGCATGTCTTTTCAGCTGGGCACAAAGGAAGGCTATCTGGTGAAACAAGGAGCAATTGTAAAGGTAAGAGCAGAGGAACTGTAGAGGAGTGACACCTCACCATGTCTAAACACAGAGCCGTTTTATCAGGAATCTGTTTTCAGTTGTCCTCTTGTGATTGTAGTTCAAACTAACACTGAGGTGATATTTACTGTAGGTGGTAACACATCCAAACATTTTTTGCAGAGCTGGAAACAGAGGTGGTTCACACTGAACAGATATGAACTCAAGTACTTCAAAGACAAAATGGTGAGTCTCTCCTGGGCTTGTGTGCCACTTTCACTTCACTTTTTTGATTAGAGTGTGAGATTAAAACATTTTTGATTAGATTTCACCTAGAGGGTTTGAGTTCGTAGTGTGTAAGCTGCAGAGTGTCTCTGTTGCAGTGTGAGGAGCCCATTCGAACCCTGGATCTGAGAGCCTGCTCTGCAGTCCAGTTTGACTACTCTCAGGACAGAGTCAACTGTTTCTGGTAAGTGATGGTCAGTCATCAGCACTGGGAGGCTGTACCAGATCTTGCATGTGAAAATATTATGACAAAACACAAGAATTTCGATTTGGTTTGGATCACTGCCAGCAGGGATGGCATGTCCTGATGAACCTGTTTTAGGAATGTGCAAAAGGCTGATGGAACATGAATAGAAGGAAGGAAGTATAAACAGTGAGGTTTAACCTCTAACTTGGCAAAACCTTTTTGTTTGCAGCTGGTGCCAGTTTGTAGAGAACAGCTTTCATTTCAGTTCAAAGTTAAGTTTAAGTTTCATTAACTTCCTCAGCTTGCGTGCGTCCATGACCAATGAATTATTGTGTGTATATAAAAACATTTAGTTACTGTCGATGATGTATACATTAATGTCTAGTTTACCAGCAAGTTTGTATTGAGTGATAGCCTTTATCAGTCTTGCATTTGTAGCTTGAGTTTCATTCTAGTTTATAATCTAAAGTATGAGAGTTTTTTCTCCCACTTGTAAGGGTTTGTGTTGGTAATAGAGTAAGTATAAATATTAGTTTTCCAATAATTTCAATAATCAAGTAATTCTTAAAAATTTTTTTAGCATAAGCATAAAAATAAAGAATGACAACATAATGTGAGAAACTACACAGAAAATGTAAGTGTATATGTGACAGCTACGTATCAGATGACATCAACACTATGAAGAAACAGCAAAGCAAGTCCATTCAGATCAGGCCACAGTTGTACTTCCCCCTGGCAGCAAATCTGACATTTGTTTTGTGTGAAAAAGAGGAAGTTTGAACAGCTAAATAAGAGAAGGAAAGAGGGGGAGGGAAAGAGAAGTGCACCCAAGCTGAAAGCAGCAGTGACTTGTTAGAGGTTAGAATCAGCCTTTACCTCAGACTCCCCAGTGCTGAACAGGAACTGCTGATTTGGATACAAATGTTCAGTTTTTTTCTCAGATTGTGGTCATTTTTCTTTCAGTTATGTTTTAATAGAAGCAGATTTTATGATCTGATTGATTGTATTTTCTACAGCAATGGCTGCTGAGGTTCATGAGTAATATTACATGCCTGAAATACAACTGAAAGGGGAAAAAAGGCAAAAGAGAAAGCTTTTGTGTTGTTGTTTCATTAAACTTACTAGGGAAATACTCATATTGAGACATCTAAAAAACACAAATGCAGTGTTAGGCAACTCTTTATTTTATGTTCCATCCTTTCAAATTATTTCATGCAAAGAACTCTTTAATTTGGTTCTAACTATAGGGAAAATAGAGACTGCTCAGTTCTTACATCCAAAATGAATAACAATTGTGTATTTTATTAGCTGAACAGAAGGAATGATTACATCATGCAAAAGCTGTTTCAATCTTCATATGGACTGAGGTTTTAAATTACACTTAAAAAATAGTAAACCTATCCTTTAAACTTGAGAAACATAGCTTAACTAAACCATAACCACTTCACTATGAAATAGGTTTGGACACTCTAAAATAAGAGATTCAATTATATGACCGCCATCTGACTCAATGACTCACTCTTCTATGGGGTCACATCTGGCAACAATATCATGGAGCCAAAAGTTGTTGTGGTGTGATGCTGTGGACAACAAGGACAGTTGATACTCTTATCTTGAGAGTGTGGTCACTTCTTAGAATTCAAACGACAAATGACAAAAGCACATAATGTAGATAATGTACTGTAATGCACAACTCTCCATATCTCTGTGTGTCCACAGCCTGGTGTTTCCTGAGAGAACATTTTATCTTTGTACAAAGACGGGTGTGGAGGCAGACGAATGGATCAAGATCCTGAGGTGGAAACTGGTGAGTGTGTTCAGACTGCACTGCTGCCAGAGCTGGGATATTTTTACCAGAAATTCAAACTCGAGGTCCTTCGCTCTTCGCTCCATGTCATAGGGACTACACCCACAAGCAATATTGATAATCTATAGACATATAGCACAGTCCAGACTTTTCATTACTAAAAAGCATTCTGGGAAAGTTAAGGCTGAGACAATGACGAGACAGGTTTAGGGAAATTTGATAGGAAACAGTGCAACAAAGGATTTTTTCTTGTGTAATATGAAGCCACTTCCTTGTTACTGTAAAGTTCTCCTCTGCTGGTTAAACAACACTTCTGTACATTATGTAGCTCAAGACCCTAACTTGAATCCTATTGACCTGAACATGAACAAAAGGTTTGTGTGATGTAAAAGAATGGCAATAAAATGCCCTCAATTTTTAGAGAGCTGCATTATAACTAAACTAAACCGGGTTTATGAAGAGTTAACCCAAATGTTCATGCTAATATAAACTAGTATAAACTAATATCATGGGTTTAAGGAGAGTTCAGTGGGACATTTATTAAACTGAAAGTCATAAAAGAAGTTGACTTAAACTGAAGGGATCTGAAGGTGACAGCAGACATAATAATAATAATAATAATAATAATAATAATAATAATAATAATAATAATAATGATAATAATAATAATTATTATTATTTCAAGACACCATACATTACAGCACTATGATTTACTTTACTTACTACAGAGCTTCTTGCTCACTGTTTTCTTTTTCCAGCTCAGTGCTTCATCAGTCCACACTGCTGCACATTACCTGTTGCAATATTTCTACAGAGACAACCTTTAGTTTAAACCTAAGTTGGGGACACCAACGCCACCATCTTTTTGTTTTTGTATAATAACACGCTCTTGGTAATTTCTCTGGTAGTTCCCCAAATAAAATTCACTGTTATTTCTTTTATAATTACCTGTTTTACTAATAAGTTTTAGTTCTTCTTTTATTTCCTTTGCCTCCCAGTTTCTTTCATAGGACTTGTTATTGTGTATTTGTACACCTAATACTGTGTCATTTTTATCTTGAAAATTAATTACTGGCCGTGTGTCCCTCTTTCCAAGCCAGACTGTTTTGTCATGATTTAATTTAGCACCAGATACTTCTTTGTATAACGTAAGATGATCATTTATTATATCAAGTTCTTTTTGGTTCTTAACAGTATAAGTTTGTGAAGAAGAATTTGAAAATGTAAATGATAGTTGTCAGGGCATGAAACCAATGATCTGTTGATCTTTATGGTCAGTGCTGCAGCTGACAGGGACTCTTGTGTCTCTTGTTTCCAGTCACAGATCAGAAAAGGTCAATGACTGCTGTCATGGAGACACTGGAGATGGAAAGAAGCCCAACCCTTATAGAGGACATCACATCCACTGGATGAACAATGAGGATCAGCACCGTTCAAAATGAGGAGTGAACTTGAGCATGATTAATACGAGGACGTTTCCCTGACTGTACTGACTGAAGGATAACAGCTTGGATGTGACTCCACTTTGCTTTGTGTTATATTTATTGAGTTGCTTAATTTCTCAAAATCTCCTGTTAGCAGACTTACTGTACTGTTCTTTCTAACAGGATGTTTGTTACTAGCATGTTGAACATGAATTTGCTTTTACAACTATTCAAGGGCATTGCTAGCAGTATTCTATAACACCCAAACCAACAATGTGTCAGTCGGCCTCTTGATACTTTCTGATCTCCCTACCCAGTCTATGGCTCCCAGCCCCAAACCCTTTGGTAACTGCTGGTGAGGAACAGGTGCCACAACATTAAAACCACCTGCTTTATATTGTGTGGGCTCCCCTTGTGCAACCAAAACAGTTCTGACCTATCAAGGCATCACTAGACCTCTGAGGTGTCCTCTGGTATCTGGCAACAGGATGTTTGTAGTGGATCCTGTATGTCTGGGGGTGGAGCCTCCATGGATCGGACTTGTTCCGACATGTCCCATGGATGATTGATCCATTGTCCTGCCATTACCAGGAGGGGGTGTACTTGGCCCTCACGGTGTTTGAATGGGTGGCGTCCACATGAATGCCAGGACCCAATATTTGCCAGCAGAACATTGCCTTGTAATGAGAAGGTCAATGTTACTCACATCACCTGTCAGTGGTTTTAACGTTGTGGCTGATCTGTAGTCAGTCACTGTACTGAAGTTATGCAGTTACCTCTGTCCATGCACATACTGTATGTCACATGTCCAAAAGACACCTCAGCTATGTGTGGTGAGTGTTGCATGAGAATTTACTGAGGACATTAATGATTGTATTGATTTTAAATAAAAACAACAGAATGAAGGATAATGACTGCATATTAATTTTTGGGTGCACTGTGCCTTTAACAATATCAAATCAAAGGGAAACCACTTTAGGTGCAAAAACTTAACATTTATTCAGACTTCATGACATTTGATTTGACATATAAACTCTGTCTTAGCTGTGAAAATGCTGATGAGGAGCACCTAAAGTCTATAGAAAATGGCAGAAAGCAAAGTCAACAGAAAGAAACGTGTACAGGAAAGTTGAATGATGATGTAAACAGGTCATGAGGTGTTAACACTTCCAAGAAATGATCTGGAAGTGTGAAAACCTCCAGACAGGTTTTCCCACAGGACATGAATGCACCCTTTAGAGACAAAGATTCAATGAGCAGGATGTGATCCAGACGAGTGATTTTGCTGTGGATCCTGCTAAGCGTTCTGTCTGTTAGAGCTTATGTCACCTCCACCACCTGCCTCAGCTCCTCTATTAGAGGAGCCAACTCCTTCTCCAGACTCATGATGAGACCTGAGAACAAACAAAGCAGACCATCCTTTCTTTAACAGTGGACTAGATGCTCAACAAACAAGAGAAGCACATGTGAAAAATGACGCATGTTCAACACAGAGTAATGTGCCACGTCTGGTGACACCACCAGCAGCACAAAATAACAGCTCTACACAGATCGCTGACTCCAGCAGGCAGATGTAACTTAGTGAGCATTCTTATCCCTCAGAAAATGAAACCATCTGACTCCACAACCTTTCTTCTACAGTACTAAACTATTAAGTCCTACTGGTCAGCAGCTAAAACATCATTATTGTGTTTATTTTGTTTTACAATTTAATACAAATCTGTTCTCTGATATCTGGAGAGTTTCTGAGCAGGTCACACAGACTGACAGTGACTGTAATTCAATACTAATATGAGAAAAATATCATAAACTCACTGTTGAGTAGCCAAAAAAGGTGCAACACCAGCAGTAGACTGAGGCCGAGCACTCCTCCTTTTCAAGTTATTAAAGGCCACAACGTCTTACTTTAAATTCTCACCGTTGGTGTGAGTTCCCCCCTCACCCACAAATATCTGAACAACTGTGTCGCTCAGTTAGCACGGGTTGTAAGCGTCACCAGTTCTTTTGCACAGTGTCAGAAAAAGTTTTACAAGTCCGGGTATCTTACCAACTTGGAACTGGATCCAAAATAGAACCAGCTATCTGAACACATACCTATTTATTCATTATAGTATCTGTGCTTCATGATTTTTAGTATGTGTGGCTTTTAGAAAAAACATAGAAACTACTGTTCTCACAGCAGACGGAGGTGAACGACATACGGTGATTATCGACAGAGATGGTTAGTTACCTGTGTTGGCGTTGCTGCTGGCAATGAAACTGATGACCAGTGGTAACCGATTGAACTGCACGATCTGTTCAGCACAGAGACACAACAGACATGTTGGTCAAAAACAGGAAAAGGGGATCACATCCACAGCTCATGTGTTGGGTGGTATGGGGGGCTCTATATGAAACAGATAGTGCTATATCTAAAAGCTGAGTAGAGCTTCTGCATAAACAGGCTATGTAGTATTTCCAGTTGTGAATAAATGTTCAATCATCATAATACATAATTTGGGTGGTTGGAGCTGACTTGAAAGAGCAAAGACTTGCATCATTTATCAGACAAATTTATCACACGTGATTATGGAAGCTGTCGTCTGACCTGGTAGGTATTGTAGTAGCAGATGATGCTCTTGTTCTTGGAGAGGCCCAGCTTGCTGCCCTGATCTGTGGCCAGAGCGAAAGTGGACAAGAAGCCGGGTCTCAGCGCGTGGACTGGGGCGTTATCATTGGCAACTAAAGGGACACAGAAACAATGACGGCAATAACTCTCCAGACAGTGACCCAACATCACCACAATGCCATGGATCAGTGTGGTTCCCCTTTGGTGTGGGGTTGTAGATATACAGTATGTTGCCCAATATACCAATGAGGATAGATTGATTCAGAGATAGTGCCTTACCTTTGATAACCGGGACACCGTCCCTGTCTGTCACTACAATAGCATGAAGACCTTCAACACTGAAGCAGGAGAACAAACAGTAGTTATTTTTACAAATGACTCAACACCACACATTATGAACACAACGCAGCCATGTCACATCATTTATACACACCTCTGCAGCTGTTTGTACAGGTATCTCTTCAAATCCTGCAAACAAGACAAGTTTCTTATAGAGTTTTTCCCTCAAGCTGTGTGTTGCTAAAAAACTGTATACACCACATATATGAGACTTTTTATTTATTTTTTTTAAAAATACACATGTGTTTCTTTCTCCGTGCTAAAAAAGGGCAGGGCTGACCAGAAGAAGAGACACAGACAGACAGACAGACAGACAGACAGGCCACACTCACATCAGCCATGGTGGCCAGTCTTCTACGTTGTTCTCCAGACCGCTGAGCTACTGTGGAGAGAAAACAGGCTCCATTAAGCGAAAAAAGAGAAACTTCACCGGCTGTTAACCAACAAATGTGGGCCCTTTACAGTGAATTAAAGCGTGCTAACATAGAAGCTAGTGAGCTAGATAACTGACGGTATTTAGCCAGCTGTTACTTCCTGTAGTCTGTGAAATGCCAACTTTACCTCAGCATGCTTAATTAATCTGAAACGATAAAGTGCGAGATAAACGAGAACACAAATACAACAACAGGTCAATGGCTCACATACCTTCTCTGAATCAGTTAACATCGAGCAGCAACATAACAGCCAGGAGCTAACAGCAGGAATCACATGACACACTTGTTTTGTTTCCGGCTCGTGAGGAAGTGTTGAGGACAGTCAGTGCTGCGCAGCATTCCTGCACCGCGTGACGCATTGCGCACTGCGCACTGACGCGCTGCGCACTGACGCAGCACACAACAGCTGCTTAAATTATTAATAATTGAATCTATGTCGACACTGTACTAAATGCAGTGTAGCCGAGTTGTGTGTTGTCCAATCAGAAGAGTGCTGTGATTGAGACGTTAACTGATGAAACAGGGACCTTATGAAGGTAACACTATGATAATATTGTGCATTTGTTATAATTCTATTCGCATTCTCTTCATGTTTAATGTAAATACAGCGATTAACCTATACAGTGATAGGAGACTTTTTTTTAAAAGTGAGGATTTTTTTCCCCCTAATTATGAATCTTGGCGTTCACTCTCACTCTCACTCTCAACACCAATACTTTTCACTTCTATATGACAGCCGGCCAGCTCTGTACAACAGCAATACAACAGGTACTTTACTTTTGGCTTTGTACAACAATACAGTACCACTGTGCATTATAACCCTCTGGAGTCAATCATTTTGATACATCAAAAAAACTTCTGTTGTATCTTTTCAATTATTCCACAAGCAAAATCATGCATACAAACTAGAAACTAGAATTCAAATACAACACCTAGCCATTTAATACAAGTCTAGTAAGGAGGCTATGATTACAGCTGCTCATCTACGTATTCCACAAAAAAATGTAAATACAGGTTGAAGAAGTTGTCTGGGAACCTATTATACATATTGTTTACTGTATACTTCAATATTATTTTGACAATGCTTGTTGTTTGGAGTAAATCAAAAAGACAAATCAAGCATGGACAGGGATATGAGAACTGCTCAGTACCTCTCGATTCTGTCTCAACTAAAACTGCAACGTCTCTGAGACCAAGTCTAAATATAGCCAACTATTAATAGTATATTCTAACAGACTGGGCTTCACATGTTCTCTGTCCCTGACAACACCACACAACTCTGTGAAGCGTCTGGGAGGAAGCCGTCTACACTGTTTGGCTGAGTACTTCACACTCAAACAGGTGAGTTTATTGAGGAGGAACAAAGAGGTAGCTATGTGGCCTGTAAGACTATATGCTCGTAATTGCTGTTTTACTTTTAGATTGTTTGTCATGAGCCAGAGGTCGTCAGACGGACTCATTTTGAATAATAATTCAAAGAACATATTTTGACCATTATATTGATAATCACAGGTTCCCAAACTCAGGGGAACACATGAGCAGAGGGGGAAATGAGGATTGAAACTTAAATAACAATAGTTTGCTAATTTGTAATAATCCTGGGACAGAGCCATCATTCATCTCATTAGTTCCACCCGTGCTTTTCCTGCTATGAACAGTCAAAATGTCTTTCGTGAAATAAGTCCAAGAATCAGATTTATTCATGTTTAGAATAGGAAAATAACAAGGCTAAGTAGAAACCTAGTATACGTCTGGACTGTGTATGGTCAATGTGCTCCTGAGGACATAGACCCTCTAACGGCAAGTGGGCAAGTGAATCATATTTTATTTGTTATAGAAGTTTTCTACATCATCAGTGTAAAAAATAGTTGCATGCAATCACATAATATATGTGCAGTGCACAGATAATTCTGCCTGGGTTAGATGGCATGTCCTAGAGGGCCTTTGGTGTCATAATCTTGTGACCAATTTGTGGTTTTACATGAATATTGTTGCCATTTTTTACTGGATTGAGGCAATATTCAATCACATCATTTTGTAAATTTTATTTTATAGTAAAATCATGTTGAAAGTGTGCGTATCAAATTAGATATAGCAGGTATTAAGATCATTTTACTGTGAATCCATCAATCTTCATTTTCTTGCCTTTTAATGCATCATACGTTCCACAAAGCAACAAAAACTCTATTGATTATTTAATCCATGCAGTGGTGTCTTGTATTAGCATAAAAAAAAGCATAAATGCATCCTCAGGATGTATTCGTATTTCTCCACGTCTCACTGTTACAGCCTCTTTAGGACATAATTCAGAACTGATCATGCCTATTCATTTTAGAAGCACAATGGCTAATGGGAGAACTCCAACACTGGACCGGCCAGTGGCATAATTTCATCACCTCATCAAATCACTCACTCAGTAATTCAGCGACAGACGTCAGTGTTTCAGGGGCTGCTGTGATCCAGCTAAAAACTGGTGATTCAAAGAATGAAGAAGCCTGTCTTCACTTTCTTCACTGTCATTATACCATGGCCACAGAGAACTCTGGATCCTGATGGTTGAGCAGGTGTCTGAAGTTCTAGTAACCCGAGGCACTGATGAAGGCCTCTCTGTTCTTATGGTACCTCATTTCTCAGTTGTATTATGTTATTTTGTCTCGACTTTGTTCTTCTGTTCAGCATGGGGGACTTCCAGCAGGTTGAGCAGGACTTCTACCAGACAGGATATTACATAGATGACCAGGGTCAACCTGTGGCCTACTACGAAACCTACAATTCCACAAGCCCTGCTTATTACGATGAGTAAGTACTCAGACTTTTAAGGATGGCACTGGATTTTAGTCCAGGTGATATGTGAAAAATTTGTTGTAACATGTTGACCCAGTACTTAGTAGTTATTACTACATTATTACATGACTACACAGTAATCATGGGTCAGACCACACACATCTTCAAACTTGGCTTTCAGTTTGATCTCAACTACACACCTGTAAAGTTTCATGACTGCATCTTGCGTGGTCATGGTGCTATCACATTGACAATACACCTGTTCACAGACAGACAATGCCATACCTGGCTCAAAACTCAAAACAGCTTCTGTGGCTGGTCACCACTACAGCAAGGTGGAACACATTTTGTCATGATGACACACACACACACACACACACACACACACACATGATTGACAGGTCTGATAACATTGTGATCAAACGACATACATACAAACATCATTATCATATAACTACTTTTATACTTATTCAGTGAGGTTTTATATGAATATTTGTTCTTGCAACTGTGTTATTTTCAGTGGAACACAGGCTTTTACACCAGGTGATGTGGATCATTCCATGGAGCAGCAGTACACTGGACAGTTCTACCATCCTGCTGGGACTGTGGGAAGCACAGGACCAGATTCTCTTGAAGAGGAACCCCCCCTTCTTGAGGGTATAAAGATCATTTGTTTCCACATGGCAAGATTTCTTTTTACAAAATATGTTTTCATTTGTTAATCATAACGACCCATGTTGTATTAATTTAAATCCAGCCAGCAATCATCCATTCATATAGAGGTCAAATGTGTTGACCCCAGGAAACAGCTGAGGGACCAACTGATGACTGCACATAACATTCCTGTATTCACACAAAATGAAAGCCACATGTAGCTGGAACTTTGCTCAACAACAAACAGCAAGCATAAGTCGTTGACCCGGAGGAGCATTTTGTGCACTGCACGCAAACAACATACAAAGATTGGATTTTCAAATAGTTATTTTCTTTTCTCCCTCCTTTTGTACATTGTCTAGAGCTGGGCATCAATTTGGACCACATCTGGCAGAAGGCACTGACGGTGTTGAACCCTTTTAAACCTGCAGATGGCAGCATCATGAATGAGACTGATCTGACAGGTCCTATCGTCTTCTGCATTGCACTAGGGGTCACTTTAATGATGGTGGGTTACTAGCATGATGCTGCTGCCAATCTCAACCAAGTATATGACCAATACGAGAGACACTGTGCTGTGCTGTATAATATGTACAATTAACAAGTGTGTTTATTTCTTTATTCTCATATATTTAGGCAGGTAAAGCTCACTTTGGTTATGTGTATGGGACCAGTGCTACAGCCTGTATTGGGATGTACTTCCTGCTGAGTCTGATGAGTTCCCTGTCAGTGTCTTACGGCTGTGTGGCCAGTGTCCTGGGCTACTGCCTCCTGCCAATGGTGGCCATCTCTGCATTCGCTGTATTCTACTCTCTGCAGTAAGTATATGCAGTATATGTTTCTATGACCATGATCCCAAAGCAAGTTGGGATGGTGTGTGAAATAAAAACAAAAACAGAAAGCAACCATTAGCATACAAACATGTAGCAGTCCCATTGCTATCTTTTTTATTTTGGCTGAATTTCAAAATCTCTCTGGAGACTGGTTTTAGTTTGACAAAAAAGGCCAAATAACACTTTCAGAGTTACTTTAGACCTGTCTTTTTGTTTTCACAGAGGCATCCTGGGTACAGTTCTGGTCTTATTAGGGGTTGGTTGGTGTAGTTTCTCTGCCTCCAAGATCTTTACCTCCACCCTGGCTTTGGAGGGTCAGCAGCTGTTGGTAGCTTACCCATGTGCCTTGCTCTATGGAGTTTTTGCGTTGTTCACTGTATTTTAACTATTACTGGATTAAACCTATAGGGAAATCATTATTATTTCAAGTTACTGTACAGTCATTGTTGTTATTGTTATTATAATAATTATTATTATTATTATTATTATTATCATGTTACTTAGTTTACAAAGTAAGCTAAAGGGAGGTTTTGTTTTCACCCCAGTGTATTTGATTGTTAAGGTGAACGTTCACTGGGATATAAAGGGAATTTGTTGGATCTATAATAATACAGTACCTTGATGCTCTGTATGTGATTTATTTTGATCCTCAAGGATTTTAATGAATAAAGATTTCCTGGTGTTAGTTAGGATTCTGTAGTCATCTTTCCTTTAGTCCTTAAATCTTAGGTTCTCTCACAGTTTGGATCTAGCTTAGGCTTTGAATCATAACAGACTGTCGTCATCCAAAAAGGGCCAAAGGTAAATGTCCAACAAAATGATTCCACCTTCAGCATGAGTCTATTTTATGCCCTTAAACAAGGGTAATACTAAAGGGAGAGGGATGAAGAGACTAACACATACACACACCCTCATTTCTCTTTATTGAGTAAGGAATAGGAGCGCCTCAATCCCTCCTACTGGAGCATCAAATCATTAGCAACAGGGCTACGCACTATATTCAGTCCCCCAAAATCCAAATAGTGACCAGTACTGTTTCATATCTGCAACCAAAAGATGTTATTACATGTCTTGAAAATAGAGTACCGTAATAACTGAGACAAGACTCCCAATAAAATATTCTTGTCAGAAAATAAATCAAAATATCTACAATATTTGATTCCAGATAACAAACAGAAGAAAGTAAAGCTGTGGGGAGTAATTATCCCCTGTCATCCAACTATAAAGGCAAGAGTTCAACAAGTTTCCTTCTAAATTTAACTAAACATGAATAAATGTGCTTTTCCTTCCACTATTTTTTTGTGATTTTTAAGAGTGAGTTTATTGGGATAAACAGCTGGTAGAACTAATTCTGCAGTTGCAATTAAACCATTGCAGAAAAAGAGGAGACACTGACATGACAAGCATCAAACCTCAAACACATAAAAATGACGTGGAAAATATGGTGGAAATACGACATTTGGGTTTTCTATTGTATTGCAACTCATAAAGACTAAAAAAGAATGATAAAGAATGGCACTTAGTAGAGCGCACACCTCTGGCAAGACACAACATTATCCTTTTGTATTCACTCATAGATACCAGCCACCTAAATAGGCGTGTGGGAGTGTCCTTACAGAGTCATTAAGGACACGTGTGAGCTCTGAGTTTCAGAGTCGTTAGGGCCACTTGTGGGTCTTTGACCCAACCGGCCTTCATGTGGGTTGCTAGGGCTAGGTGAGCCCAGGTGTGAATGGTTGTTAAGCTGTCTGGGGAGGGAACTCAGTACTGCATTGTAGGTGGGTGATAAGTAATGTCTTAGGTCACCTCCTCTGTTCAAAGACGGTCGTTCCAGTTTGACATAGATGGATTCTTTTACTCCTCTTTCAAACCATCTGTCTTCTCTGGCCAAGATGTTTACACTGTTGTCCTCAAAGGAATGATTTTTCTCCTTCAGATGTAAGTGGACAGTGGAGTCTTGACCTGAGGAGTTGGCCCTCCTGTGTTGTGCCATTCATTTATGGAGAAGTTGTTTTGTCTCCCCAATGTACACATCTGTGCATTCCTGGCTGCATTGAACAGCATAAACTACATTACTCTGTTTATGCCTGGGTGTTTGTCCTTATGATGGACAAGTTTCTGCCTCAGTGTGTTGGTAGGTTTAAAGTGAACCGGGATGTGATGTTTATTAAAGACCCTCCTGAGTTTCTCAGATGTTTCTGCGACATAAGGAATGACAATGTTGTTACGTTTTCTCGTCTCCTCCTCTCTGTCTGCTCTGGATCTTTTAGTGGTTTTGACAAAGGTCCAGTTTGGGTAGCCACAGGTTTTAAGTGCTCCCCTGATGTTCTTCTGTTCCTTCTCCTTCCCCTCTGACTTAGTGGGCACGGTCTCAGCCCGATGGATCAGGGTTCTGATGACCCCCAGCTTGTGCTCCAGTGGGTGATGAAAGTCGAACAGCAAGTATTGATCTGTGTGTGTAGGTTTTCTGTATACCTCAATGTTGAGGCTTCTGTCTTCTTCAGTGTGTACTGCACAGTCCAAGAAGGGCAGACTGTCTCCTCTGACATCTTCCCATGTGAACTTGATGTTATTGTCCACAGCATTTATATGTTCTGTGAAGGCTTCCGCTTCCCTTGTTCTGATTTTGACCCAGGTGGCATCCACATACCTGAACCAGTGACTAGGAGCAGTTCCTGTGAAGGTAATCAAGGCTCTGCTCTCAACTTCTTCCATGTAGAGGTTGGCCACTATTGGGGACACTGGTGAGCCCATGGCACAGCCGTGCTTCTGTCTGTAGAAACCTTCACTGTACTGGAAGTAGGTGGTCGTCAGACAGAGGTCAAGTAAGGCACAAATGTGATCTGGGGTGAAGTTCTTAACAGCTTCTTGAGTGGGAATGCATGTAAAAAGTGATGTGACATCGTAAGAAACCATTGTTTCGTCTGGGTCCACTGTTATCTCTCTCACCTTGCTGGTGAAATCCTGTGAGTTTTTGATGTGGTGGTGAGTGTTACAGACCAAAGGAACTAGGATACTGGCTAAGTGCTTGGATATGTTATAGGTAACTGAGTTGATGCTGCTGATGATGGGTCTGAGTGGTGCTCCTTCCTTGTGTATCTTGGGGAGTCCATAGATACATGGGATGGCTTCCCCGGGGTACAGTCGGTAATATAATGGCCTGTCAATGGCTTTGTCCTTTTCTAGTTTTTGTAGATATTCTATAACCTTCTTTTTGTAGCTACTGGTAGGATCTTGCCTCAGAGTCTCATAGGTGTTAGTATCACTAAGAAGATCAGTGACTTTGGTGTAGTAGTCTGCTGTGTTTAGCACTACAGTGCATCTACCTTTGTCTGCTGGCAAGATGGTTATGTTCTGGTCTCCTTTGAGTAATGCCAGGGCCTTCCTTTCCTCAGTAGTGAGGTTGGAGGGGGATGCTTGTGCATTAGCAAGCACAGCTGATACCTTCAACCATAGCTGTTCTACCTCTGTGTCTGCCAGAGGTTAGTTAGTTAGTAAGTTAGTTAGAACTGAGGAAGCCTCTTCGATGAGAGGTGAAACGTCTTCAAGAAAGTGAAACACGTCCAGCTGCCAATTGTCCAGCACCTAGAATTACCATGACCTGGATGACTGAGAACCTTCATCAAAATGCTGAAAAAAGTGAGAAAATATTCCTGGATCTGATCCTTTAGCCGGATCCACATCGAAAGTTGTATTTGATCATGTACAGTCGAGTTACAGCAACTTCCTGTTGAATGGTGAATCACTGATATTCACCACCCCAGCAACGTTTCAGTGCTTGGGCCCTAATAATTAACCGTCACAAACTCAATAGGGTTCAATAGGGTTGATAATGCATCACTTGAATAATTAAACAAAACATTTAAGCATGGTCTGTATGTTGCACATGAGGCTCATGAGAAACAGGCTGGATTATGATCATTCAAATTTAGATCAAATATTAATTGATAAGCAATCCACGGGACACCAGACAGGTAGGTGGTGGGGATGTGATAGTGATCTATTATGTTATTAGTTTCATCTGCAAGTTCCTTTTCATAAAAAATAAATAACAAGGGTCCCATTTTTGATTCATTACCCACCACAACGAAGTAGCCATTCTCAGTTATTGCAGGAGAGGGAGCCACAACATCACAGTTTTGCAACGTCAACACCATTTTCACCACTGAATGAGGATACATTTCTCTTCAGTCCCACATGTTTAGCAGTGTTTTGAACTAAGAAAAAGAATGTGAATCTGACAGAAAGTTGTTATGTGGTTACATTTTTTTTCTTTGAAGCCATTTCACACACACTGCTTAGTCATTTAGTTTGCAGAAACATTGCAGTATTGTTCCTGCTGTGTTGTCCTTTTCTAAGCTTAGTACGAAAAAGGACAACAAACTGTAGATGTGAATGTGAAACGAGGAGGATGTTAACAGTTGGAGTCCACAGAGACGTGGAGCATTCAGAGGAAGAAAAGGAACTAATTTTTCACACAGCCTCAAATGATGTATGGGCGTCTGAGCAGACTCTGACAACTGCCGAGTCAGTGATGTTCTGCAGACAACTTGCTTTAAGAGCAGGGAGAGTGGGCAGGAGAGGGGGAGGGGGGGACATGGATGTCGACGAAATTCGCTGTGATATTAACAACTGGTAACTTCTAACGGTCCTACTCCAATCAGTAAGGTGGATCCAGTCCCTCAGGTGCTGCACACGCTGACAGGGTGCACCTCTGAGGGACTGAATACCAAGGCCATGATCTCTCTCTGCTCTGTGTTTCTGCTTAGTTGTGGGACCAAGACTGAGCTCCGTCACAGTGAGTCACACAGAAACACCACAGCACTGCTTTAAGAATGTGGCTATACTGAAGGATGGTAACATTTCATGCTGCACTAGAAAAAAATGTTATAAAATACTATATCCATAATAAATCTGTAATTAACCAATAAAAGTACAACAAATACTTTACCCTTAATCAGATGTTTGGTATAGTCAGAGATCATTTATTCAGACAGCTTGGAAACAAACTATGGTAAGTCAAACTTATCTGAAAAAAGCTGAACAGTAAACTTAATACCTAAACTGTCTGTTGTAAACATTCATCACAGTTTCCAGACCCACTTCCTGCTTGAACTTTGACCTACTGCACTTATTGTAGCTAGCTGTGTGCCCACAATGCTTTATGTACAATGGGGGATTATTGGCAACATATCAGTTGTGATGACCTCAGAATAAAGTGGTTTAGATAATGTGGATAAACTGTCTTATCATTACATCTCATTTTTCTTGACCTGTCAAACTTTATTGTCACAAGTCCTTAACTAAACAAAAGAAAAAGTTGTTTTTCTTTTCCTTTACAGAATGAAAAATGACCTATGAGTATTTTCATTCAACAGGACAATGTTTGTTCATACCTTTCAAATAAGTTACAATTTACACAGAAATTATTCTTATGACCATATCCTGATTTGTCACCTCTGCTGTGTTTACAGAAATATGATATGGACACAGACAGACAGTACACAGTGACATTACAGGATTGCTCCCCAGTAGGTTTCACTGTAAGACTGTACAGCACACAGTATCCCTGCACAAATGCATATTCACATACTCCTCTGATGGTGCCATTTCCCAAGTTGGAAGTCTTTCTTCTGACTTTAGTGTGGTAATGGTCATGATGTGGAAAAAACATACTACAAAGATAATGTGCTGTATTACAAAGTAACTTTGTCCCAGCTGCACCGATATATTCCTTAAAGATCACTCTACAAGGTTAATACCATATTACAAATTACATGTGAAAAAAAAACTGTATGCTATATGTGAAAGTGAATTAATATAAAGTATCTCACCATCAACTATTAACAGATTTTCAGACTTGAGGGAACGTTCACACAAACTTTTTGAGACTGTTTTTCCGTTTGGTTTTTAGTCCCTGACTCCAGGGTGGTGCCTGGTAATTATTCATTTATATTATTACATTGTATTATTATTTTTAATAATTACTATTATTAAATATAATTGCTAATAACCAAACCTGCCCTACCAGTGTACCCAACAATGTTTAGCAAGTAATGTTTAGCATTAGCATCTTCATAAGGATGAGGCTGATAGGAATGTAATTAGTTTTGGTCATGAATATTGACAACAATGATGGTGGGCAGCATGGTGGCGCAGTGGTTACCGCTGTTGCCTGCATGGGTTCTATCCAGGTACTATGGCTTCCTCCCACAGTCCAAAGACATGAAAGTGAGGTTAATTGGTGTGAACTGGTGACTTGTCCGGGGTGTACCCCGCTGCTCGCCCAATGTCAGCTGAGATCGGCTAAGGATAAGCAGTTACAGATGGTGGATGGATGGACAAGATGATAGCAGCTGAGAAGTGAAGGGATCACCAACGTTACTACAACTTATTCTGAGGAGGACATGAATGTCTGAACCAAATGGCATGGCAAAATATTGAAACATTAAAACTTCAACCCCAGTTGGTGAAGCGTGCACCCCATGTACACAGGTTTTGTCCTTCACTGCTGGTCCAGGGTTCGGGTCAGATCTGTGGCCCTTTGCTGCATGTCGTCCCTCCTCTTTCTCATCCCATTTCCTGTCACTCTCAAGCTTTCCTGTCAGATACAGTAAATCAGCAAAAGGCCAAAATGAAAATAGAAAAAATAAAAACAAACTTCAGCTTTGTGGTGGCAATAGAGGAAAAGTCAGAGGATCACCTAAATTCTTAAGATTCATCCTCTAGTAATTTCTTTATCATTGCTAAAAACAAAGGTGTCCATGATCTTCAAGAAACAATACAAAGAACATTTCAGTCTTCAAACTGTATACCAGTTAAGAAATGGATGTGGATCATCATCATCATTACTAGTCTTCTTTTTTTCTTCTTTTCTTTTTTGCTACCTCTTGAGCTCGGGATTTCAGTCACTAGGCAGCTTATAAAATTTCTGACAGGAAGAAATACAAATTCAAAAATTAAATTCAAATTCAAACACAAATTCACTGGTAGGTAGGCTTCTTAACGGCCTATAGGTGGATGCAAAGTAAAAAGTTACCACAACAGTGATGAAGAATTTTATGAAAATTCACATTTTCAATTATCACATTTTTGGGAGATTGGCAATACAAGACAGTGATTCGTAGTGTGATGGTCCTGGATATCTGCCACTTGTTTTTACACTCTGTTATTTCTCTTGCATCATCAGTAGAGGGTTGATGTGATTTTACAGCTTTATAAGTGGAATACAAAACAATTTCAGTCACAGTTAATAACTTCAGTACACGCTGAAGTACTTTACAAAGAACTTTCTGCCGGGAACTCTCAAAGAGAACTTCCGTTCAGACTCTAATTCTTCGGTGGGATTGGCAGAGCCTAACCTCAAGTGTTGCCCTCAACCTTAACCCTGTGTAACCTAAACCACAACATGACCCTGTAATTGTTTAATTCTGGTTTAGGCCTTGTAAGCATGCAACATTCTTCCTCGGTTACAAGACAGTTAGCTGAGGTGATGGCATAAACAATAGCCAAAGAGTGTTTATATCAATGAGAATACACCAGCTTACAGAGAGACTATATGTGAGAGAACATGTGTGTGTGTTTGACAGTAACAGAAGGGAAGGAGCAGGCCCAGTCTCTCTTCTCGTGACTGGTTAAAGAAAACAAATCCCTCTGGCCAAGCGGTAGGCTGAAGACAAGCACTCCTTGGGCCCCCGCCTCTCCTGCTACTTTACACTAAACTCTTCCAGATGATTTATGGGCTCTCTCCTCGCAGAGACTCGCTCCTGCTCACCTTTCATTCACCAGAGCACAGGCTGACGGGGATCCCCGCTCTGTGCCTTGCAATCCGTCATTAAACCAGCGTACCCCATATGACAAATAACCAGAGGTGGGTAGAGTAGCCAAGAACTGTACTCAAGTAAAAGCAGAGAGAGGGAGGGAGGGAGAGAGAGAACATTACAGGTGTGTAATTGAGATCAAAATGAAGGTCTAGTTAGAAGATGTGTTTGGTTCCACCTATGAGTACTGAGTACTAATGTTATAATGTAGTAATGACTTGTGTGTACTCATGTTACATGTAAAAGGGCGTCACAGCTTGTCTGATCCCATCTCTAGTTACATGAGTACTCATTTCTCATTGGTCGGACCGGACCCACCTTCAACTCTGGACCACACTTTGCCCCAGGATGACACACACAATACCGGCTAAGGTGTTGGTACTTTGTGTTCTTTGACTTTGGCGATTTGATGTTTTTCCCACTTGTTGTCTGTCTTGAGTGTGGTGTGGTAATATGATGTCCAGAGGTTTCTGTTTGGCTTACCAAAGCATTTGTTATAAGATTAAGACACACATTCTCCTAACCTTTAAGACCCCATACAAAGACATAATAAATTAACCAACGTGGGTAATACTAACCTGGTTATAATCCATTAAAACTGGTAGTGGATTACTTTAGTATCAGTCTATCAGAGTTACTGTGGATGTATTGTCAGAACTGTTAATGACAGAAACATCATCCAACTGCCAGCAGGCCTCTCACCAGCAGTCCAGTGATGATTGCCAAAACTGAACTTGTCAGTTTGACAGGTAAGCACAGGTTGTCACACTGCATATTCTACTCACCTGTCAGTCAGATAACAACTGGGCAAGTGTTTGATTGCTTTGCCATCAAGTCCAGACTAAATGAATAGTATAACTGATTAGGAGTGAGCATTTAGCACATTTAGCATTTAGTCATTACATGGTGACAGAACAGAGCACTATGAAACATTATCCACAGTACACTTTTAATTGTAATTTACCTAGTAATTGTGTGTACACAGACTGATTTTTAAAAATGGATATTGGGGTAAAAAGTAAAATCTCAATAGCTTACATATAACTAATTAAATTGTGGCCATTTCTTTCAAATTACACCTTTAAGACAGACAATTATTTGCAGACATCTTTTATCATGTGGAAAAAGCTAGCATGCTTGAAAGTTCTGGAAAATGTTATTTCCATCTGATAGTGGTTGATATATTTCAGTCTGACTATAGTGGTGGATGACGGACTTGTCATCCATCAGGCTGTAACAGTAGTGTGGCTATAAACCATATTGAAACAGCCAGTATTACAGTCAAGTATGTCAAAATGTAAACGATCAAAGGACAGAACAGTTTGATATATAAAATAGGTGCAGCGGTACTTATCACTTTGCTTTTGTTTCAGTTTATAGGTTGATTATGCTGGAGAGACCTGAGCACAGTGAGTCCAACAGAAGCTGAGGAAAAGACAGATTTAATGCGCCTTTAACTGAACCATTATGTGTTGGACCTTGGGGCATAAGCAGCCTGAGTGCAGCCCTCACATCTGTATCAGCATTGCGGTACCTATCAATATTACTGTGTCGATTAAGGACATTAAACTCTGTAATTGCACTAATTGGAGTTATTTGTAAAGTAAATAGAATGGAGCTGCCATTACAAAGGCCCAGGAGCATTCTGTGTGAGATGGAGTTATGGCAGTTGATATATGCCTCTGTGTTTCTACCTTGTGTTCCAGCTCTCTATAAATGATCCAGAAAATGTCCTAATGAACAATACAGGTGGGAAAGTCATTATGTATCCTCGGGTGACTCCCACTTCATGTAGGGAGAAGTGCTCTATCTATGGGTGACCTGGAGAGCAAACATTCCCAGCTAATAACCACAGTCAGAGCAACCAGCATGGCTGACTGAAGCCTAAATAACCCCTGAAAAGTTGGATTTCTCACCCCCCTCTTCCTCCTCCTCCTCCTCCTCCTCCCCTGGAGTCTGTGTGTAAATGAGGCAGTCTGTAAATGAAGCAAGTCGTTGGGCATTATTCTATTACAGACACCTGATTGTAGAGGCCTAAAGCACAATGAGATAACAGACCTACCTCTGAGTGCTGCTGTACAGAGCGAGGTTATTTAAGGAAACATGACTGCAGGTTGAAATCAAACGTCTGGTCAGATTTATTATCTTGTTTACTTATTCTGTGGTTAGTCAGTTCAAGATTCAAAACCTTTTACATTTGAGACACAAACCAAATCCACCATCATGACATTTTAATTCAAATGCAACTAAATCATGATTAGTGCATGAAAAACAATGTAACATCACATTTTACAAATAAGCCAGTAAAAAGAGCACAAAGAAAAACAGAAACAGAGAAATCTTTAATGTGTTTCAGCTTTGGCAGGAAGTAGTGCGCTCATGTTTGATTCTATGATTTACAGGAAGAAACTGATTTAAAAAATATGTATTATTTAAATAGCCCTTTAAATGAAAACATGGGTTTCCAGGAAAACATGGATATATTCCTAGAAGCAAAGCAATAAAAAAAAGAGGGATACAATGCCAGCCATATGAGTCAGCTTTACAATTTGAAAATTTAAAGATGGCGACACTGACTATGAGCAGATGTGAAACTGTTGATCACACACAAGTTGAGATGGTTTTCCTAGTTGTTTCTGTTACCTGCTGCTCTTTCTGCAGCCATACTGTATATAATTATTTTCAACTAACACCATGGTAACCACACCAGTAACCAGTGACTTAAAGGTGTCATTTGTAAAATATAGCCAGAATTCAAGGTTGCTACAAAAATATAGGGGGCCAGTGGCCCTAGAGTTTGCCTGGACTGAGACATCACAGGCAACGGGGCTCAGCTCGACTGGATTTAGCAGCCTGAGAGTGAACACGACTGGACACCGAGCTGGGACTGACCACAGCCTCCAAGACCAACTGAGGTCGGTTTGAATAGATAATAGATAAAATAATGTTTCCTTTCTTGACACATGCGAGTTTATTTTGTTCATTTAATTACACTTAAAGCTAAGTTAGCTCATGAAATGTTGCAGACTCGCCACTTGTATCCCCCAGGTGAAACTGTGGGGGCTATCAGACTCATTTGTACAAACTGGTATTATGAGGGCGGGCCGGTGCTAGCTGGTGAACATGCCAACGTCAGCAGAAATCTCTGTGAGACCCTACGTAGACATCTTTGGCACAATGTCAGCACTGTTGTTTCTTCACATTCTGTTGATAATGTTCGTTCATTGTTTTTATTTTTATGTTTCAAGCTAAAATTCTGGCCATATCTTACAAATTGCATCCATAGCTGGCAGAAAACCAATTTCTGTGACATCAGTGTGCTTTGGAACTGATCAACACTTTATGTTGTACTGGGCAAGGAACTGAATATGTAGAATATTTCAGGAATTAAGGCAATTCTCTTGTCTCTTTCATGTTAAGTTTACTGGATGAGCATGCTTGAATTGAATACAGATCTTATGTGGTTATGCCCACCATGACTTCACTAATGTCCCACAGTTTACTGGCCACTTCCTGGTCAGTGGCCTTGTCCAGCAGAGTCTGAGGCTGACAATCTGCGAAGCACTTGCCCTGCACACCGTCTACATCTGGGCTGCAGGCCAAATACACTGAAGTCTGAGCTCCTTCCTCTGGGCTCTTAAACAAGCCCCAGGAGAGCAGGTTAAACAGGGGCTTCGCTAACACTGGGACATGAACATGCCTCCCCAGATTAGTCCTCACTATGCCTGGAGTCAGAGCGTTCACCGTAACGCCGCTGCCCTCCAGTCGACGGGCCAGCTCGCAGGTGAACAGCAGGTTGGCTAGTTTGCTGCGACTGTATGCAGAGGCCTTGTCGTAGCTCTGCTCACTGTTCAAGTCCTCAAAGTTAATGTGACCGTTTTTGTAGAGTTTGGAGGAGACCACCACGATGCGACTGGGGGCTGATCGTTTCAGTAGGTCCAGCAGCAGGTGGGTGAGCAGGAAATGTCCCAGGTGGTTCACTCCAAATTGCATCTCAAAGCCATCCTCTGTTTTGGTGTAAGGACACTGGTAGATACCCGCGTTGTTGATCAGCACGTCTAAGCGAGGTTCTTCCTGTTCGGCAGCACAGAGGACAGGGGGTTATGAAACACACCTAGAGACAGTCCATTACAGTACATTCTGACCGCCAGGCTTTCTTGAATTGTCTGTTTTAATGGTCAAGACAGTGAATCAAAACATACAAAAGGGTATCTCAGTTCTAGATGTTTGCAAAAGCTGCACAGGATAAACTATCCTGGCAGTTAGTCTGCAGAATATCAATGCCAAGTTTGTACTTAAATAGAATGATAGAAGGCAGGCAGACATTTGCTGAGCTGCAACTTGTGTGCAGCTCAGCACGTAATAACACTTGTTTTGGCTGAGACACCAAATACTTAAGAGTGTGATGTAATCTGTTGTTTATTATAATATATAACAGAATAATCTTTATCTTATTTTCCACCATTCAGAAATATTGCTGCCATTTAACTTCAAGCATTCAGTGATTTAAAACGTTAACGAGGCTGTAGATTTATTAGAACTCACAAAGTCAAAGAGTAACACACTGTCTGTTTTCAGTGGCACATGCAGGAACTCCTGAGCTGTGTGAACTCCATTCAAACATCTGCCTCTCTTAACTGGCTCATGAATACGTGTTTCAAACGCACTTTCGTAAATCTATGAGGGGTTTTCTTAAAGTCGGCTCTCATTAAATCCACTCAGCAGCAACTGATTGACTCAAACGTCCTGCGTGACATTTTAGTCTCACGTTTGCTGGCAGCAGTCAGTGGAAGAGACAAGCTTATAAAATTGAAATTGTACTTAAATAAGTGATATTTGTGAAATCAAATGCAAGCCGAATGTTTTTTCTAGTACATTCGAAAATATATCGCCGACTTTCGTGGGGTACATAACACTACTTTGAGACACTCGTGGTCACTTCTCTAAAAAATGCATAACTTTGAATGACGTTTGGCTTGACGTTCTTTTCACGCAGGCACGTTAGTTGTACAGCCTACAAAGCGAACCTCGCTTTATAACAAACAGCTCTCCACAGCAGCTACCTTTATTATGTCTTGACAGAAAGTGTGTACAGATGTGAGTGAGGAGAGGTCCAGCTGTTTGACGACTAGCTGTGCGCTGTCTGCTCCAGTCTCCTGTCGGATCTCCTGAGCCGCCTCCTCCGCCCTGCTCATGTCCCGACAGGCCATTATCACACGGCCCTGCAGCGTCACGACGCCCGCTGCTGTGGCTCTCCCTGTCCCGCTGTTAGCACCGGTCACTATCACCGTCTTTCCTCTCATCATCCTGCTTCATGCGGAGCTGCCGTTCACAGTTAACGTCGAAGGTGTTAGCTTCATGACTTAAAAACATATAAATACTTCATTACCCAGAATTCACAGCGGGTGACAGTTGCCTTTGCGTAAACTCGTAAATGTGGCTTCTCAGCCATTCAACCTTGTATTTCATCATGTCATTTCCCTTTTTCATCCGCCATTATAACACCACATTTAATATTATAATATTCTAGATTTGGCAGTCAAAGGTGTTTTTGTTTTTCAGATATCCAGTTTTGAGACAGTTTCCAATAAGATCATGTGTGATTACAGGCAACGAAAGAAAAACAAATGTTCCACAGTTTCAGTATCAGATTATAGATGTTTTAGTAAGTGTTATCTGGAAACACCTCTGTTGCTGTTTTGAGCTCTCAGTGGCACCAAAAAAAAAAAAAAAAAGAATATTCTAAGAAACAAATTTCAATATATTCTAAGTGCTGTATCGTAGGCAGCTGGACTTGTTTCAGTTTCTTGAAGACGTTTCACCTCTCATCCAAGAGGCTTCTTCAAAGAAGAATGATTTTTGAAGTTGTTTTTTACTGTAACAATTAAAATGGCTCTCCTCTTGGTTAAGTAAATTCATGTTTTACACATTTTACATCTCTCCTAGTATCTTCTATTCACTGGAGGAATTCAAAATTTCTTATACTTAATAATACACTGAAGGTAGTGAGCAGTATGTATGGTATGATGATGTAGTATGTATGGCATGCATGTATATCCCACCACTTAGTCCTTTGCCTTTTTCAGTATAGTGTCTTCAAATCTTGTCTTTTAACCTGCCTATGTTGCACTATATTGTCCAAAGAGAGCATCATTCCATGTCTGCCATGTTCTAGTTGTGATGACAATAAGGCTCTACTTGACTTAAATTTGATTTGAGAATGTAATACTTAATGATTTGTTGATGCCAGCCGATACACATGGCAACATGTGTATACTGGGAGTACTAATATGTATATTTTTCCACTTCAAACACTGCATGTACACACAACAAATGTGTAGTTTAGGTTGCTTCAGCAAGATCCAGAAGAAGTGATTTGTTGACATCGAACATACAGAAAGTGTCTGTTACATACCATTATAACGAGGACATTAACGTTGCACTGCGGATATAGTACACCAAGTATCAGTCTCTACACCTTCAACATGCTACTGAAAATCCTCATTATCTCTCTGCCCCTGTCTCAGATTTCCTGAATAAATCAAGGAAAGCCTTTAGAGGCCCTGGAGGCCTGTAACCAAAAGAAACAACAGCAAGTCAAACTCTTCAACTTCCACCAGTGGTACTGAGGCTGGGCCTGTTATGGTTGGTTTCACAGTTGGGTCTCTACCAGCCGCAATAATGTGTTCATAACATCTGTAACATCTGGAATACATCTGAGTTAAAGCCAAGCTTGTAACAGACAAATAATCGTGGGTCCAGCCCGCTGCTCTGCTTCAGAGAGTGAAGCTTCTGCAGCGTCCCATCGGTAGCTGCTGCAGAGCTGCCTATAGAGAAAAATAAAAACTGTTATACCCTTATACAAACTATGACGGGGATATCAACACATTTATCGCTGCACAGTGAACAGCAAAGGAAACAATAAAAGCTGTGCGAAGCAGCTCCTTGAAGGAGCAGTCCAACTATATGAAAAATACAGAATTTCATCAAATCCACAGATGGTCAGAACAAAGACAGTTTAGCACAAAGAGGACGAAGCAAATGTAAATTAAATTACAGTAACAAGTTTTCCTTGAATGAGAATGTTTAAATACTTAGATTACTCTTGTTACTGCAGTAAGTGGCTTGCTGTCATTATAGCATATAGTGTCCTGTATGCAGTATTCAAGTATATTTTGAAGGCTTTAAATGATAATTCCAACCTGGGTCATCATCACCTGGGTTGTTACTATCGTTTCTGTTAGTAATAATACATTTATACTCACAAAGTTTATAGATGAGATCTGGGATCATGGCGACATCACTAAACATGAGCTCATCTTTGTTGACCCATCTGACAGAGCTGTGTTGAGGCCCCTGTATTGCCAGATCTTGTAATTTAATACGATTACAGTGTTATTATTACTGATTGAAACAATGCACCTAACAACAAAAGTGAGACTTAAGTTCTGTTGGACTGGAATTATTCTTTAGTAATACCTTAGTAAGCCTCCACTGTGTCTGTTGGTAATACTGCATTGATTGTGGTCCGACAGTAAAGGTCTTGGGGCCAACACTTACAGCTTCCACCCAAGCAGCAACCTCAGGAGCAGAAAAATGTTTTAACAACAAGCACGAAGAAGCAAGGACAAGCACGGGGAGATGCATCCAAACAGAAATGCCTTGCCCAAGCTGTGACAGGGCAACAGTGTTAACGACTGAGCCATCGTGCTCCCAAATATGCCCATAAGTCTAGAACTCACACTCCTTCAATTAGCTTTCTGACAATGTAAAATTCAATTCATCATGTATTTGTAGATGTTTTCTTTGGTTAACCTGTTCATAACCCATAGATGTGCAACTGAAGATGTCAGGTGACAAGTAGACATTAATCCGTTAAACCTGGTCACAAGACAACAAAATAAGACACTACTGCATTGGACGAACGTGTTTTGAAATATGCTGGTGATAAACTAAAGTCTTGTTTCCTAAAATCAGAGGTGGCACTTTCACCTCTCACCTTCAGACTTGTGTCAAAGTTTAAGGCAACATAACCTCCCTACCACAGTGAGAGACTCAGCTCTACAAGTTTATGATTTATCACGAGGCCGTCGGTGTTCATGTTTAACTAAAACACGTCCCGAGAACTGGATACACCTCACTGTGCTATCAGCTCTCTGTATATCACCGCTCTAGAAACCCTATCGCACATGTTCTTTAAGGCTTTCCCATTTTTCTATCCAAACATAGCAACAGCAGAATCCACACATTCCCACGTTCGAGCCCGTGTTTTCTCACATGAAGACAAAAAAATAACAAAACAATTAAAGAACTATCTGTCATCCAGCTAATAAAAAACAGCTTTAACTGACATAATGTATGGCCTAGATGACAACTGCAGCCCCAGTGTGTCACTAGCCCGGGCCAAGACTTGGCTTTGATAAATGGAGGCCCGTGTTTGTTGTGAAGGTGAAGAAATAGGGATAGGTCTGTCTCAGCTATGATGCTCAACACTCAGTGCTGAGCGCTCCCAGGACACATGTCTGTCTGCGTGTAGACCTGACCAGTGTGACCCGGCAGGCCCTCCAGGCGACCGCCTCAGGCCCCGGCTATATGTCGCATGATGTTTAAATGACAGGCAGCTCTCACCTTAACCCTCAGCCATCAACAGCTACAATGGAGTGTTCAGCAGTCTAACAGCTTAAATGTCTCAATATTTCTTATTAAACGAGGATAAAGCAGTAAGATATATTGTATTTTAATTGACTTGTGATTTTTGAGCTTTTCACTGAGTTTCAGTCTGCATGGCACACACTGTACCATCTGACATGTGACTCCCATCCTGGATCTCTTCCCAATCATCCCTGGGGCAGTCCGGCTGGTAAGAAGATGCCATGGACAGTGATTGTCTCAAATTCCACTGCTTGTAATCCAAAACCTGCCCATAAAAAGCCCATGAAGGCCAGCAAAATTCATATTCATATTCATCTTAATATAACCAATTTTTCATTTTGAATCAAAATACTCACTATTACATATTGTCCAGAGATGTGACACTGTAACCGGTTCAGTAAATTAAGGATGACTTTATAATTGGTTATGCTTTAGGTTATCATTATTTCACCTTGGCAAAAAAAAGCCAAGTAGTGCACCAGTGAGCTAGTTCAGTCAGTCAACTCCAGTAGCACTGCTGTATACACATGTGACATGCCTCACTCTCCACAACCATCAACCAAACACACTCCAAATTCCCATCGCTCCCTCTGCCCTGCCGGTGCCACTGCTGCTCTGTATCACTATTACCAGTTCTTTCAGCCCCACCACACCAGATGCCACCTGCAGGCTCCTAGTAGGGGTTAAGATATTTTCTCCTGCTGTAATAAACCTTTTTAAATGTGAGTTGTCTGAACTGATTTAATGCACCACCCGGTGAGGATGCTAAGTGACCCAAATCAAACACAAACACAGTGTTGCTTGAGCAACAACTTTGTGGTTGATCCTCCAGCTGCGACCTTTATATTCACTAATGAGGAATTTTTACCTTCATTGAAGTGTGTGAGGTCTCTGTCAAAGTTGTGACAGCTGGGTACTCGTTCTGTTTTAAAAACTTCGAGGAGCGCAGTGGGACAAGATTGAGTGGACAGGTTATGAAACCTACCTATGAAATGAAATTCAGAATGGATAAGAAGTTAGGTTTAGTCTGGAGCAGATTAAGGAGGACTTTGCACTGTACCAGACTCAGAATGTTGTTCAGAGATGTGTGAGAGTGTTGTAACTCTTTCTCCAGAGGAGAGTGTCAACAACCACTACGTTGCCTCGCATTTGTGTTACATGGTGTGGTTTACTTGAGTAAAAGATTACTGTACTCTTTTCATCCCTGTCAGTAACCACAGGGGCAGCCACATCAGACAGGACTGAGTGTAACTTTACTTTAATTTGTGGTAGCAGTGTTTCTTTTCCCGTGGGCCACTGTTTCTGCCAGTCATGCTGTTTTTATGCACAGTTTTCTTAGCTTAGCTTCCTTGGCAACGTGTTTTATGCATATGAGGCTGGACAAAGCTAAGTTACGGACATGTGGTGCAGAGACAAGGACCCTTTTAAACCTGGCACAGGGATGTATGTCGGTGGTAACGGGAGATAGTTTCCTCTGCAGGGTGAGACAGTTGGAGATTCATGTCAGAGCGACGGTGGGAAACAGCGGTGGCTACAGTGGTGAGCTAATAAGCAACTGCTGCCTTACGACAACACTGAGGGGACACGCTGCCAAAAATTCATAAACAACAATGTCATCATTCATCACGATGTTTCACTGTAGACATCGTCATATGCCAGTTTGGCAGATATCGCCCAACCCTAGTGTCAGCCCTGGTAAGAGGCTCAGGGATTGTGAGGTGAAGACATCAACATCAGTGCTGCCTTATTAAAGAACTTCCCAACCTGTGATCTTTCTCAAGGTACCAACATTTTTTTCCCCCTACACACAGTAGTTGTTTCCATGCACAGTCCATCTACAGGCAGTACCACCCATCAAAATCCCTATTTGTGTTCACTTGTTCACATCAGACACCAGCAAGGTATGCTGTTCTTTAATGTCAGATAAACCTCTTGATGTGAAGCACTTTAACTAAACTCTGAGAAACTCCACCTACATGCATTTAACTGATTAGTTTCCTGTGTTACAGTCATTCTCAAATTGGTCTCAGCCTTAGCCCCCAGTAGACTTCAAAAATAGCTTGGATTCTTGGCCTTTAGAGCTTCTCCTGGGAGCTAAACTGACAGGCCTGACCTCGACTAACCCTGCCTGTGATTACCATCCAGTAGTAGGAGGCCCCGCATGGAAACATGAGATCACAGTGGATAATGTGGATTTCCAGAGAAAGAGATGAGTCTGATTGTTTTTGGAGGCGTCAGATTGTATGTGGATTGTTAAGAGTGAAAATCAGAGTGTTGATTCTTATGAAACACGATGCATTTGAAACTGCTTTGTCCTCCGCTTTGTTAACATTTCAGACCGCCTTCATTTCCTCAGGAGACCATGTAACTCTTAAAGAATGAATGATGTATTAAAGTGGAACTCTGAAACTTTAATAGACGCTCAGTTCAATACACTGTGGGAGTTTTCCTGCTACAGCTTTCACTCAGTCTGGTGTGAGGGTTATAGTAGCTAATGCTAATATTAACAAACTTATGTTAGAAGTTGCTGCATTAAGTCACTTCACTTTTTTTAATATTTGTGCTGATGTTACACTCCTCTACTCCTGTAGTTACTGTTTTGTTACAGTAACTGTTTCGCAAAAGTTACATATACTGACTTTAATAGAACATTCTAGTTTTACTGTAACCTCAGTTTACGTTTGACTGTCATCGCTATTAATTAGAATAATATTATACAACTAAAATAATTGCTGAGATGTAGGAGAGTGGGTGCACTCACTTTTGATGATAAATTTAAATATATTGGTCCAGATTAACAGCGGAACTGTTTTGTTTGCAATCTGTATGATTAATAGTAGTATTAGTAGGTCTACTACCTGTGTTTGTTGCCCTTTTACGCTCAGGCTACATTGAACACACAACATAAGCTGATGTGCAGTGGAATATATTTTTTTCATTGTGTGGTCTCCACTTGATACGCCCGAACATAAAGTATAATTAGTGGGCGTTCTCAGGCACTACAGACAGACAGGAGGTGATAGGCATCTCCTTCAGCAGCATTCTGTTAGAAGTGCTACCGCAGGTCAATTATTCCAACAGCTGTCAGCTGTTAGCACAAAGATCTCATAAATGTAACAATGCTATTTTCTCTCTCATCATAAACCATCATAACCCACCACTAACACCACAGCACTACGTACTGTATCTCAGAGACACCTTCTATGTATTCATTTCATAAAGTACATATATACATACAGTACATCCCTCACATTTGCCCTGTGCAACTTTCCCACGCAATTCTTGTTTGCTTTCTGTGCAATCTTGCTTTTTCTACGTGCATTATATTTATTAATCGTATATACTTTTTTTAGTATAATAATACACGTGTGTGTTACAATTTTGAGTGCAATTGTCCACCTTGGTCATATCTGTGTGTGGAAAGTGTATATAGTCTTTATCTTTATTAACAGTAGTATTTTATGTTTTTATGTTTCTGTTCTATTGTGAATTCTATTTTTGCCTGGATTTTATCTTGTTTCAATTCCCTTATCTTTCACTCAATCTGTAAGCTGCTATAACAGGTGAACTTCCCCGGTGAGGGACCTATGAATTCTTATCTTATCTTGTCTTATATTACATTGAACTCGAACGCTGCCAGCGAATATATGGTGTAGAGTTGTGTGAGTCACAGGCACAACAAGACAGTGAGCTTCTGTTTATTATTATAACGATTATGCATCTGGTGATGATCTTGGTCCTCTGCACACCCAGTGGATATATGTCATTACTATCTTAGTGTAGTGTGAGGGTCTCAGACAGGGCCAGTCTTTGTGAAGTAAAGGCTTGTCTATTTTGCATTCAGTTTTGTTCCAAAGTTTGTCATGACTGTTGGAGCAGCTGAGAACTCAACAGGTTCTTCCCAATTTCCAAGACAAAATTTTCAAAAGTAATGTTACCTAGAAAGCAAAGGTACAAGTAGAAAATCATTAAGTTCTAAGGACAAATGGCATTCAGACAAGCAAATATTTTAAGGAGATGCCCCCTCAGTGATGGCAACAAGATTTGTGTGTACAGACTTTTGCCTTGAGATGTGTTTGAATGACATTTTGCAGAAACTTTAAAGTAGAGTGGCCCAAAGTTGAAGCAGGAAGCGGGACCCTAAACTGTGATGAACGTTAGGAACATAGATTCCAAAGCCTTAAATAAGATCCACTCTGATAAAGTGGAATTATCCTTATGCATGTTTCATCCTACTTTACACAAAACAAAACTCCAAAGCACCAAAAATAATCATCAAACATCCATCAAACATCAGTCCTGTGTTTAGCTGAGATTAAAGCATGAGTGATACATTGTAACGCACTTTGCAAAGCACAATTAGAGAGATGTAATTTGCCAGCTGCACTAATCCATCATATGGGTATGTACTGTCAGCCTGGGCTACATCAGGGGCTGCAACATTTGCCTAAATCTCTCCCTCTCTGCTCATTGATTTGCACTTATTACCCACTCCAGAGTCATTTTGGGGATATGTAAACAACTTAACAGCAGGCATGTTCCTGTACTGTGTGGATGACTGATTATGCTTGACTGGCTTTCATGCAATGCACAGGGCCATGGTCCGCTTGAACCCCCCCTCCCCTCCGGTAGACCCTGTGATCTCCCACCCTCCTTCCCTCTTGTTCAGCTCAATGCAAGGGAAGTGCGACCCAGAGAAAAGTGTGGTAGTCATTTTCCGCATTAACACTCTGACCCCTGCGCTCACTGTTGGTTCTGATGTTAATCAGGTTTACAGGCCAATGAGAGAAATGGGGAAAGAGAGAACAGAGCTTTTGGGTGTGGGACTCCAGGATAGTAGACCCTGTGATAGTTCATGAAGGCCTAGAAATCACTTAGCGAGAAGATTTCATCATGATTCACAACTCTGAGTTTGGATGAAACGGGTAAAATATTGGGATGCTGGCTGACTTCCTGAACTCTGTGTCGACTCCCTCGGTTCTGCTCTGTTTATAGCCCCTCAAAGCTTGGTTGTTTTGGCACAGTCAGTGGCTTACAAGCAATGAATTATAATTTCCTACATTTTCTCTCTGGAGCTCACTCACTCCATTTTAAACCCTGTTTTATAATCAGTGCACTGTGTAGCCATTAAATTTTAACGTTCCCCATCTGGAGCAACAGTAGCAGTAACCATCAGGTTCTATCCTATACAGGACTGAAGACAAATACCTGTCACCTTGACCCATCCGGAGGACAGTTGGTTTTGACTCTTGTGAGTTAGATTGACACCCACCAGTTTAGCCATGACAGCATTCTTTTTAACACACACACACACACGCACACACACACACACACACACACACACACACACACACACACACACACAGTGACTTAAAGGCATAATAAAGAGCATGCAGAGGTCAGTAAACTCACCTTGGTCATATATAACCTATGTATGTATGCATACTGCATATATATAAATAAAGGGCTTGTGCTAATTGATGTTTAGAAACTTAGATGCATACTGGACATATTGTAACTTTATAATGAGTCTTTATGGTGGTGTCAGAGTTAATACTGCTGTGTGCTCTGAATTTGAAAGGTACAAATTTATTTAGCGCTCAGTTGAAGTTCATGAGCAAGGACAACACCATCAATGAGATGTACATGATAGTTTATTGAGGTGGAATATGAGTACGATGTTGAAGAGGGCAATTGAGTATGAGTGCAATGTTGATGAAGTGTTGAGCGGCTGCTGAACAACGGCATCTTCCAGGCTGGCAGACCCTCAAAAAGCTCCCTCAAAGACAGAGATGCAACTCGGCATTGTGCAGATCTTGGAAATGGGAGCGGGTGTAGCATTGGTAGGCTTGAGTCATGTGTTCTGTGTTGGAAGTGATGGTATGCAGATCCAGTGACAGCAAGTGAGGAAAGTCTGACCAACCTTGACGAATTATGTGCATGGAAAATGTCAGGTGACCTAAAAGGAAGAGATGCCGTTTGTGCAGCAGGAAGGTAAGGAGAAGTTGTTAATGGGAAGATTTATGTGATCAAATTTCCCAGTGCTGGGATGTTGATGGGCGTTGAAGTGGACGTGATTAATTATTGGTTGGTTGGGTTGTGGAGACGGGCAGGCCGACAGCGGCCACAGCCAAAGAAGGAGCACACATGCAGGAATCTGCACTGAGGCATGCTGCAGCCAGATCCGTTGAAGTTATTTCAGATCAACCTCCTAACTGCAGCACTGGTCTACCTTTTTGTCCATGCCTTGGGGTGAGGGTATGAAGGCGACAAAGCTTGTGGCTTTTGGAATAACACCTGGTGATGGAGTAGTGGAGGAGAGGCGAGTGAAGGGAGAAGTTTGGCTTGAGTTTTCTTTGTCTTTAATTTTTGATTTTTGAGGGGGGTGGTCTGTGCAGTGTCACATGCAGATGATCCATGTGTGGCGGATGAAACTTGAAGCAGTGAAGGTGCGACAGTGCAACTGTAGTCAAGGCTCCCCGAGTAGGTGTCTAAATTGTTGAAGCCGTGCTGCTGCTTGGAGGTGAACTGAACGTGATAGAAACCTGTGCGAAACGTGTGTGAAACGGAGGACCAGTTTGAGGACCAGAGTGAGGTAATCATCAAACTCCTGTTCACAAGCTGGGTAAGCTGGACAGAAAATGTCTCTATATAGAGAGAAACCTCTATTTAATTACTAATAGTATTTATTAATATTAATAATACAATTATTAATTATACCAATAAAACGGGGCACCACCCTGGAATCAGGGACCAATAACCAGACTGGAAAATTGTCTCAAAAGAAGTGTTCACTTTAAACGTAATATTTAGTATCAAAGGAACAGTGAAGGAAATGAATTTGGGCACTGACCATCACAACCAGCAGTTACCGCAGTAACCCTTCTGCAGGGATGAGAGAGACTGGGTTGTGCAACGTCCTGGACGTGTTTGGTAAACACGGGACAGTCTTTGGCTCGTCCAGCGAGATAAAAGATTGCGGCCTAGGCCGAGGTAAAATCCAAACGTTGTTTGCTCCCTTTTAGTATCAGCTGCGCAGATGAAAGCTGATGCTTCCAGCAACATGTTCCGATGGGACTGCTTGAGTTGGGCGTGCAGCTGATTTTATGGTTCTCTGTGCATCCGGCTGTTGTGCTGAACTGACAATGTGTTCAGGTGCGCTCTCAGACAATGGGAGAAGGGAGTTCAAACCTGTAGATGACTGCTGCAACAAGGCACCACCTACTGGATACTAGGGTTTGGGGTTAAGTAGCCCTCCTAATGAGAAACATTGAACATAAAGACAAAATATGTATGCTCATTATACTAAGGTGAGCTTTGAATAAAAGCTGTCTCTTGTTAATCTGAATCATCAGCATCCTAGGAACTCTTATTTTGTTATTAAATCAACATACATTGTAAATGCCTTGTTGCCTCCTCCAGTACTGTGCTTGACGTAAATAACAAATGAATATCAAATGTCAAAAATTCAGTACATAAAACAAAAGTACAAGTTATGCAGATAAAGTACAATAATGAAATATATGGTACAAATATTAAATGCATTCAGGGGAATGATGGAGATATTTGTCAACGGGGAACATCGGCAATATAGTCTATCAATATCAGTGTCCTCATTCAGGATCCAGAAGGCTTGAGGTTGTTGTGATATGTTAAATGGAACTAGATTATATAGTATATGTTCAGTGTTTGTATTAATTGGTTGTATCTGTGTTTTTCTTACAGTTGGTTTGCAAAACAAACAGCCATCAGATTGATACAGTGAAGATGATATAGCAGATTTTGAGCTGTAGTTTCCCTGGCAATCACTCTGTGGCAGCCACAGGTCTGTGGGCTAGTAAGGCAGACCAGACAAGCCGGGTGTCCGCAGCACAGACCAGCCCAGGGCGGCTCCAGAGGATGAGTGACCCTGAGAGGAGCATCAGAAGGCTTGGAAGGAGACTGAAGTGTGTTGGTATGTTTAACCAGGAAACTACCGTATCAGAACCTCAACGAAACGGACACAACCAGAGCTACACAACGAGTCAACAGTTTGAGTTGAGCATAGAGAACATAACCAACAAAGGCAAAAGTAGTTGGATCCATAATAACACGTAGCTCCCACCCTGCTTCGCCTGAAAGTCACGAATCAGCCTCTTATCTCTGCGGACATTCATTGTCCTAACACCACATGGTCAGATTTTCCACAATTTATCAATTCGCCCTCATCTTTGTTGCCAGCAAACATTACTGTTGTGGAATTTTGGCTCGCCTGACCATTCAGGAGAGATGAAGAAGACTCAGAGACACTGTTGACCAACATTGAAGTAGTTTATACAAACTTGCAAGGAGGAACAAAATAACAGCACATCTGTCTGCACAGAGCGATGTCATGTTAATCCTGACGGATCTCTCCAAATGTTCAGATTATATCTACAGCTCAGAAAGCATCCCTCCCATACATGGTTATCTGTTTAACAACAAGGAAGGGAAAAGCTACTGCAGAGCTTCTCACCTCTGGCCAATTTTACATTTTACACTACGAGTTTACACAGTCAGTTTTAGTTTGCAGTCATAAGTAGTCACACTGTCATGTGTGCACAGGGAGTAGAGGATGGGGCTCAGAACACCGCCTTGTGGTACTCTCATGCTGTTAATGGTGTTGTGGTTGAGGTGTAGCTGCCCCCCCTTACTGCCTGTGGTTTGCCAGTCAAAAGGTCCACTTCTATTTGTATTAAGTAGTGTGAAGTCTTAGTTGCAAGAGCGTGACGAAATTGGTGGGAACTTTGGTATTGAATGCAGGGCTTTAATCAGTAAACATCATTCTCACATATATCCTTGTTCTGTTCTCCAGATGGGTTCGGGCCAGAGAAGATTTTCAGCCTGAACAGTGTTGCAACTCAGCTCCCTCACTCATTGCACTGTCCTCCATGGCTGAGCAGGCTGAAAATACCAGGAGGTTAAGGGGAATTGGGAGTCTGTTGAAATTCCTGTGGGTGGGGAGTTTCAATGCCTGGCCAAGAAATCAATGAGTCATTGCTATTGATTAACAACCCTATCACCGCTGTCAAATATATGATGCGCATTCAGAGCTGTGGGCCAATAAAAACCTCACAAACTGTATTTTTAGAAGAATAAGTAGTATCGTAACAACAAACCCAAACATTAACTGTGGGAAACGAATCAACAGCCAATAGTTTGCCATATTGATGTGACAATACAGAGGTAATTTAGCAAAATGTGCACATTATATGAGCTTACTGTTAAAATAACACTCTCACATATCGTACTTTGCAGTTTTGAATACGTCACTGTCACATTAAGCTACACCTGTAATTTTACTGTTGCCTTTCATTCCAAGTTAAACATCTCATGTTTGTGCAGCTTGACTTAATTTGATGGATGATGTACCAGTGGAGCAGGCGGTTCACTTTACATTGAAGTAAATACTCCAGTTTTCCTACACTATCAGATTGGTTTCAAATGAACATGGACAGGACACAGAAAGAAACCATTTGAACAAGATAACATGCGATAATGTGAGATTTCATCCCTTTGAAAAAAACTAAAAACTAATCTAATGTCTTAGAATCACTCAGAATCAGAGGAGTAGCAGAGTAGCAAGGACTGAATCTGTTGTAAAGACAGTAATCAAATACTCCACATACCACAGTTCTTCTCTTCTCTTAACCAGGGAAGAAGCAGGCAAAAACAGTAGTTAAAGCTACAGGCAGAAGATCAAGCTGGCAGGTACCTCACTCTCAGCCTGCCAACACCTCACATTAATGTAAAGCCTCCAAATTGGACTCAACTTGTTGTATAACCCATAACAGGCAGGCAGAAGGAGCAGCTGGACCACTCTGTAAAGAACAATTTCTCAGGAAACAGGTGGAAATGTGCCAGAAACTGCATAAGTAATGAGAGAAGTGGGAGTCGAGTGGGGCAGTCAGGTGATGGGGAATGGCTCAAATAGGATTCTGCAGATCACAGGGTAGCTGCATGTTCTGCATTGTCAGTAGACTTAGCATGCAGGTGAATGAGAAGGCTGGGAGATGACAGGCCGATATTGTGACACAAGTCAAGAAACACAAGGAGTCAGACGGTCAGACATGTTTTTTTAGTGAGACTGTATTCCCAGAGCGTACGAGCCAACTGAAAAACATTCATAACATATTAAAGTGCAGTTCTCTGTCTCACTTTAAAACACAGCCCTCTAATCTTTAAACTTTGAAAAGAATCCCCCAGATCATTAAAACATTTTTATAAAATGAAAAGCTCCATATTATATCCCAGTTACTGGAAGAATCTTCAGGCCAACAGGCATGTCTGTTATCTAAGTCAGGATGATATACTTGTAGGTTGAGATGTCAGGTGATTTAATTCTGGTGATGCTTCATTTCTTTCGACTTGCTGTCGTAAAACATATCATCTTATTTAAAAAAAAATCAACTACAGGCTGAAAAGGACACTTTCAACAGCAGGGGTCATTGAAGAACAGGCTTAGTTGTGAATTGCATTTTCAATTTGTCAATCTGAAATCTGACATTTTAAATGAATTTGCCAAATACCTTCAGAGGTCTTGTCCCTTTTGCAAACAAGCATTCATATAGAAAAATGCCCTTATAAGAAACCACTTAAGTAATTTCTGACAGATAAGTCCTATCTGATTCTAAGACGGAGGTCTAAGTCTAATAGAGCTGGAATGCATCATTTCCTCACTGTTGTTTCCCATGTTACCATGCCAGGCATTTGCACTTACATATCTGATGTAATAACAAGTAGAGGGTGACAAAATGGCAGAGTGATATGGAGTGTGGAGACCCCACAAAATACAGGCAGTGATTTATGCAGAAAACTTAATTTACCTGAAACAAAAAAGGTTATAGATCCAAACTGCTTCTACCTTGCACCTTAAATAACTTTCATGGGAAATCATGTTAAATGTTTGCCTGCCGGGCTCACTTTGTTAAAACCAAGCAGGAACTAAGCAAAACACACCTTTGAATTGTCAGGTTGTTGGCCTTGGCAGTTCTCCTGTTTTGTTAAATTGGTTAGATGTGAAAGAGGAGTTCAGAGTGAGAGAACAGAATGAGCTCAACTACATACTGCATGTAAGGAAATTGTGGTTGTGAGAACCAACCAAGGCAAATACATGACTGAGAAAACTGTCATTTTTAAGGAGTTGTTAAGTTATCATGTAGCCAGTCTGACTGCAACAACACTGATACAACTATAAAGTCCACCAAAGGATAATCAGACCATTCTAATGAAGTACATTTCTGTTGTTGTGCAGTTCTTTTTCATACATGTCTGTGTTGCAAGTCTTATCCTTTTTCTCCCCTAATTTGGAGCAATGAGCCTAACTAAGAGGGTGGAAATCATGGGAGGTTCACACACGATCTACCATTGTTCCAACCACCCAACTATCAAAATCCCATCATGCATGTACCCAGACCAACCAGTGAGAGTTACTCATGCTGCAACAAGGCTTAGAACCATCAGCAGCTTTTCCACTCACAAACAAAGCAACTTATGCTTATTGATACCAATCTGTACTACCTGGAAATGGCCGTTTGGTTTTATGATTGCAGGTGGAAACCTTTCCCAGCACCGCCTGTGTAGCATGATGCTGCAGAAAACATAACAATGATTAAATCATTAAGGGTTCCAACTTGATATTGGCAAGTAGTAATTGATTAAAATCATAAATTAAAATGCACCATATAAGCACAACTTGAAATATTGAATCTCTGCCAACAACACCAGACTGTTTGCCATAAGAACAGTTTCTTCCCATCTGCAACTTGCCTCATTAACAAGGCCCGTGACCCCCACTAACACTGACCCCCCTCCCTCCCCCTTCACTCACATTACATTAATGTAAGTTTTAGTCACCAGACGCTCTTATTTTGCACATTGCAAAATCCGTATCTACTGCGACCTCGCACTCTATTTATATTTTTATTATGTCTTTTAAGTATATTTAGTATTGTTTGTTGTTTTGCACCTACAGACCACAGCAAATTCCTCGTATGTGTGATTCTGATTCTGATTCAGATTCAAAAAAGAAATTCACACAGAAGATTTCAGTCCAGGGCTTTATGATGTAATCATAAAGCAGGACCCAGCTTAAGGTCAACAGTGACATCCATCTGTAAAATTTTCAGAGAAAATGTTTTTTTGGGTACACATCTAAATAAATACAACAACTAGGGTTGAGCAAGTGCTCGGTTGAATCGAGTATCCATTAAGGATGAGACACTTTTTATACAAGTGTCATCCAAGTAAAATGTGTCAATATCTGTACTCATGATGAAGGAAAATCCTCATTGGGTAGGTGACTGAAGTTTATTCATTCAAGTTCATAAAAGTCTTGATCTGTAAACATCGATCTGAATCTCAATCCTGAGGTTGTTCTGTAAATGGGTTTCCAATAAATAAAAAAAATATAGCAACTTTTGATGAACCCATATCAATTTCAGGCTTCAATTAACAAGTTCCGGTTAGCACCAACCATTTGGAGTACAGATACAGATACAGATTATTTAGTTAATGAACAGATAAAGATAATGGTGTACTCACTCATCCCTTATATCAGCCGTTTTATTGTGCTCCAGTGACCTGTAATTACCATATATAAGGACGTTACCTTTCCCCAATGCACTGAACGTGCTTATTAGAGCAGTGATTAGGTGTTATCCATTCAGTCTACTGATGTTACAATCAGCTGTGATATGATGAGAGTTTAATCACTAAAGAAACTTATGTTAAAATTGGAATGAAAACCATCTTTTTGAAATGCACGCTATCTAGAAATCTAAGCCCCCCCCCACACTTCTAAGTGAAGATCTTACCGAAGTGGCCAAAAGGTGAGAGGAAAATGCTTTCATACGGGACAGCAAAGGAGTTTATGGTAATAAGAGACAGTGACTTTAATATCTGCCACTGGGGGCAGAAAAGGTCCGTTTCCATTTAAAAGGCTTCCATTCTGAATGTCTTTCTCATTCCAAAAAGCTACCTTTTGCCAAATGGATCTGTCTGACATGCAGTGATGCATCTCAGGCTGTTTCTCATTTTGTTAAACATCTTCAGAGTTAGAGCACATGGAAGAGGACTGACAGGCAAGTATTTCAGGCTGATTTTCTTTCTCTGTTCTCATGCTGGAAGAGCATCCCAAATTGGCACTGTGCGGAGAGCTGGGAGGATGTGATAAAACAAGCTGACATCATCATCATCATCAATGGAACACAATCATCTCATCTCAGGGGGTTTGCTTGCAACACTGCAGCAGAGCAATCCAAGAATCCAGAGAAAAAAAATGCAGCTGAGTTTGATTCTCTGGTGTAACAGTTAACTGAGTGGCTGTTGGGCTCCATGAGATGGATGTTATTAGATATTCAGAGTTAGGATTTAAAATAAAAGGCCCCTTTATAACCATCATGGATTATTGAAACCATTTGGATGAGTGGAGTGAGAGAGAGGGCTCATTGTCTGAAGTGAAGTCCACGCAGACAGCTCAGTGACTGGTTTCCCCTCATAGTGTCTATGTGATCAGTAGGTGACTTTCCAAACAAGGCAGCTCAGCAGCATTGTGTCAACATCAGACGGCTCACTGAGATGAGAGAGTGGCTAATATCTGAGAGGTACCACATGCTGGGTTGGGTTGTATTTCAAATGAAAGCAGCACCAAGACAGCTCCTTTCCACCTCCACTGGTCAAATCTAGCTGCTTGGAACTGCCTCATCCGCTTCATGGGAGACATGCTTCCCATAGAAAGTCTTGAGAAAAGCAGCTGTGTGCTGCTTTTTATTAAAGGTTGGAATGTTAACCAGATGTTTATTTGCCAAATCAACCAGTTTTCTTCTCATCCTTAAAACCTTTTTTCTTGTAAAAGTGAAACACACTGTCAGAATACACTTCTGATAAAGCCTGAAGTGTTAAATATTTTTCATAGAGCTAGGTCACACAAATATAAATGTGTATATATTGATACTTTAATTTTAGGACTGCATTAGAACTGCATTTTTTGGCAAGTGTGAGTCAATAAGTACATCACATTACATGAATATATTGTTTCTAAAAAGAAATAAGTAAACTGTTAGCCTACCTGCCTGTTTTAGGCTAACATGACCTTGGTCAAAGAGTCTGCTGCTGTTATTTATTGTTATGAATTATTTTATCTTTTTTGTTGTTCAAGATGTTTTTAATTCATGTAATGTCAGTAAGTCAATGTAAGTAAATGATGCATATGTGACGTTAGTGACATCTCGTAATGTGACGTGTTATGTCACTTACATAATTTACGTTACTTATTTTAACCCAGAATGATCTTTGCCTGCCCTAAACAACTACTTCATTTTGTCCGACCCTAACAAAGTTTTTTTTGTGTATAATCTTTGTGTATTATGTATGTTGCGAACTTGATCGTAGAGCCTTTATTTTGAAAGTCTAACTGGACATTGCACACAACGCATTAATGCTAACTTGAGCACGGATCCATTTGCATTAAAATTGACTCAGTAGGGGCAGGCAGAGCGTCTTATTTTGAAGCTTAAGGCCATTGACCAAGCTGCTGAATTTGACGATTTAGGAGTGAGAACATATTGTCTGATTTACATTTAAAGGTTCAGTTCATCAGTTCATTATCTTGACCGCTTTTTCCGTGAGGGTCGCGGAGATGTTGCCGCTTTACCCCCCCCTTTCAGGGGGTTGCGGGGGATACTGGGGACAAATCCAGTTTTTCATAGGGCGGAGGCCAGGGTATATCCCTGGACGAGTCGCCAGCTCATCGCAGGGCCCGCTGACGGCAGAGGCTGCCACACAAGGTGCCAACTGCGCGTCAGGAGCAGTTTCGGGGTTCAGTATCTTGCTCAAGGATACTTCGGCATGTAGCTCGGTTCCGCCCAAGGTACAAAGTGAAATTTTGATCTGATGATGATCAGCCAAGTTCTTACGATTCATCCTATGGGAGGTGTAAATATCTGCACCAGATGTAATGCCAGTCCATCTATAGTTGTCTGGACTTTTCACTCTCAACCTAAAATGTAAGTGGCTGTAGTTAAAAAGTAAAAGATTAACCAAAGTAAATAGGATTCATAAACAGAGGTTCCTGGATATCTCCACCAAATATGTTAGTCGCTGAGATATTGAAGTCTGGACATAAGTGACGGACCAAATGACTAACTGACCAGCGTTGCCGTCCCAAGGTCCATGCTGCTGGTGTGGCTAGCAACAAAAATCTGTATTCTAGCAATTCAAAGTGTTCATAAATATTGAAGGATCAATAATTTAAGACACAGAGGACATTAAAATAACAAAGAGGGTCATAAAAATAAAAATATTATCTAAAACCCAGTATTTTCCATGATTAGCCTCATGACAGGGCCCACCTCCCCAACCACAGATGTGAACTGGGTGTATTGTTTCTCTACTTAATCATTACGTTGTCAAGAAACAGCAGTCCTGATCATAAAAACACTCATGTTATCTTGAGGATGGAGCTGACTTCACCCCCTCAGCTGTGTTTCAGGTCACAAGTTATTTCCATTACACACAAAAATGAAATTATTTGGCCTCTGAGAAGCAAAAATGCCACAGACGCCTGCAGAAAAGGTTGCACTTGATGGATTAAAAAAAAAAAAAAAAACAACTCTTAAAGAATGAGAAGCAGCTCCCGTCGATGGATGAGATGAAGAAAACAGCTGTTTGTAAATTAACCATTCGGAATGACCAAGTCTACTTCAATGCATCTTGGAAAATGTACAAGTGGTAATCACAAGAGCAGCGTCTTGAATAAAAAATGGCATGTGTTGTTCAAACAATGAATTCATTAATGACAAGGGTGGAAATTCTCCAATCCCCTTCAGAGATTTAACAATGCTCAGAGTCTGAACAGGAACAAATAAAATACAAACACGGGTAGGAAGGTAGAAACTCAAAATCAAACCCTCATTGAGAGTCATTGAGGGTTGTAATGGTTTAATGTAGACAGTATGACCCCCTGACAACAAACAATGCTTCAAGGCTCAGGAAGGGAAAGAAAAGGGTAGAACCAAAAGAGCCTGAACGCTGAAGGCAGGCTCCATTCATTGGAAGGCCTGGATGGATATATAAAAATACATTCATTGGTTAATGGGTGTTCTTTATAAGTACAGTTTTATACACTAAGTCTTGGTTGCCGGGTGCAAGGACTGACTGAAAAGCTTTTCATGTCACGTGACTTCCACCCAGCTAAGACCTACATGGTCTTTTTTTGGATTCATCAATATTTTCCTCTGTGTTCTTGTGGCTATACATAGGTGAGTGAACCGTGGACATCAAAGTAAGTGTGTGTATGTTTTGTTAACCCTTTCCCTCTGCAGCGTTTGAACAGGTCCTCTGGGAACAGAGAGGGAATGCCCTGCTACGGTCTGTTGTCTCGGCCTGATGCAGAGAGCACAGCAGCTGACGTGATACAGCTTTCTGTTTGACTCCAGATGGCAAGGTTTCACCACCCTCGCCACTTTGAATTAACAAACTTAAACAGCATTACTTTAATCAGTTCTTTATGAACTTGAACATGTCATCTGGATCGCTCCAGGCCACATCCACCCCCTGCCCGCCCCCTGTCCCACACACAAGATCTGTTCCTCAGGGATTGCTTTGGATGAGAGGAAGCTGAATCAACATGGAGGCTTTAACTCCTGTCAGTTTTCTCCGGCGGGCCTCACACCAGAGGCAGAGGAGCAGGTGGAAAAACTTATGAAGATTCTGTGACATTCAGCTCAGAGGAGGAAGTGACATGATGCCCCACAGAGGAACAGGGGGAGAGGTTTGGGAGACGATCAACTATCTCTGTTCGCTCTGTCTTTGATCAAGTACAAATGTGATCAACTTTACAGTACAGTCAGTGCAGCATGAAGCCCGCTCCCTTCATTGCTTTGTGGATCAGCTTACTTACTTACTAACTTAAGATATCTCTGCTGTTTTTCAACTTCCTGAATGGAGGGGTTATCATGTTGGGACCATCATGGTTAAATTTGTAAGATTTGGCCAGAATTCGAAAGTAGCTCCAAAGATATAGGCGGCAGCATCACTGTTGCTATCTTTGGCAGTGGCTAGCTGCTGTTAGCTATTCAGCAGTCAACTGTGGAGCTAGTGGCCTTATCAGATGACTGGAGTTTACCTGGACCTCAAGCTCGGATGACTGGGGGGAGTCACCGTAGGCAATGTGGATCAGCAGCCTCTCAGACTGGAACTAGACACAGCCTCTGAGACTGAAGACAGGGGACACAGTATGGAGGTGATTTACTATGACTATGGGGGCGAGAAGACGTGACAGGCAGGGACAGGAACGAGGTGAAGTAGCAAAGGAGAGAGATATTTTCACATCTCACTAGGTAAAGTAAGCCAAACCAGAGGTGAGAAGACAAACCAAGACTGTTTTGGTGAGTTTTATTACATCTATGTCGAGTTTTTGTGTTTGGAAATGAGTTAACAAGGCAATTAAGCCTGTCTAAGTTCAGTAAAGGAGAGAAACTGTATTGTTTAGTAAGTTAAATGGGTGTAAGAAAACTTACCATTTTGTTATTTAGTTTATTTATTAGACTAAGTAATGAACTCGCTGCTCACATACATCTCCCAGCTGAAACTGCGGGGGCTATCTGTCACCTCTTGAGGTACAAAGTGGTATTACGGGACAGGATGGGCTCGGCGAGCCGGTTAGCATGCTAACCTCAGTAGACATCACTGGAACACAGTACATGGACGTCTTTGATGCACTGTTGCTTCTTCACACTTTAGTTGATGAAGGTAGTACATTTTTTGAATGTTAAAATTCTGGCCTTACATTTTGCCCATTTAAAATAAGCTCAAGGGCCATAAAATCTATATAGGACTTCTCAGTCTTTACTTGTGCATTACTTTATTGCTAGTGTGTAGGCCTCAGTGTATTCAACATGTGTCCTATGTTGTGATATGTCTTAAAGGTCATCTTGGTCAGGACTGTCTTGAAAAAAGCAGCCTTTGACGGTTTTAATGGATCTCAGGGGGCAATTGTTTGACTTTCCTTTCATTTATAAGAAATCAAAATAATTTTCTCTGTCTGTCTCTCAAGAATCACTTCTGTACAAATATATTTCACCACTTTGCCTCCATTCAAAGTGTAGACTTAAAAAAAACATTCCCCAGGTGCAGAGACGTTTTGTGTACAACTCCAAGTTCACCACCAGATCTTGAATCAGAGCATCACAGGCAGTAGGACCCCTTTGAGGGTTCGGCTGGAGCACATGAGCGCTCCGGCCCCAGAAGATTCAGCTGTCCAACTGCTAGAAACAGTCTGACACAAAGGCATGTGAACCGACCGGTGGAGGAACAGCTTACTGATGCAACTGACGAAAACAAAGGCCCTCTAAATACAAATAAACCTTTGTAACATCTGCAGAAAGAGAGAGGGGAGGCATGGGGAAGCTAACTGCTTCTGCCAGAGCTGCTGCGACCAAGCAGGGACCATGTGACCAGAGAGTAAATAAAGTAAACAGCATGAGGTGGGGATGCAGCGTGGGGTTCAGACCCCTCAGGCAGACGGATGCTCTGGCCTCCACGGTAGAGGTCTGGCCTGTCAGAGGACTGGACAGCCACAGCTGTGTTTTCACTGTGTTTGTTCCTGAGGGCCACATGGAGAGGCTTCAATAACCAACCAGTCCTCTACGACGACTGTGCTCCATCATGGACACACACACACACATACAGAAAAAAAAACAGCAACGTGGCTGATTCACTTAGTCTATTAAAGAGTGAATTTGCTGCTATAGTCTCAGAATTATTGTCATTAGTAGAAGCATTAAGGGGAAACTGTACAGTGTGGGTAGTATATGCAAATGAATAATGTTAGACTTGTTAAACAACATTTTGCCTGCACCAAAAGCTTCCTGGTAATTTGTGGCGGAAGTCCAAAGTAGGCCAGGTGACACGTCATTCAGCAGACTTTTGATGGCTGTTACTGTGGATTGTACTTCTGCATTCTGTGGTACGCTCGCCCTCACAGACAAACAGTACAGAACTCAGAAACACAGATCCAACTGTCCAAACGAGGCAGTGCTGATCAAACATGAATGAAGATTATGTTGCTACATTAGATATTTCTTACCTCAGGTATTTTCAGAAACATCAGCAGCAACTGAGTCAGATTCAGTCAAGTTGAGTATTTTGTACTGAACTGTCTCAGAAGCAATGGTGTATAAACAGACAGACTTTAATGACTGTATGGGGAAATGATGTTACAGCAGCATTATACCATATACTGTATATATATGTGCTTGTTTAATGTTTTTTGTGCGGTTATTCTTTATCAACGAGCTCTTTTCACAGGAATAAGTTATGATTGCAGTATATTTCTTAATGTTTGATTTGACACAACTCTCCAGTTTTCCAGCTATTTGTGTGTTGGTCAGACATACACTTGTGGGTGTCCAGTCCTTGGAGAGCAGTATGGATGATCTGCTTGCTTTGACGATCTGTCAATCTCATGCAATCTATTCACTTTGACTGTCATCTCACTGTGTGCATACCATCACAGGCAGATGCTGGTGCAGCACTGATGAAGCTACATGGTGTTCTGTGTTGCCATCCCGGCCTCAGTTATCATTTGCTCCTTTTTCTATTACTATTGTTATCTAATGGAGCATGATCAAAATTCAGACAGCTTAAAGAGTTGTGCCTTTAGTTGTTGGAGGAAAAATATCAAATCTCACCAGACTTATCCTGTAAAAAGCACACAGAGGTTATAATGTAACACGTATGACAAGTCAAACTCCAGTTAACACACTCTGGAGGTGCATCTCTTTTTATTGCTATTTCTGTCTCTTCTATCATCTACATAAGTGCTGTTGTCTGGAAGGCCGTTCTTATTATCAGCTGTGTGAGGCAGTTACATTTCAACAGCTGAGGGCAGCCTTTCCCACCGTTTGAAGGCTGTCAGCCTGCACTGAGTCGGAACACTGATACAGATGGAAACATACAACAACCATATAACAGTGCTCTAGCTGCTGCGGGATAGATCTGTTTCTGGTTGTCTACAATGAGTGAGACCATAAATCTTTCTCAGATACACAAAGTACAAAATGACTGTCTTGCCACACAAATTGTCCAGGTTGTGTTGTACAGAACCAAGCAGCAGCATCCGCAGTGAGCAAGACACCCCCGACTTTCCCTTCTCCTCCACGTCCGAGCTGCCGGCAGTACTCTACTTTATTTGTTATTGTTGAGAACGGTCCAAAGGGGGATCTCTCTCACTAACTATCCATTTCACTTGCTCCATTTATACACAAGATTGATGCTCAATTGAGGATGAGAACTCCCATTTCCCTCCACTCCAGAATGTAGACAGCAACTGGAGACCGCCCCATGGTGACATTTGCCAGCATGTAAATCTTGAAGAAGAGAAAAAATCTGCTGGGTGCACGTGGGTGGAAAGAAGAGGAAAATCCTTCCTGTTCAGCTGGAATCAATACAGCAACAAGCTGTAGCTGTCTGTTAATGTGACAGTGATCAGATGCGCCAAAATAATTGTATTATTATTAGTTGACTGAACCATCAGGTACTTCTTTGCACTGCATTGATATCACATAGTCTAACAATAATCTTCATTGGAAATCACATCAGTTGCTTGTTCATGCAGATGAAGTGAGGCTGTATAAATCCTTCACACAGCAGGTCTGATACAGCTGATCCACACTGCTGTCCACAGATATACAAAATACCACAGCATCAAACGTTACAGAAACACATCACTGGTCACTTTACTCATTTTATAGTCATGCAGGTTTCCTGCAGCTAGGTTTGTAATACGCAGCTATATTATGAGCAGAAAAATGAATAGAAATGTAACAATGTTAAATATTACACCCTGTTCAGTATCAGCAGATAACAAGGTGAAACGATCAGGAGGATAACAACAAAACCACCAGGAGCAGAGCATCCCTTGGACCAGGCCTTCTCAATCACACCAGTCCATATCCAGACTGGACTGCAAGTGAGTCCGGACCCAACCCGCACCTGGTGTTATAAAGACTACAATAGGCCTTCGTGTGTTGTTTCTGCCAGATTCATGCACGTTACACCTAACACACATGCTCTACGCCTTCAACTAGTGTAAATGTAGTTTTAAGAATTTATCTGAGTCCGAAACATAATCTGCAAAGTGCCAAATTTGGGCATGTTTTCCACTTGGCGAGTAAATCTCTGCTGCGCGTCTCTGTCATGTCTTGGTGTCGTTCATGTCCATATATTGATCTGTGCTTCTCTCCTCTGCTATCTGTCTTTGCCAGAGTTCAATCTGACTCAGCATAGGGATGCAGATGACAACCTCTGGTCAGTGGTGTCAGATGATGGTGTCCTCCTTAATGTTTCCAGTCATCCACTGACTCATGGTCGATGACTGTTGACCTCTTCACAGTGGATGATGTGATTGGCTCTGGTGTGCACAGACAGCTGATGTCTGTTTCTGGTGTTCATTCAGTCTCTTGTTCAGGTTCCTTGTTGTTTCACTGATATACGGTTACCAACAGCTGTCACATGTGATGTAATTTCTCTCACTGTCTTTTGAGGAGTAAAATGGTGTGTGGTACAGTTAGTGTTGGCAAACATTCATTCCTCCTTTTCTTCTCCATTCTCTGGATGCATGGATGAACTTAGTAATGTTTACGGCACTGAGGCCTTAAATTTGATTTTTTTTAAATGGTAGAAGGACACTAAAACAATCTGCAATTAACCTTTGGAAACCATGACTGTGCATGTCGAATTTCATGGCAATGTTCCTTTTAGATTTTGATGTTTCTTATGTGCAAGTAGATGTTTTGGCTAACAGCCAAACGGAAGGTCGGCGGAGACCAAAAACCAGAGGAAAGGAGGCTGCAAAAGGTTTGTAGTTTCATCCCTTGCAAATAATAAGCACCTTTGTTTTACTTTAATAATTCCATAATAATATCAACAACTACTGGATGCATGTTTCTAAAGACATTCAGGGTCCCCACAGAATGAATAGTAATAACTTTGGTGATCCCTTTACATTTAATGCTGCATCATCATCGGATCAACATTTAAGTCAGTTCAACATCTTCAGCTGTACTTTGTGTTAGCAAAGATGTTAGCATTCGGTGATGACATATATACTTATAAAACAAATACAGTTGAAATACTTTTTGTAAATGATTAAACAACTACATTCCCTTTAAGAATGTACACCGCAGGGGGCAGCACATTGACTTTCCCTCCCACTTGTTGATATTTTGTAGGCTTATGCGATTTCCCCTTGGACAGCAAAGAAAATGTGAAATGACATCTTTTAAAAGCTACCCTGTTGGAATGATTTCATAGAAATAAAAATGCTTCAGATCCCGTGGGAGATAGAGTCTGCTCTCTGGAATTGGGAGTGGGCAGCTGCTTGCAATTGAGACCAAAGAGCTGAGTGCCAGGAATGTCCCCAGTGCCTCAAAAACAGAACAGAAAACACAACATAACATTAAAAGCAGCAGAGCATGGGGCTGGGAGGCTTTGGTTCCCTCATCTACTTCATCACCATTTTTTTCCCTGTTGGCTGAGGGGATGGAGAGGGTGGGGTAGGAGAACCTTGAGAGGACTTCAATTTATGTCATAATACTGCATGACAAGCATGAAGAAACAATAAAGAACATACCACTTGGTAAAATAAACATGTATTTTACTTTCCCATTGATTTCACTGTTGTTCTTTTCGACTCGTACCTTTTTTTTATCTCTTCCTTTCTTTTCCCAGCATGTTTAGTCATTTACCTGTTTCCCATTTCCCCCCATGTATCCAATGTAGCACCTTCATTTTCATCACAGTTAATTTTTTTTCTTTTTCCCTTACATGAAAATGACTCACCTAACTCTGACAAAATAAAAATGTGCTGCACTTTGTCCAACAGCACTGATCCATTAGCCCAGTCACCAGGATTATAGGTTAGCATTTCACGTTTCCATACGTATGTGTCGTACCGTCCTGACATTTGTGTCATATCATATTCATATTACATGATTATGACCTGACCTATCATTGAGGAGGTGGAGGGGACGGTGGTGCAGTCACAGACGGAAAGGCTGCCAAGCAGGTGAATGCAGTTTGAGTCTGCAATTCAGCACTTGTAAGTGTGACACCACTGGATCTTTCTACCTCTGGTCTATTTCCAGCAGTTTATATGGCAACAAAAAACAGATATTTTTCACAGGAAGTTGGGCCATCTCCAGCTGTATTTACGGTCATGACAAAAAGAGGTATTTTAAGCCAAACCACAATGTTCTCTTAACCGTAACTGGTGGTTAATACACCATTAAGTGACAACCATTGCTGATGAAAATCTATCTGGCGTGACTCAGGCACAAATGTCAACAGAATTAGCAATGGTGATCTGAAGAAACGCACCGTTACCTTGAGTAGACAAGTGGATTTCTCCGGATCGCTGAATGGATGAATTCATCCGGCAGAATGATTTAAAGGGGCACGCTGGCCTTGGTGGAGGTATGCACTCTTGTGCCATTCTAGTTGATATAATTGATCAAACTTTTGACTCATTAAAAATATGAATCTGTTGGTAATGCTTGTTGACACTTGTCACCTCTTGGATTCCATATGCAGCATTCGACCAATGTTTGCCTTTTCTCACAACCCATCCGTCTATATCATCGTTACAACTGTGGCCGTTATTATTTGTTGAGCTGCTGATGTGTTGATTGCTCTTGGTGCTAATGGCTGAACTGGAGGATATCCCCTGCTTGCATACAGGTGGGGGGCCTCAGAGCAGCCCCTGACATCCTGAGCCTGTTACTATGGGACAAAAGGTCAAAGAGAGAACAGATTAGGCCTGTGTAATTCGTCTGTCAACTCTATGTTTAACCTCTAACACTAAAATTTGCGCAATGCAGTGCAATAAATCTTGTCTGGGGAGAGAGAAAAAACGCATTTAAAAATCATATCTGAGATGCGAGTTGATTGGTGAACTCGGAGAGGAGTGAACACATCGCTGCTATTTCTGCACTCTGCAGTTCCAACATAAAATCTTGTTTTGATTGAGTATTTTTTAAAGCAATTCCAACTATCCCATCTGTTTCTGGAAAAAGGAAACACTTTGCTTTCATCTCTGTGAAAGGAACAGCTTAAATTTTTCCTGCATTTGTAAGGCTGCACCGTGGAAGCAGTCTTTGCAGTTTGTGAGATTTTGAAGCAAACTGTATTATGTTACATGAGTGCTCGACAAGACAGCTGGCATCGAGATGGACTTTGATTTCTAACTGTACTACTGCTATGACTGGCAGCGCTGCACTGACCAGTCTACTGTTACAGAACATCCAGCCTGACTTGGACGGACCATCAGCCCCTGCACTGCCACCAGCTGATGAAGCAATTACCAATAATGCCTTTGACGTTTAACTATTTGTTTTGAAATCAATACTGCCCCGTTCTGGAGCCTGCTGCTGTTGTTTTGGGCATGTTTATTATTTTTACAGCTTGCTTAAAAGCTCTCAGTGTGTCGGCATGATAAAAGCCAGTCTAGCAAGAGGACAGAGAGAAGAGAACTCACTTAAGAGCTAGTTAAACTCCAGCTCTTCTCTTTCAGTCGCTCGTATATCATGACAGCAGATACTGCCTCAGTATTGATGTTGGAGAGGCGTGAGCTCTCAGCTTCTTCTGCCGCGCTGTTGAACAGAGGAAAAACAGATGTCTCTATAAAGTGGGGTGCATCACTGAAAACTGAGTCAGGGCATTAGGCCACTCATACTCTCCTCTAGAAGTGGTAATATCTCAAGGTGCATGGGGACATGATGGTGATCATGACTCCCTAAAATGATAAGAACAAGCACTGCGAGCATTAACCAGAGGATAAGTGGCAGTTTGTTGAATCTGAGGAAATTGGTGACTGATTGTAAAGCAGATTGTAAAGAGTGGCCTCTTATATATATTTTACATATTGTTTTGCTGGGTCACCACTGGACTTCACTGTGAATCTGACATTACTACAGCCACCCTCCTCCAAGAAGGAGCTAGATACAAATTTTTGAGAGCCCCTTTCAAAGCCTACAGTTGGTAAGTATTCTAAAATAACAAGGCCAGAACCTCATGATCCAAAACATGTTGAGGTTCACTGTGAAGTAATTACTTTTTGTGATTAACTTAACTGGAAACTGCTGTGTGTATCTGTGTTCCTCCCTATCTGTCAGTATGCAGTATGTATTATGATTGGATGTTACATTTTGCAAAATAAATTTGTGCTCAATCAAATTACCACAAACTGACGAGTAATTAATGCAAACACAATGCATGGAAAGAGGAAAATGAAGAGTATAAATCCAGCCATGGCAAAAGATTTGATTTTTGTAGCTCTGGCTGTTCTACTAGCGTTGTCACAATACTGCAGTTTCTAACATCACAAAAATATTGATATATGAAACCATTTTCAATACCAGGGAGCAAACGGTATAGAAATAATCAAACTACAGCGAAATGACTGTAGTAAACATTACATATCACACTTTTTTGAAACATTACTTTTTTCTCTTTAGTGGGCCGGGGGTGGGGTCGGTGGTGGTTCCATACTTTCCATTGTTTTTTGTGCAGAAAATTCTCACTTGTCATAGAGCTGTTTGACCACTGGTATTCATAGACTTTCATTAGTGTAACATGAATGTCTAGTGATGGGGTGTACCTTTTTAATCAACTGATATCCTTGGCTGGAACTTTAATTCTCATAAATGTTGTTGTAGGTATATTTGCTGTGTGTCTGTTGAGATTATACACATTTATTTATATTTCTAAGGGGTTATAAAATGAAACCTAATTGAAAAAATATGACACATTTCTCTGTACCTCTGCTCCAAACATAAGATGTTTTTCTGGCTAATTATAATGAAATACCACGAATGGCTGAGGGCCACTGCCACTAAAAGCAAAACAATTTTCAACATCAGACATAAATGTTTTCTTTTGGTTATTAACAATGGAAATTGTTGCTTGGCAGCCTCTCTGACTGCAATCAACTCCTCTAATTGTCAGGCATTTTATTTGCAGTTGAGCTCACAGTGAATGCACCGTGGCGAGGCTGGGTTCTCTTTCCTAAACATGCCATTACTCAGCACAGTTTGAGCTGTATGGACTTTTCTTAGTACACAGCTTCTGTCATTACCCGACATTAACAGGGTAAATGACACTTTGACTGATGCTTGTAATTTAGAAGGTTTTCTTTCAAGCAGAAACATTTGCTTCTGCTCTTGGAATGGATAGTTAATGAAAGGCAGGCAACATCATTTTCCTTTCATATGTGCAGTTACAGCATGTATAGTTGTATAAACTGTCAAACATTGACTCAGAGCTGAGGACTTCAAGACGTGTTATTGGCAAAGAAAACAGCTTTTTCTCCTGCTCGAGTGGGAGAGTTCAAACTCACATTCTTATATCTGGCTTATGTAGGATAACAGTGGAGATATGTATATTTATCCATCTCCTAACAAAGTATTAATAATATAAAGATAGATAGATAGATAGATAGATAGCTTTATTAATCCCCAAGGGGAAATTAGGTTATCATAGCAGCAGGTACATTCAAGTACAATACAATCAAGGGCAAATATAGAAACAATAAAGTACTATATACAATATAAAAAACAATAAAATACTATATACAATAAAATGCTTAAGCAGTTACAAAATAATATACAATACTGAGGTAAATAAAATAAAATGTTGAGCTAAGTGGAACTTAGTGGAACTTAAGGTGCAAGAAGGCACAATAATAAACATATAGTAGTAATGCAGTTATTTTTTTATTGTGATGTACAGTAACTCAAATAATCCAAAGTCATACTGGTTTGTAGGTGTTTTATTTACATCTGGATGGGTTTCGTAAATGGTCATGTGGTGCCAGGCATATTCCTAATCTGGCAGAAAGAGGAGTGGTGTCCCTCATGATGGAGATGGTGACACTGTATCCAGTCCATAAAAAAACTGACGTGCATCTAACTGATACAGGTGTCTTATCCCAAAAATGTCCCAAAAATCACCATACAGGGATCTGGAAATATCAGTTATCATTTCTTTTGAGTCAGACCTTCTGGAGGAATAAACTTTCACATCAGATTCATCTCTGATCCAGAGCAGAGCTCAGAGATGACTTTTTAACTTTTGGTGATTAAAAGGTGTATTTATCTTCACTCCTGTTTATCAGCCTGACTGCAGCAGCAGTAGACCCCCATTGTCGCGTGTTTCTGTCCTGTAATGTTGACTGCCGACTTGGGCTGGAGCAGAAATGTACTTAACTTCATGAACGAAACAGAGAGGAGAGGGGGAAACTAGAGAGAGAACCAGAGTCTCTGGTTAGAGCGGGGAGAGGCTGACATGAATTCAAACACACAGAAACACACACCCTTGGTGCATGCTGTTGCTCACTAGCTCAGGGCTAATGCACAGTAAAGTAATCTGGCTGTTTGGGGTGAATAAACACCTGCATGACTAATGACAATAAACAAATGATCCCGAGAACAAACTGGTGTGACTAATGGAGGTGAACCACTGCTGATGCTGTCTGACATGACTGTTCTCGGACGAAGTAAGTACGTTTTATTCACATTACGTTTAGTCTCATTCGTTGACTTTCTCCTTCATTCTCTGACCTCTCCCAGCAGAAGACAAATGAGAAGCACCGTTATCTTGAGAAAACACTGTTGGAAGCATTTGGGATAATGTAAGTATACCACCAAATAAAATATATATGGTAAATGGACTTGCATTTTTACAGCACTTTTCCAGTTCACTGATCGCTCAAAGTACTTTACGAAGCTTTTCACATTCCCTCATTCATACACTGATGGCAGAAGCTGTTATGCGAGGTGGCGGCCTGCTCATCAGGAGCAGTTGTGGGGTTCAGTATCTTGCTCAAGGATGTTTCAACATGCAGTCGGGGATTTGAACTGGTGATCTTTGGCTTACGGGACGACCGGCTCCATCTCCTGAGCCACAGCCACAATAATATACAAAAGCACTTGTTTGCAGACATTTTAATGCAGAAATCCTACATATTATATATTTAATGCTCAACAGCTACTGGGTGGATTGACAAAAGCTGTTGTCCATTTTGGAGACTATGCCTTGAGCTTAAGTTTTATAACTTTAAACTCAACAATCCTCTCTGTATTTATTTCTCTCTTGATTTAGGAAGCATCTCTTTTTTTAATTTCCTTGTAGTCTACTGGATCATCACGCTGTTCATTATATCACAAGCTCTGCTGGAGTATGATAACATGAGAGTGAGCGGTCAGTCCATATGTTTCTCTGACTTTTGTTTCATGTTTGAACCGTCAGCGCTTACTCATAATTGTTTTCTGGCAAGAGAAATGATTGATGAGTGATTGAATAGCCTCTCTCTCTCCATCTGTGTGTGTGTGTGTGTTAAGAGAGGGCGCAGCAGAGCCTGAGACGTTGCTAAGTGAAGAAATTATTAAGAAAACAGTCATTTGGCGAGTGTGACCTCACATGTGCAACTAAACAGAGTAATGTTTAGGGTAGGATAATTTCACCGTCTTGATGGTCTCTGCCAAAGCCAAGCCTTAAGAATGTTGCTTCTCAAATGGTTAACATTTCTTGGCTGTTACATCCGAGACCTGAATTAAAAATATGTGAAACTTTAAATAAATATCCCACATGTAGCCAATCTTGCTTGTCAGCGCCCCTCAGAGCTGTAATGCTCCCCTGAGTCTAATGTTTGTCTAAACCCAAAGCTTTGCAGCCCTTAGCTGCCCTGGCCTGAGGTCATCAAAAGACCATTAAATCCCTCCAGAGGCTCCCAGTGAGCAAACACAACAACTGCTCCTTCCAGTTTCTGGATTAATGGAGGTTATTTTCAGGTGTACTGTGAGTCTCACATTGCTTATGTTAAAAAATAAATAAATTAATTAATATTGGAAAACACAAATCCAGCACCACCACCTTGTATTGTTAAATTAGAACCCAGATTAAATATGTGTTAATCTTGGTTGTATGTCACCAAACATGTAAGCATAGATATAAACTTAAAGGGGTTCATTTAGGACTGAGTTTGAATCTTAACTGAAGGGGTCCGCCACCAGCTGAAGTTCAGTTAACTTGTCTTCAGAACTACACAGTTTGTGAACACAGTTGCAAAAAAGTCTTCCATTGCTCTGCAGGTATAGATGATTTTAAATGCCTGAATTAAAACAGTAAATAAGTTATAGACATTGTTTCTAGGATTTTAAGTATTTCATTGTTATAAATGCATCAATAGTGTCATAGTTAGATGAAAATGTTTAGTCCACCTAAATTCTAGTAGCACTAGGTCTAACTGGGTTACGGTTCAGGGGGTTAGGGGTGACTAACTCCTGGTTTACCCCCAGCAAACTTGAATGGCAATAAAATGATTTAATCATGCGACTCTTCTTGGCTTTCAAATGTTATCAAACCGAAGGGATTAAATTCTGATAGTGAAATGAGTCACTGTGATGCCCAAAACAATATATGTATTCACCTTTTTGCAGCTGCTTCCTTTATAATGTAAGCTTATGAGGAAAAAGTCTTTTAGGGCCCCAAGATGTTGTAATTACACGGTTTGGCCACTATGTCAAATTCGCTTCAAAGCCTGGCATTTGTCCTGGGGGCTCAATCTAACAGTGACAAGTTGTTCTTCTGTTGTTTTTGTCAGTTACCAAACAGCTTCAGATGCTTAACCACCTTCTTCTGGACAAGAGGGCCAGCCCTTGTTTACAATCAGCATGTAGGAAAACAGTCACATTCAGGTTTGCAATGTTGCCAACAGAGATGCATATATGTGGCTAAGTATAAAGTAAAACTTTTCAAAAATCTCATCTGGACTTTATCAGGAAAAAATACACTTAAAATGCAAGTGAACAAAGACAGTGTTACCACCTGCCTTCATTAACAAACACCTTATATGACTGACATGCATCACAATGAGCAACCTGAGCGAGTACTATCTACTAATGAAGGCTGTGAGATGCAGCTCCTTTTTGGAGCTTTAAACTGATCATCATAGGTAGTCAGGAATGCACTTCATATGCTCTGATCAACTGTGTGATTTGTTTTGGCCATGAAATGAAAACAACTAATTAGCCTGCTTAGTTTGACTGCAGAATGAAAATATGTTGAGACAAGACAAAACCAGAAAAAACATGATGATTCGCCCCGACAGACTTTCAGCCTAGCTTGACATATCAACAATGGATGCACAGTAACACATGTCATCGTCTGCAGCCCACAGTTCCTCCCAGGAAAGCAAACATGGCGGCGGTGCAGTGACAGTGATGGAGCACATGTTGAAATCTCCAGGCGGGTCTCTGGGTTAAGGTGACAGCACAGCACAGAGATAAGGCCTCAACCTTACAGACAGACACAAGCTGTGTAAGCTACAGCAGCAGAAATGAGTTTAATCTGTGTTTACCTATGGAATTATTAACCCTTAATAACCTGCAGGGAGTGTTTGCTTGTCAAGGTTCCTCAGTGATAATGAGGTTAATAATCCTGTCTATGTTTAAAAAAACACCATTCTCAGAGAAAGCATTAGATATTAACCATACATAACTGATCTGCACTCGAGCGTTTATCATCTATGTGTTGTTCCTATTTACATCGGAGACCTGGGACTTTCTCGAGCTGAGAGAACATTACATGACCGTCAAAGATGTTCATGAAGCAGCATTCTTTCCTTTATTTAGCCAATTTCTTATGCTCACATGACTGTGGTTTGTTCAGAAGGAACCCTCTTACAGTGTATTCTTACACTTATGATAAGAAGAAAAAGAGGAGAGCTAACTTTGACTCTTCATTTTAGTATATCTGTCTGATGGGAAGGTCATCAGTCATGCAGGTATTTTGTTATAAAACAAAGTTTCATTGTTCAAACTTTCATTACTCAGATTGAGGGTCGAAGGTCAGAAGGTTTCGTTTGCTAAACAGATTGTAAAGCCCCTTAAAGAGAATTATGATTTTATTATTTTTTTCAATGTTTTTTAATTAAATTTGACTTCATTTGGTCATATTCATTGAGGTAAGTGTGCTGACTAAACTTCCTTTATGTTTACATAGCCAATGTAGAGTCATCTGGAAAGGTGACGTTAGAATGCAAATACAATGCAAATAATAACAGATACACAAATAGAAGCTGCTGTATGATGGAATTTTTTTCATATCTTAAACTAATCTGAATCAGTCTGTTACCATGCAGTGTCCTCCTGGCTTATGGACAAAATGAAAGTTTGTCCTGTTTACAGACTGGTGCGAATTTGTCTCGCGTCCTACGACACAGTTAGTCATTTAGTCCTGATTCGGTTCTAGCTCAGCTCACTCACACTCTCCTCTCTGGCAGCATATGCAGGACAGAACATAAACATGACCACGTTCTGAATTGAATGTCCCTCTGTGGTTTAATCAGCAGTGTTTTGACAAGTTGTCATACACTAACTGAAATTAATATCTCATTCAACTTCAAACTACTGCTGGTGATCACCTGTACCAGTCTGCTCCAACAGTAAAACAGCAGACTAATCCCAGAGAAATATTATTTAGCTGGAATGAATTTCTTCATCATCCCTTAAAAGCACTTTGAAAGTTCAAAAGGAACTTTTGTTAATACAAAACTCTTCAGGAGTCATCTGTAAAAATGTCCCTCCTGCAGAGGGAAGCACCAGATCAGCATATATTGGCCAACAGTGAAGCAGAGAAAAAAGTGGTTACCTGGTGGAGGAACAACATTTATCCAGATTGTTCCTATTGGAAAGCTTGCTGTTGACTCAGTTGCTATATTACACAAATCTCATTACCGATTAACGTGTGAAAAATGCTGCAGGACCTTTCCTAAGCACAGATAATTAATGATGTCTTTTTTATCTTGTTTGCATATCAAACATACAGTTTTCATTCATGCTGAGCAAACATGTTCCCTTTGAAGGTGGACAACAATGCAGAGCGACATACTGTGCACGCGTGGCAGTCAGCAGGCTTCAGTTGACTTCTCACATTAACAGGTGTGGAAAAGTACAGCACACTGACCAGTATTGACCTCTGTGTGTCTGATGTCACACAGGCCGACACATATGAGCGGTCCAGTGGAGCTGTTCAGTGGCTAGCGGATGAGACTGTGGTTGTACTGGACAGTGTGAGGATGTGATTGGGGTGTCCTGAAAAAGAAAGCTTGGCTCTAAGCAGAACTCCCGTCGATAAATACAAGTTGAAAAATTGTTAAGGAAGTCGTTTATAAAAGTTTTTCACTAAGTTATCACTAAGGTCAGTAAGTCATCTGAAGTTACAGTACACATAAATGTTCACGTAAATTACCTGACTTATAACTGATGAAGTCATAGGACGTCACAGCGTTTGGCATAACGCGCTGAAAGTAATCTGTTGCAGTAATATATTACGTTAAGCAGTACAAGAGCAATATAATGCATTTTCTAATTGGAATTCAGTACTAAAAATATACATCAGGGATGTAAAGTTTGTGTCACCCTTGTGTCTGTATACTCATGAGTAGCAGGGCTGATGACTTTAGTAGAACAGAAATTCAAAGCATTTCCAGTTTGGCTTCATTATCACGCCTCAGTGTTCCACACAGTAGCCTCAGAGCAGTGAGGGCACATCAGCAGTGAACCAAAGTCATTGTGCCATGAAGTTTGTCTTCTGTACGATTGTATGAAAACGTTCTTCACTGTTTTGATAGGTGATTGCAAGAATGTAGGAACCCCATTAATTTCCCCCTTCATTTAACTGGCTGGAGGTCTCATAAGGACATTTCATCAGTATAGGCACAACCTGGTCTGTGAACTGAGGTGACACTCAGATGATGGAAATATGAGTCCTGGATTCTGATAATCAAATCAACCTGTAAAAACATGTAACTCACTGTGTGACACTCCAGGAAATGTCACAGCTAATCACTGGAAGGTCGTTCATCTTACACTTTACATTTCGTCTCCTTCACATTCTGATAGCTTTGGCTTCCAGCGTGCTTTGGAGTCACCACCTGAACAAGTGTGTGCCGACCTTAGGCTAGAAACCTGTTAGACAATGTTTGGAACAAAGACATTTAATGTCCTGACCATTATTTCAACAAAGGCACACTTTGCTCATATATCAGAAAACACAGGGAGCAAACTAGAAGAGGGCCGATAAAAATATCAAGTGTTTGTTAGCACTCTGAGCCAATCAGCTGACCAGGCCTATGAGCACTTTCCTGCACCGACCTCTGATTAAAAATGTGTCATTTCACTCAGTATAGATGTGTAACCACATGGCTGATCACACAGCTCATCTTATGGTCATTATACTTTTTTGACCAGAAACAGTCTAAGAACTCTACTGAACTTTCGGGTCTGAAGCCAATGCAGTAGTGCCTTAAACCTTTCTAATGGCCAGCAGGGGGCGACTCCACTGGTTGCAAAAACAAAGCCTGATTGTATATGAGCTTAGGAGAAAATGACCCTACTTCTCACATAAATTTATTACCTCAGTAAAAGTTTTCTAATGACTGTATGGTCTCATTTGTTGGTTTAAAGTCTTCTTCAATACAGCATGATGTTCATTTAGTGAATGATGGTCATATTTAGGGTAAAATAGATGATAAAGTAGGATATGCTTTAGTGTGTAGATACCTTCTGATTGACAAGTCGCTACCACAGTGTATCCTCTGGTTCTCAGTCAGATCCAGTCACTTCAACCTCAAACAAACTCACTATGTTTAGGACTGTTGACATGTATATGATTTCATAACATGTGCTCATGTTAAGGAGGCCCTGGTAATATCCACAGTGTCTGTTTAATTAAAAAAGTATGTCTGTGTATTTATTTATGATGCAGTTGTGTCTGCACTAATGATCTCACAGGCCCTTGGGGAGAGTATCCAAGCATAATGAAAAAACAGGTGTGTTGGGAACAGTCCAGCACATACTTCTTAAGCATACTTCTAATTTGCTGCTTAACCACACCGAAGTAGCCAGGAGTGTACACACACACACACAAACACACAGCAGGGAGTGCTTTAGTGCATTTAACACTGAAACACGACTCAGTTCAAAGATGATGAAGATGTTCCTATGTAATTAGTAGGTTAAGGAGTAGTGATTAATACATGGTGGAACATTCTTCAGTGCTCTGTGTTGCTGAGGCAGTCACTCCAGAGCATCCCAGGCTGTCTGTGTTAACGTAGCCATACAGAAATTCACAACAAAGACTCGATTTCAAAAATAGTTTTCCGGATAAAAAGTTGATGAGATAACTAGAGCCTGCAGGTGTTTATTCACGCTCCATTTGACATGTGTTAGCACCTCGACACATTCACCACGAAGAACTGTAGGATGATTCTGATATTCTAAGCTTTAACATCAGAAAATAAGCTCCGTAAGATGTTCTCCTAATCTCAGAATCTCCACTGTAACATGAGAATAACCATCAAGTCATCCATGTTGAAGAAGTGGCCCTGTGTTGGATCTGTTTCCAGAGACCCTCTGGCTAACAGCATGTTTCACACATGTTCCTCACACTCAACTCATCCAATAAATCTGCGCAGCAATCGTAGACATCTGGAAAATCTGGCACCTTCTCTGTCTATGAAAAGCTGCGCTCCATCTTTAACTGCCCACACTACAGGACAGGTGGTCTTTATTGTTCATACGCTCTTCCTTTCATTTGTTAGAATTCCTGCTTCTTCATCTACGAGTCAGACTCATTGTTTGATTAAAGCAGAGTGAAAACATTTGTAGAAAACAGGATGCGGTTTCTCTCATGTGAGACAATACAAAACATTATTGATAGTTTCAGATGTAATTTTTCAAAACGTTTAGCAAGACAAAGTATGTTGATTAAGGTGTTAATTCATACAGGATTTAATAGTTTATGTACAGTAACAACAATAATTTAAACTGCAAGCAGTGCTGAACAGGCCCTCGTCTGATGAGGGCCCTGATGTATTCAGTATGAATGGTTTCTATTTGTTAAGATTGTTCACAGACTTTGATTGTTTGACACGCCTCTAAATTTCATGTAAATAAAATAATGACTGTCAGACAAGGCTTACATCCTGTTGCCATTTGGTGGAGCAATGACCTCCTAATTGGCACGTAGAAGTGTTTTGTTCGGGACTCTGATCAATTGTGCAATTGTGGAAATGTTTGACCATCCTACACAGAAGTTCTAACAACTTCCTGTTTGAATTTGAAAAATTCCTTGCTCAGCGTCGAATGAGAGCTCAGAACCAAGTCGACCAGGTGTACATAGAAGTATAAAAACATGTCATGCGTTATGACTGTGAGTAAATACTGGCACTTGAATGTGTTCATGCTGGGACTCCTATCAAGTGACCATTAAATATTTAATGATTTTCACATTAAGTTTGATTTAAAAATGAATGAAAAGAAAAAATAAGCAAGCTACCTATTGTTTATGGCCCTGGAAAGGCCTGCCCTGCCCTCTGCTCTTTCCCATGGTTTAATGGAGCAAATAATGGAATTAGAAGTTTGCCCTCCATCATGTCATTTTACTGCATAAAAATAGTGTGTGTGGTTACTGACCTGTTAAAGAACAGTGAGCTTAAGAGACAGAGGAGAGAGTAAGAGACAACATTTTATGGCCTCTCTGATGGGGCTCAGTGCAGGGGGAATATCTTTGATAAAGAGCAGGAACACCCTTTATCCAGTAAGGCTACTTACAGAGAGCTTTCTGAGGAACTGGACATGCTTAATACACATTATCTCTCTCATTTATCACCAAAGAGCTGGTGAAATGACAAGAGCCGGGCCTCCGAACCTTCCCAGGAGAAGAAACCTCTCACAAGAAGATGGAGAACTTCTTTTATTGAAAGGAGCGCCTGAAGAACCGCCTGCTTCCCGTTGTAGCTGTCTAATTATGACAGCTTGTCTAGAGCTCAAATGAAAACATACAGTGTATTATAAAATCACTTAGTCTTCATTTGAAATGCTTTCAGAGCTAAACAGACAGATGTGCATGGTAACGAGTGGCTTTAATAACACTGGATTGGATCTTTGTGTTCACTGGGATCACAGACTGAACAGACTTCAGCGGGTCTTGCCAGCACTCCAGCTAATTTCCATCAGAACATGGCTCTGACTCTGAGGCATGTGGCTTGTGTTTTTGTTCTTTGTTGATATATCATTGATTTGAACAGAAAGTCTCTTTGAACACGTATTACCATTTTCCATCTTCAGATCTTTAGTTCATGATAACATGTAGGCTACATGATAAAGCAGGAAGTTGCCTTAAGACAACTTACAGCATTGGTTGTTTTATTTAACATGCATTTCACATCTACAGTGAAATCATCACATGTATTCAACTGCTTTGTGTCATGATTAACAAAATGTTTATAGGCAAGAAATTTCATTTACATTTTGAACATGATTAATTCTTCAAAAAAAAAGTCCCTGAACGTTTGATGTTAGGACCTGTTGGCTTGATGAAACCATCCAGTCAGCGTCCATGGATTTATCTCAGCAGTGGCATGAATGTCTCAGGAGCAATTAAAAAAATTGGGAAATACAGTATGATGACTTTTGGAATATTTGGTTAAAAGTGTCAAGTTCCAAAGGTCAAAAATAAAGTTTAATGTTGTAACAGTTGTGAGCTGATAATGTATGAATGTGAGGATTTCCTGTAGTGTTTATATCTGCATGTTGCTGGGTGAAATATCTGTATGTTTGTGTCTCAGGGACAATACAATCTAAATCTTGCCAAAACTTGTCATGTCTTTAAAGTACTCAGATGAGATGAACATTTGACAACCCAGCAAACTCCACCTGCTAATGAAGTTCACGGGATATCATTGAAAGCTCCAGAACTGTCAGTAAATGGAGCTCAGGGTAAGGTTGTTTTTTCCCCAACATTTTTTGTTGGTTTTTCTAATTCGGTTTTATTTGAAACTAAATTGTATGTTTCATGTTTTTATTGGCCATTCACGTTTGGTGCCTTGGTGGAAATGTGAATCCATTTATTGCCATATCTTGACTTACTTAAATTTAAAAAAGTATTCCTCAAGGGGTCCTTGAGATAATTCTACCAGTTTTTGAATTGAATCCAAGGATCCCAGAGGGGTTTCAGATATCGATCAGGTTTGTTGGATGCATCACCTTTGTGATCTGTTATCTCCCGTAGTTATAGCACTGTTGCTTGACCTTTTTGACCAATTAAAATAAAGCAATGTGTCATAT